>NW_027476108.1:1389261-1736576 GCF_051020955.1 Megalopta genalis
CACTTACTTCGATCCCTGAATAACTCCCTTCGTGGTAAAGCTTTTAATGATGATGACGGTGTAAAATTTCACTTAACTCAGTTTTTAGCCGGAAAGCGTGGAATTTTCAAATTGTCAGAGAGATGGCAAAAAGTCAGCGAACAAAATGGAAAATACATTACAGATTAAACTTCATTCCAAGTAAAAAAAAATTTTTTATTTCATGGAACAAATCGGCAATTACTTAGTTGCCAACCCAATATATTGTCTAAATACATTTCACATGAAATATTTCCATGTAAGAGATGTCATTTGAATATAAATACACGCGTTTTAGGAAGAATTATTTGTTTGAACCATTTGCAATACTATATGCAGCACAGAATTTCACAGACGACGTTTAATATTGTTACGAATTACAACACTTCTCCCGCGTCGCGGCATTTTATTTACAATAGAGAACACGAACTATAATACAACTGAATTAGAATATGTTAGAGATCTTTGAATTAGATGGTGTTGATCGCTCGACGGTCCGATCCCGACTCTCCGATTGTCCGTTGATAAAACACCTCCGTGGCAACCCCTCTCTTCTATTTTTCTTTAAGGAGTTGCTCACAACAGGGCAGTTTCACATTACAGCGACTTGATTTGGACAAGTCGCCGTAACAATATTAACGTTATGAAATTACAAGTATAAAAATGCCAACAACAAATATTTCGTTGGTTTGTTCAACAATTAATTGCATTATTTTAGCAAATGAAATGTTTGTAATTACCGGTGAAATTAGAGCAACAGTTTTTATAACCACCGCATTGTTCCATCGATTGATTTTTGCAGTGCACAAAAATTGATTGACTAAACGGCATCATGTAAATTCTAATAATATAATATTATATTATAATATAAGCTTTATATTATTATATAATATATATAAATTTAAATTTTATTATATAAATTATTATATTATATCGGATATTATAATATCCGAAGCTTATATAATAATATAAGCTTCAGATATTCAATGTGTTTCTGAATTGATTCCAGTTTCGAGGAATTCCTCGCAACAGCAAATAGAGCCGGAGCAAAATCTGTTTCCAGTACCACGGATATTGTTCGCAGGAGTAATAAGCCACTTCGGAGACAATATTGAAGTCCTAAAAGTCTTAAAGGACTGTGCGGAAACTTTTCCTGATTCTGTTCGTTTCCGAACAACAAGGACAAGGGAACCAGATAAAACCCAAGCGGCAGGAAGCGCTAGAAGTGCGAAATAAAGTAGAACGAAAGGGCACCTCGGGGAAACACGTCGTACTACCAGCGAAACGTAATATTAATAAATTTTCGAACGCGATATTACAGTCTTGATTTCGTGCAATCCCTAAAGCTCACTTATTTGCGAGATTGTATTCGCGTGTCATTATATAAGAATATGAATTTATGAAAACGCAAATAAATCGAACAATTCGATTAACTCTACTTTTTACCAAAATAGTGAAAAGCACTGTGGCGGCTACCTCCAGACCCGCCAGCAGAGGGCTCCTCTTCCCGCTAGTAACCGATTCGCCTCGATCCCTATATATACAGAGACTTCGTCCTACTACCACGTGTAAGGCAAGGGCCCGCTAGGATAGCCTTACTGATGAATCCTCTAGCGGGCTCCGGACGAAACGCCTCCCCTCTCCTTTTCTCACCCAAGCACACACACTACGACCGCCGCCAAAGCACATTTAAAAATCTGAATTTTAATTTATTTTTTTACAGAAGCGTCAAAAATATCTTTCAAAGTTTTCGTTTCGCCTAATTTCTGAGAAAGGAGTCGAGAGAGGGGTCAAAATGAGATTTTAATTTAACAGTATTTCTACATAAGGGGTTAAAGACGACACTTCATCAAATTTTCGTTTAGCATTATTTCTACGGAATGGGTGAAACGACACTTTATACAACGTTAATTTAATAGTATCTCTACGAAAGGGGAGAAAAGACACCTCTCAAAATTTCCGTTCAACATTATTTCTACGAAATGGGTCAGAGGACACTTTTTAAAATTTCTATCCGAAACAATTTTCTAAGTTAAATCACTTTTCCTCAGCCGGCTTCTCAACTTTCCCTAGAACGATTAGAAAAGTGACGTGGTAAAAATAGGTATACACAGACCAAAGTACAGTGAAAGTATGATCGATGATGTTCAATCTTCGATTAACGCGAATTATCAATACCCTCTTTCCCGGCGCTGCGGAAGAGTGTTGAAACTTCAGATTCAATTTGAACTAACTACTCCGACATCAATTTGGAGAGCGGTTGACGCGTTAAACGCGTGAAAAATTCAAGTTCGCTGGTGCAATTTCCAAGGAATATTATGTTAGAAGCTTGCCGGAATCTGAAGGCAAATGGTACATTACATCCTTTGGGTAAGGCACGCCACTTGGCCGTAAGCTTAATGGCTCAAACAATCGGGCGCAAAATTCTCAGGTTTGACTCGCGGTGTCGCGAAACTTCGACGTCAAATTTCCGACACATTCGTTCATAATTATCGCAGCTGCGACCGCGCTTTTCGTCGCCGAGGGACACGCAATCGCGCAACAGTTTGCGCGACAAAGAGGCGACTCCAACGCCGATGTCGCGTCAAATGCACGCCTAAAAAACTGAAATTTCGGTAGTGACAAGACAAAAAGGATACATAGAACACCGAGTTGATCGATTCATCGGCGACACAGCGTTCGCCTTATTTAGCGCGGACGAACGATAACTGCTGATCTAGGAGGAACAGCCCCAAGGACTCGGAAAAGGGGCCGAGCGGAAGAAGAATTCCACTCGTAAAACGCGGGAGGGCTAAGGAGTATGGGTGCAAAGCAATGATCACATATTATCCGTGGACATATATCTCCCGGTTTTAGGTGCCGCGCGATTTTTTCGTCCGATCTACGGCAATATTTCGGCGACCTCACGGGTTCCCGAGGGCCACTTGCGACCGAGGCCGAGGGGGGCCTCGCTAATTGAACGTGTAGGACACTGGAGCCAATTACTGTGAGCTAGCCAATTACTGAGTCTTTTGTATATTTTCAAGCATAAATAACATAATCGAAAAAGATATACCAAACATTTCTACTTAAATTCAAATTAATTTCTTCTAATACTACAAAATTTGTTTGAACTTTTTTATATCGATTTCGTGAATTTTTCAGCAAAACTCGAGAAAATAGTGAACGAATTGTGTCGGTGAAACGAATTAAAATTACCGGAGAACAAAACAGGGATTATTTGTTCAAATAACCTACATAACCTGAAAATTTTAATCATCTCTGAATCATCATCAAATCGTATTTTCGAGAAGAAGAAACGTAAACAGGAAATTTTGTTGATACAGTTATCTCTATTGAGAAACTCTGTACCTTTGAGTTCTTCAAAACTGTTCATTAAATTGCTGGATTTGTTTTTAGCAGTGGGAACGCCAGGAGTCCGCTAACGAGGCACAGTAATTGGCTCATCTGACCTACAACAGCATTAGAGAGGCTCCAATTACGTCTGTATATCGTTATGCAAATTTTCTAAGCTGCGACTCCGAAAGGCGAAACGCGTGCACCGGCACGCCGTCCGGATTTTAACCGTGCGTGGAAAGCTCGATTACTTCGTTCGAATAATAAGCATGTCTTTAATCGACCAGGATACGATACACGAAATCCCAATTGAGTTTGTTGGAAAGTTCGGTGCCGGGCTCGGCGTCGCCCCCCCCCGCCGCGGAAATCCGATTCGCGCGTTTCGAATGGTTCGCGAAAAGTGGATACGCGTAAAGAGAAACAGATGCAAATTGGATTGCGCGACGCGAAATAAATGTCGCGGATGCTGCGGCATGCATTCGGCGCCGCGGTATTTAATGCGGCTGAAATTTAGTATGCGACTCTGTCGCGTTGCATTTCTGTTGTAAATCGTCTGCGACCGCTGGAAATATTGTCGCGGAATCATTCGATGGATAAATGCTTGCACGTACGAGATGGAAATGCGATAACTACGCGAGTCATGGGTTCGAGCACAGATTTCGATGGTATTTTCAGCCGTCCGTGTTACCGGGATCTACGACAAGTATTCTCTAAATTTTCATCAGCTTTTAACCTTATTCATTATTCCAATCTTTTTCATCATTTCAATCGATTGATAGATTTGCCCAATATTTTAATGTTTAATGACTTTAGTAAATTGGTTAGTTTTTAAAATATTATTCCGATTTACCAAGAATGTTTTTAACCATTTGCAGTGCAGTAAATGAGTCAGTCACGAGTTGAAACAAAATTCGATTCTTCCATTATCAGTATCTAGGATTTAAAGTAAATAAAGTCAGAAGAAAAAAAATTATCTCGTTTTATAGAGAAATGATTCGAAGGAAAGATACCAAGAAAAATATCAGTTTCATAGACATTTTCAGCTTATTAACCGTGAGACATCTGTTAATAATATTTTTTCATATTAAAAAAGAAACAGAGATATTCCAGTGCTAGTTTTGTACTGTATGGAGTACTGTCTTTAGAAAAGTATGTCGAGAGTTTCACCCAACTTGATAACGAACATAATACCCACGCAATAAAAATACAAACGTTATACTTGTTATTCGTTTAGTACAGCCTGCTTAAAAAGACAAAGAAAGTAGTCATGTCTACTACATTATGTATACTTGCTATAAAATACCATGCTCTTTCATATACTTGACTGGGCAAATTATTTCACTAACGCACGTGTATTTCTATCAATAACCAAGTCTGGTAATTCGGCTGGCAATCCGAACTGCTGCTCCACTAAACCGCCAAGTAATGCCTAACAATGACAATGCTCCACTCCGCTTTTGTGTACTTTCAGTAAATCCCGCCGCGATACCATTCGAACCGGGAATTAAGCATAATAGCACAATCTGACACATGTGGGGTCTGAGCAAAGTCTTATGGACCTCGACTTCCGAGGTTTCGTGTATCGAACAGGTTTAATCGAGTATCAGGGATTTCAAGGATTTCGCAAGTTCGGGACTCCATAGAAGCTTCGAAGACCTCGGGACCATCCTGGACAGGGAATACTAGGATATCCAGAATATCCTGAAATCCCTAAGATGCTCTACGACTTCGCGCATGCGAGGTAACTCTTGAAAGTTCGCTAGAAAAAATCTGGGCACTCTAGGATCGTCATAAATAGCAGCCAGGTCGATGGTATAGAATCTACATATTCTATGCTATAGGCTATAGATTATGCAGTTCTGTGTTGGTCCGAACGAACAGTTGCGGTTGTCGGCTCCTTCTGTGTCCCCAATGAACTACGCATATCGAATAACAATACCTTACCTGAATCGTATCGGATGAATGCACGGGGCTGAGAGTAAATAATATCGGATGACTCTGTAATTATATCTGTATCAAGATTCGGTGCACCATGCCCCGAACAGTCTGAATAGTACCCGGTAACTCTGATCTTAGTTAGTCGCGATCAGTTTCTGGACCGCGATTATTTCTTTCCTTGAAGCTGTTACTTACTTTATCATTTTTTAAGTATATCGGTTCTTGATAATTCTTATAACCTAGTGGTCAAATATAGTACTTCCTTATTTGAAGGTTTACTTTTTTTATATTCTGACACAAAAATAGATTAATATCTAAGCATTTCATTCGACTTCTCTGCTAGATGATAATATATTTGAATAATATAATGATTATGTGATAAAACGTTTGGATAGCCGAATATTGCAAAAATAAATGGTCTGATAAGACAGTACGAGATATATAAATTATTAAAGAGGTAAAAATCTTTTTGGAACCTTTGTGCTCACTATTTTTATTTTCTATATATATCGTCAGTATGCTAATAAAAACCAGTAATTATTATCGTTCAAGTATGGATATCCAATGAATATTTACTTATTTTTGTAATATACTGACACAAAAATAGTTTATGATGGAAGAATTTCATTCGAGTTCTCTGCTGTATGGTAATATATTTAAATAATACAATGATTAGATGATGAAACGTTTGGATAGCAGAATATTGCAAAAATAAGTGGTCTGATAAGACAATACAAGATGTATAAATTATAAAAGAGTAAAAAATCTATTTGGTATCTATGTGCACACCATTTCTATTTCCTATAAATATCGTCAGTATGTCAATAAAACCAGTAATTATTATCGTTCAAGCTTGACTATACTGACGATATTTATATAATAGAAAATTAAAATGGTGTGCACAGAGATACCAAATATATATTTTACTCTTTTATAATTTATACATCTTGTATTGTCTTATCAGACCATTTATTATTCCAATATTCTGCTATCGAAACGTTTTATCATCTAATCATTGTATTATTTAAATATATTATCATCCATCAGAGAACTCAATATGAAATTCTTAGATAATAAACTATTTTTATATCAGAATATTACAAAAGTAAACCTTTTGGTCCTAAATGGACCTCTTGTCGATTTTTAGCCGAAGGAAGATATGTCGTTATGGCATTTCCCTGGCCGGAAGTCACGGCGTGAACACCAGAACGCAAAAATATTTGGCCTTTCGTTCGACCAAACGTGTCGATGAACTTTCATAGTCAGAGATACGGTATAAATCGAATGACTGTACGCGAGCAAAAAAGAAGATCGAAAGTGTACAGACACATTTTTCCTCGTACAGATCCGATTGTGAAAGAGTCGAGCACGAAAATTTATTGAGATCGTTATTTGTACCGTGTCTGACAGTCACTGGATATTTCTACTTCCAGGGATCATCGATCCTAGTACGTACATATTTCGTTTCACTGTTTGCTAACAGCTGAAATGAAATTTATGTGAAGAACAAAGAATGCAAGCAGTCAATAAGAGTTTACAAATTATAATTGAGCCGTTTATTTTGAAAGTGGCATAAGTCACTTTTTTTTTAATGAAAAGATACCGTTCAATTGTAATTAGTGTTGCCATTAACTCGATTTTTTTGAAAAAGTAACTTATGCCACTTTCAAAATAAACGGCTCAATTGTAGCTGGAGCAATTATTTGTTCGTATCGAATAAAAAAAGATCAACGACAGCGACAGTTCCGTCCAATACTTACAAATATCTTTCTTAATATCTTACCAGTTCCATAAACTGGTCTATTTGAAGCTTCAATATGTTTCTAGGTTGACCTCGAGACATTGGACATTTCAGAAATCGCTTGGACCGATGAATTTTGTATTTTTATCAATTTTAAAAATTTTTTAAATTTCGAACTTCTTTTTCGTCTACCTCCGATGGCAGTCCTGAACGCGGATGATCCGTAAGCACCTTTATAAAAGCAATGAAACCATTTTCTGTGCGAACGGAATGATCAAAGATCTACCTAAACGGCGCGAGCACAGTTTGTGCAACGACAATTGCTTTATTTCCACCGCGAAACTCGTTCGCCGGAAGGTATCGGGAGCTTGTACACGTGTCACTCAACATTTTCCACAGTGCAAAAGATAAAATGCTTATCGTTCCCTTCCCTTTCCACCCCGAATGCCGCTTTTAGACTTAACTCGATCATCTCGACCTAGTTACCTTAGCGACTAACACTCTGCGCTCGTTAAACACATTGTGAGTAGCGGGGAACGCGTTCTGCCGAGCATCCGGTACAAGAAAAATGTGTCGAAAACGTTGAATAAATCTCACCGGGGATACTCAGCGTCCAACGGATCCACTGCAATTTCCTCGAGCAACGTAAGAATCGTATTATTGCCCGACTGCGAGACCGACGTCCGTGATTACAATTTTATTGCTTCCGTCGTAGACGTAGCTCCGCGACGGTGAGCTTGGAGTCGCGGCAGGCACGCGTAATTAACGGGAAAACAGGATGGACGACCGTCGAGGACGATACGCACAAAGGTGTCCCACGATGCCATTCTTAATTACTGTTCCGGATTGATTCGTCGGTTGCGGTGCCGTTAGGACTTCAGTCAAAGCGAAACGTCTGGCTCTAATTGCGTTCGAGCCGTTTACGGCGATTGCGTATACGCGCGGAATTTGTCCCAGCAAAACTCGGGACCGCGCGTACGCCACGGAATTCCATTATCTCGAGAAAGTTTGGCTCGCCTCTGTCGTCTTCTTCGACCAGGTTTATGTCGCGAACATGACGAAAACGCTGTTTCCGAGATTCAGACGATTCTCACATTCCGCGATCATTCCGCATCCTTCGCGGATGATACCGAAATACCAGTCGCGCATTCCGGCCCCGAAAGTACCAGTAAACACACTCGGTATCGCGTGGGGAAATAGAGGAATGGCTCAGGGATAAAAAAGAAATAATAGCTAACTTCGGTGAATGTAACCGCGTCACGTTCACAGTTTCCAGACGGTATCCGCCGAATGTTAGGGAAGTGGAGCCGGTTACTGTGGGGTGACCGATTTCTGTGCCTTTGGTTCGTTGACAGGGATAATTCATTTTATATTTATCGAATTAGACGCGTTACATTTTTTCTATTGGAAATTGAACAAAATAAGAAAAATACGAATATTTAATATGACATATTCGGTAAATAGAAAATTAATTATCATACACTAATTGACAGGTATATTTAATTCCGTATTTATCCAATAAGATGCGTTACATTTTTGTTATTGGAAATTGAACAAAATAAAAGAATGCGAGAATTTAATATGATTTATTCGACAAATACAAACATAATTATCACGCAGTAGTTAACTCCTTAGTGGACACGGTAGTTCGCTCGAAAACTCTTTTGTGTATTTTGCCAAACATCTTGTGTTCCTTCTATATTTCAATAATGATCAAATTTGTACTAATGCAAAAGACACAAACGAATAATTGAAATGTATCAAAAAGTGAGATATAGGTAAAAAAAACCGTTCAATTTGTCGAAAACTTCGAACATCACTTTGATGGACACAGTACCTCGCTCAAAAACTGTCTTGCATATTTTATTAAATATTTCGCGTTCTCTCTATACTTGAATCGATATATGTACATATACAAAAGACATCGATGTACAATCGAAATGTTCAAGACGAGCAACACAGATAAAAAGTACTGCGGATTTTTGGGAACATCGGTCGTCGCTGTAATAGGCTCAGTGAATGACGTACTTACCCTAAAAAACAAAAACGTAAAAAAGGGGGGAGACGAATGTATCGGCAGAGGAAAAAAGTCATCCGTATGTCTCTTTCCGTAAAGCCCCGAAACGGCCGTTTCGTTACCAACAGTAATCCTAGTCGTCGAAGACCCTGCACGTTCCATGTTCCCGGAGCGGAACAGCCGAGCTGCGCGCTGCGTGTACGAGAATGGATATCCGCGGCAGGTCGATAAACGGCGTGGAAACAAAAAGGAAACAGAGTAGAATCGGCGGGGAACCCGGAAGCCGCCTTGGTATAAGGGATGATAAGCTTTGCGAGACGGCGTCAACAAACCGGAATATCGGTTCCGTTCGCTTTGGTTCTCGCTGGCGCGGCGAACGGCCATTTACATCGACACGATAATAAGCCGCGTTCGAAAGTACCGTCGAAACCTCTCGAGATTCTGGAAGGAACATTGTCGTGGAATTTACCGCGAAATCCCGCGTACACCGGAGTGAATGGAGGTAACCGCGCAGCCGGCAAAAAAAGACCGCGAGGTATAAAGAGGCCACGTTTCGCGGCCTGGCCCTGGGAAAAGTGGAAAGTGCAGTCGGGCAAACGAAGGCAGAGGAACGGGGGGGAGGGGTGGGTGGGAAGACGGCGATTAAACGAGGCACTTTTTTGCATTACGCTTGACGCGATGGGACGAGCGAATTAAATGAGACCGGCGCGGCGTTCACGCATCGTTTTCCTTCAAATCTCGCGGAATCCGCCGCCGGTTTCAAATTAGTTCTTGATGTCGCACGACCAACGTGGATGCTCGCAAAGTCTCTTAATGAATGGTATAACGAGGGTGTGTCGCGAATTCTGCTCGGCGCGTCGAGCCCGCGAAATAGTTTGCCGCTGATGATGCACGGGGTGTCTCAGCCCGGATAAGCCATCGAGATGTCACCTTAAGCTTCCGACGATCACAGCCTAGACGATTTTCTAGTGGCTCCGCCAGCAACCGCTCTTAACGCTCTCTCACCTGGCCCCGCTTGCACTCGGAACCTCGAGTTGTGTTTTTTATCGGTTTTAACCGTAAAACTGCTGAGCACTTCGCGCGATCGACGGATGTATGGTTTTTTTGACAAGATTGCGTTTAGTCGCAGGTTGTACAAATTCCATTCAGATTCATATTTGCAATATTTACATCCTTGTTTGAGCATTAATTTCTATTCAGATTTATCATATTTGTGATGTCTTTATTCATATTTACATGGTGATTTCTATTCACATTTATTCATATTTGTGATATTTATATTCACACTTACATATTAATTAATATTCACGTTTATTCATATTTGTGATATTTATGTTCATATTTACATATTAATTAATATTCACGTTTATTCATATTTGTGATATTTATATTCATATTTACATATTAAATCCGATTCGCATTTGTTCATATTTGTGATATTTATATACATATTTACTTATTTAATTCCTATTCACATTTATTCATATTTGCAATATGTGCTTCAAGCAAGAAGTTCATTCGAATTTCACGAAGAAATATTTTAGTAATTTCAATAATCGTCCCCCATTTTCCGAATTTAATTTCCGACAAAAAGTCAGTGTAATGAAAACATTGATTGAATGGAAAGAAATACATTTTACAACATTATCAGTGAAACAGTGAAACTATTTCATTTAAACAAGAATGAATAAATAATTGTTTCATTAGACGTCTCATTAACAACCACAACTATTCAATTCTCCAATGTGAAAGTTTTCCATAAAGTTGAAATTGTAACAAACATTTTTATTATTCTCACTCATCCAATTTTAACACGTTGTTGATTGCGGGTTGCAGATAGAATTTCAATTCCATTTTCGACGACACCCGGAACAAATGAAATAAAACGAACGAGTACGTGCGGTAAAAATAAATGTTCAGCAAACCTTGTCGCGTACAATATAATGACCGTTTCCTAATTTATTTAAATTAATTGCAAAACTTCACTCGTACACAGGTCTGTGTCAATGTATTCTTTCGCTTCTGACGGTTTTCGATTTCTCAAATGTCTTCTTAATTCCGTAAAATTCTTAGTTTCTTAATAAAAATTAAATTAGAATATTTCAGACACTCGTAAAGAGAAAGCTAAGTGCAGTCTTCCGACAAAAAGAATAACGAAGCAAAACGATTCGGATAAGTAGAGAAAGTCCAAGTGTATTGTTGTTGCCAAGTGGCCAGGATTTATGGCAGGGGCCATGTGCTACGGGTATCCCGACGGTATGGGTCTGTCTTTGGCCGTTCCGGGGCACGTGCGACCCCGTCATGACGTCTCCTGGTCCTTGATTACGGTCCAGTCAATTACGGTTGGGTCTCGCACTGTTTGGGCACGTAGGCCCATCAGCGCGGGATGTTTAGCAGGTGTTAGTTTGCCATTCTCCCTGCTAACTCCCGGCCCACCGCTTTGGGGCAATCTCAATGGATCTGTGATTGCAGTGATTGGACCGTAATTCCTTGCCGCCCACCCTAGGTCAAGAAGAGTAGGGAGGACCGAGGTAATATTAGGGATGACCCCGTTCCTCTAACGAGAGACATTCGTGAGACCACAAGGGACTCACTGGACACGAAACCACAAGGGACTCGGGAGATACACGAGAGTCAGGAGAGACCACAAGAGACTCTAGAGACATCGTGAGAGATACGCGAGACCATAAGGGACTCACGAGATACCTAAGAGACTTAGTAATCGGACGGCACACCACGTACAAAATTCTACAGAGCTCGAAGTTCACAAGGAGCACCAACGAGCATTTTAACATGTATTGTACTTAAATCTCGGGGAACTTGTTAGCAAAGGATCAAAACGTTCCGCTCATGCCTTTGATATTTTCGCGCGTTTACCCGCGGTTAATGCGGGAACATTCAAAATCAGGTTAAGATACACGATCTATTAAGAGCTGAAATTTAATATTTGCTTTACTTTCTTTTTTGTTTTTTTTTCTTTTTTTACTGAAAGTAACTTCACTGTGCCGCTAAAAAGAAGCGAATCGACGTCGAATTCGCAGTTCTGCTCGCCCCGAAATGTGTAACCGAACTTTCCGATGGAAAAAATTACACCGCCGTGGTTGTTTTCAGAGAAAATATCTTGGACGCGAATTTTCTTTTCTATTGTGAGCAAATTCTCGCCAGCCTCTAATCCGGGTTTTCATCGACTAGATATTTCGCTGGTAAAAATTAGGCAGCGATAAAAAGAAGTCTGCTTAATTAGTACATTTACTATCCAAGTAAATTCAAGGTGCATTATAATTACAGATTAACTGACTGCAGTTTTTCGTGCATTTATTATAAAAGTTAATAGCTACAATTTAAAATAGTACGACAATTAATGGGATTATAAAATATAAAATATAATTGAATATTTTAATGTACTTTAAATACGCCTTAATTTGTTGAAATTATTAAATATATATATATATATATACATGAAAAGTCCATAAGCGGTTCTTATTACTTACAATAGATGCAACAAATTTTTATTTTGTATAAAGTAAGTTTCCTTTCTTTACGAATTTATTTATAGGTTCCTGTGTCTTTCTAAATTTCTAGTATGCTTGTGAAAAAATTTATTTACGTCCTTCAAATGACGTCGAAGATGACAGAACTTTCATATAACGTTCAATAGTTGCGTTTTCTTATTTCAATAAAATTGGATTTACAACACAAATGAGACACCGTGCAATACTTCACGATAGCAGCAAGAAGGACTGTAGCTTAATAAGCCCCATTAATAATACGGCCACAGGGAATGGTGCAATGCGTATTTGGATTCATTCGGTGTCCGAAAAAGCTGCTGAAGTAAATGGTGTAGGAATGAATAATTTCTTCGAGAAACATATGGCACGTCTTTCCATCTTCACGTCGGCGACTTGCGAATGCTAATTAAGCGGATAAGAGTTTTTCCTCCAACAACAGATTTATTGGAAACGTGAAAATAACTTCCCCAGTCATTCGTTACAGTGGATGTTCGGACACTTTTTAATACGGAGAAAATGTAATGACATTGAATCGTGAAGAGGCTCAATTTAGCAGACAATCGCCGAAACAATATTTACATAAATTAAAATTGGTTGAAATGGTAAAGAGAAATTTAAAACAGAAACCATACTTTTTAACTTTTTTATTTGAGTGATTAAATTATGTATAACATGTCATAAAAGGAATCCAATTGTTATTTCAATCTATTGTTCAACTCTATAAAGAAATAATTGTACCGTACGAAGAAATAATTGCGCATGAGGTACAGTAAATTCTCCCCAATTGTCCCTCAGCTTCGAAATGAAAATGGACAATTTAGGAAGATGAGATACGATTATTCGAGCCTCGTGGCTCGTTTTTATAGTAAACAATTGTAAAAACAAGCCACAAGATCATTTATTAATCGTGTTTAATAATCGTAATAATCGAAATTAATAATCGTAATAATTATCGTATTTAATAATCATATCTCCTCTCCCAAATTGCCCATTTTTGTGCACAATCTGAGCGTCAATTAGGTAGAATTTACTACAGTTTCGACTAATAAATGTACCATCCTATATTCCACGGTCGGCTGGAGGTGGAAATTTCCACGGTGGCCTGTATCCTCGGAGCGAGGGTGGTGCGAGAAGGGGCTGGGCGAAGGGGACGAAGAAGGAGGACGCGAAAAGCGATGGTCACCTCAGTCACCTCAAAGAAGAGGCGAGTCGTCACCCCCCACTCCCAACAGGAGAGGACCTCTTCTATTGGCGGGCGGCGGGCACTAAGTCTAGCAAGAGCTGGTTCACCCGCCGCCCGCCTACCCTCAGCTGCTCGGGGGCTCGAGGCGTGGGCGCACACGCAGCCCCCGAGCTAGTCGGTCCCGCTCACGACCTCGCCCGGCAGCCTCCTTCTGCAGCATTACCTGTTCGCAGAAGGAGATTGCTGCCGCCCATTTTCTAGGGCTCTCCAGCATGGCCCCAACTAAGCTGGAGAGAGCGAGGTCGTGGCTGACTTCCCGTTTTAGGACTCGGCGCAGCGCTGAAAAGGTGGGGCATTCCTAGAGCGTATGCTGCGCCGAGTCCTCCTCCGCACCACAGCGGTGGCACACCGTCGTCGCTTCCCGACCGATGCGACACAAATAAACACCGAAGCTGCCATGCCCGGTGAATACCTGCGTCGCCCGGTAGGTGAGCCTGCCATTACGCCTCTCCCGCCACGAGGTAAAGTGTGGCAGGAGAGCCCCGGCGACCCGCTCGCCGGCGTAAAGACTTACCCTTGCCAGAGCGACAGCTGGGAAGCTGTCCCAGGCGAGTTCCACTTCCTCGCCCGTGTTTCCATGACGTTGACTCGAGAGGTTCCTCGCTGCCGTCAGTGTGTTCATCCCCATCCCATCACCGACGAAGAGAACGTCGCCCCGCGCCACGCCGCACGGCGGCGTCGTCCCGCTGTCGCTCGAACTCGCCGCCGACACGCGAATACGTGCCTCGATCGCGTGTGTCGCAACCTCATACCAGACCTCCCGCTCTGCGAACAGACATTTTTCTCCATTCAGGGAATGTTGTGTATCGTAATCCCCTCTCCCCTCACGAGCCTCGAACCCATCTTAATTGAATCTATAGTCCGGGCGCGCTCGACCGAGCTATGAATCTACGTGGAAAAGGATCACTAGTCGGAAACGGCTTCTTATCTTAGCTTGTAATGATGTTGTTAACGGAGAAAATTTACTTTGGCGAGTTTCTCGATTTTCATTACCTGTAGAACTCCGTTTTTGCGAGCTCGACGGCAGGCTATTGGAGCTGCGCAGGGTGGTGGGGCCAGTTACTGAGTGGTAGTAAATTACTTTGTGTTTTGTTTATATTCGAACGTAATTAACTTCTTTTTTTTATTAAGCTGTGAAACACCCTATGGGTTTATTAACAATATAATTTGTAATATATTATTACAAAATTAATATTACATGTACAATATATTGTACAATATTATTACATATTACTTTGGATATATGAAACTTGTCAAGTATTGTATCTAACGCTCAAGGATCATAATTAACTTCATGTTTGTCGAATAAGGTACAACACATTTTTATATTTAAATTGAAATTGATTCTTTATTTGTTAAAATAAAACATGCAAAAGACAAAAGTTCTTAAAATACGGAAATTGTTTGAATTTTTGGTACTGAATTAGCGAGATCTCCTGTCAAGCTTGCGAAAAAGCTTAACAAAATGGCGAACGAATGAAGATCAATGTTCGGTAAAATAAATCGTTGCAGTCCCTTTGAAAGGTGTAAGTTATTGTAATTGTACTGTATATGTTTGATTTTCTTCATATTGTGTTTAAATACTTCTATGAAATACAAATATGATATAAATATCGAAGTATATATCCTTCTTTAAACAGTTAGCTGTCTTCGACGAGTATACTCGTCATGAAGAAGTGGCCATAATCTGTTATGACGAGTATACTCGTCACGAAGAAATAGCAAAAATTTATGTCACGACGAGTATACTCGTCACGAAGAAATAGCAAAAATTTATGTCACGACGAGTATTCTCGTCACGAAGAAATAGCAAAAATTTATGTCACGACGAGTATACACGTTACGAAGAACTAGCAAGAATTTATGTTACGACGAGTATACTCGTCACGAAGAAATAGCAAGAATTTATGTCACAATGAGTACGTTTGTCATGAAGAAATCACAAAAATTTATGTTACGACGAGTATACTCGTCATAAAGAAAGAACAAGAATTTAGGTTACGAGTATACTCGTCACAAACAAGTAACCGATTAACAGTGCTGTTAGATTGCTTTCAACGTACCAAAAATCGCAAAAATGAAAACGAACGTCTAGTTAACTCTTGTTTGTTGCTCTCAAGATAGTGAATGTTTATACCGCATAAATAAAATATTGCATAAAATTCTCTGCATTTAGTGTTTCATATTCCGCCGATCGCTCTCGCCACACACGCATAAAATCCGCAGCCCGCTCGTTACACTGTCAGCCATATTGAATCTTCGTCTATTCCGCCGATTCCCTCGACGCTAATGTATTAAACGTTTAAATATTTTAATGCGGCAAGTGGACATTCTCGATAACGGAAACCGAACTGTAACAAGGTGTTATTAGACGCCGAGGGGGATTCGCGAGCGCTGAAAACGTGGAACGACGATGATGCTAATCTTTAAGTACCGTGCTTCTTCCCGGGCCAGCTCGGCTACGTTGGAATTGTCATGTTGCAGGCTGAAATCGCGCTCCCCTGTCTGCGACAGAAGCGTCTCTCGTTTGGATGCTGCCGAAGGGGCCGGATATATTAATTGAATCTGTTAGTAAAACGGACCGAATCCAACTGTTTCCGGGGAAGTCGTTTGCCGCTGTTACCCGCGGAAAAAAGATCGCCTCGCCAGCGTTAACCGAGTCAAAAAAGAAACGGAACGACGGAGATTAGAGTCTTCTAAGGGTCGCGTAAAAGTCGTGGAATTTCGCCGAGTTATCCCGACTCGAAGGGATAATAACCAACGGAAATCGTCGACTTTTAAAGCGTCCGATAAAATGGGAAAATAGAATGCATCGAACGGACGAAATTCTTATCAATTATCTCAACATTAAATTAATTTCTCCGGCTGTGTTTCACTCGATTATTATGTCTGCCCGCTTCGCCGGACACAGATGCAACTAATTTTACATAATTAAATTGTACTTAACATTACTCGTGTGATACGAATTCATTTGATAATTAACCAACCGGCACGGAAATAATCAACGATCTAATTGTACGAAATTCTTTTCTTTTCTGTTTTGCAATTATGTGGAGCGTATTGGTTAAACTCACTAATTATTTTAATTGTGCACACTCGTTACACGACTACGATAAATTGACTGAAAATTTTATGAAAAATTGAAATTGTCAGCATTAATTGCAAGATTCTGGAGCTACGTAGAGATTTCATTCTTTTTCGAATTATTTTATTCTGTTGAAAATAAAATAACGGTATTTTTGTATCGTTTAATTTATTTTTCTTCTTCGTTTTCCGTTTGACCTACTCATTTTTGTCACAAATGCATAAAATCCGCGCTCTAATGATAAGAGCACACGTTCTACCCGGCGTAAAATAACTTTTGTTCGTCGTCGCTGTATCCTTCGTTTTATCAGTTTATAAAAGTAACAATGAGACATTTGTTCTGATTTTTAACAAATATTATTGCCACGTTTGCTGCAAGTAACATATAAATTGAATAAATAACTCGTAAATGTATCTCTATACGATATAAATAATCGTAAATTAAAGAATTAGAGACCCATTATTTTGACAGGTTCCGTAAATCTAATGTTAACCCTTTGCACTCGAAACTATTTAAACTGTAAATATAATCATTTTTCTCACTTATAGTATTTTTTATTTTATATGATAAAATGCATTTTATGCATATGAAATTGATTCTTGGAACTCACACAACAGTTATTGTTATTATATAATTATTATATAATTATTATATATTATATAATTTTTTAAATCTAAACTTTATTAATATAAACATTATCTTAAAACGTGATGTAACAAATTTTAGTAGTGCCTCTGAGTCACTCGAGTGCTAAGGGTTAATCAAATAAATTTACTAGCAGCGTCAATTTTGTCACGAAGTATTATTTCCGTTCCGTTGCCTACGTGACGGAAGAGAGACCATTCTGGCCGAACATGATAATGTGATTATCAGACAGTGTCTTCTCATACTATCGCAGCGTGTTTAGGGCAACCTGTTATGCAACTAGACGGAACAGTTGACGCAGAAAGTTGGCCAGATTTGTGCCGGCGGAGATTTTGTTCGATGGCAGTGTCGCAGAAAATGTATTATGGTGGACGACTGTTTCCTGGAAACTGCGCCACTCCAGGATCTCGTCTCTACGGTTTGCTTAGAAACACATTGCCGGCTAGTAGCCACTAATGGATGAGTTTAAACTGCGCCATACCTACCAAACTACCATATCCTGTCGCGATGTTGGCCAACCCCGTATCTCCATGAAAGCAAGATCCGATACACATTGTGCTACAGAGTTACAATCTGTGCACCCCTTCGGAGACATGTTTCTACTCCGGAACTGCCTTAAGGAAAGAACCCGCCGTGTAAATGGCACTACAGTACTATCTACGGAGTGTCCGCGTGTCTACAGAGTGGCCCGAAAGTAACGATAATATTTTCTACTAAATCTTGAAGTTATATCGAAGTTATATATATATTACTATCGAGCCCAGAATCTTGAATCACTCAGGGTGTCCCGAAAATGTCTCGTAATCCGGATATTGGAGGTTCCTGAGGTCATTTGAAGCAACTTTTTCCTTTGCGAAAATTTTCTCCGAAGCTTCGTTTACGAGTTATTAACGAAAACAAAGATCAATGTTCGAAAGTTTAACGTTGTCAATAAATATAACGGGATAAATCGAAATTTTCTTCTTTATTAACATGTGTGCCATCAACATTATAAATCGATAACGATTCCGTATTTTCTGCAAAGGGAATTAAATTAATTTTACGAAGGCAGTTAATTACAGTCACATAAACCCTACCGTTAATAATCAGAAAATTTGCGATTCTACTTTGTTCCATATTTTCCATATTTCGTGCAACGGACGTGGCGCATTTAATAAAATATTGTATCCCATGCTTCTACTAGCTTTGTTTTTTTTTTTAAAACGATGAATCGACGAGAGAAACTGCAGATATGTAAATTACTCTCTTCGTGCACAAAGGAGAGAGGGAATACGTGTATTTTTATTTTACTAGGAAACATTTCAATCACGCAACACGGTGCACGGAGAAGTTATGAAACAATACTGAAGTTATTCTTTTATTGTGCTCAGCATTGCAGAATATATTGCAATGCCCGAAACGCGTGTATAAACTTTTATTCAGGAATATGCATCACTTTTGATCCGCATGAGACAACAACTTTTATCAAGATCAGTGAAACGAAATGAATACTCTTTTGATAATCACTTCGGAATCAATGCAAAACTGTATGAAAAGTTTGTACTGTTGCACTGAACAACAAGGTTCAAATGGATATTTTATAAGGAATATAGACAAAAGGCATTATTAAAAAATATTGGATATAAAACATAAAGTGCAATACTTTGACCATTATTTCTGCAGAGTGTAAATGGTACGGTATAAATTACTTCAAGTATTATTTATTATGTATTATTATATATATATATATAATACAAAATAAATAATACTTGAAATAATTAAAATGTATACTATAATATATAATAAAATATTATATGTATTACAATATTATAATATTATACTATATAATATATATCATAAAATTTACACTATAATATATATTCCATATAGTATAAACAGAATTAGTAATAAATGATAAATAAACGAAATTTATAACAACTGATCGCCGATACTTATGCAGCATAATTTATTATTCCATTTTTACATAGCAGTGAATCCTGTAAAAAGAAACAATCGCTGCTGTATATTGTAACATAATTGCATTGGAACCTCACTAGTTGCAGTTTCGATACCGGCACGTGACTTGCCTCGGTTGAATGTGATCAAAATACGTCGGTGGCTGTTGTGTAATTACGGGAAACACGTAGCACAAGGTACTACGTTGTCTAATATAGTAGCATCGATGGTATATAGTGGAGATGAGTGATTCCGTATAGTTGATTGATCGCCTCGATAATTCCAGGAACTTGGTCACTTGCAGCTTTCATGTGCTTTCGTGCAACTATCGGGGCTCTACCGCGCAACAGATGAAATTCCATCGAAACAGGAATGCCAATAATATTCAATTTATAGAATGATTCGTTTACTTTCCAGACGACAGGAAAATAAACGAATTTTTATTTGCTGTAGCTCGTACATTATTGTTAGACTGCGGATCTTCACGCGAAATAAAAATTGTTCGTATCAATTGCAAGAGAGTCGAAATCGAATGATTATATTTTTTCTAAACTAAACCTACCAAGACGGTCAGGATGACCGGTTTTAGATTTTATATTTTAAAATTGCTGAAATTATAGAGACTTTTTCATAAGAAATTATTAAATGAATTTCACAGTCCGAGTATTCGTTGTAATAAAAATTATGGGAAGTCTAAATAGATTCGGTTTTATCGTTCTTACAGGGCAACAGAAATTCGTCGCTTTTAGTGCTCGGTAGATTTAGTGTTAAAAAATCTAATAAGCTAAAACTATAATACATTGACATTCATAAATACTTTTAATTTGTCTGCTGATTTAAATTCGTTGCTAGGCTAGTAATTGCTCAGTTTTCACATACAGATGTGCCAAGGAAAATGGCTGTTTCAAAATGACCGTATAAAATTCTCGAGATTTTAACAAAACAAATCATTCGAAATCCTGAATAAACAGCGACAACATGGAATGCCTCAGGACCTTTCCTTCGCGTGATTGGACTGCAGCAGCTCGCAAATAGTAGATTTCATTTCCGAACTCCCTGCAGTAGTATCACAGCTGATTCTGCGCAATTTGGATCCTGAACCTCTTCTCGGCGCAGCTCAAGTATCGCAGGAATAGTTGAATGTCTGTAGGTCAGATCCGAACCTGGGACGAACTGCAATGCGTTACAAAGAACGCGCGGAGAGGAAAATAAAAGAACGTTTCCTTGGTGAAGGTATTGAGGAGCTGAGAGTGACGGTTCGAAGGAATCTACCTAATCCCGCGGTAGTGCAAAGAATTGCGGCTCACGCTTGGATCAAAGCCGAGGTGGTATTTCGACGAATTCCGCGAGGTTTTTCAAACCATGCTGACAATAGGAATGGGGTGAAGACTGTTGCAATAAGACGCGGCAGATATATTAGAATGGCGTACAATAGAATATCCTATTTTGACAAGCTTGCGGTAGCAAGTTTATTATTTAGTTCCAATAAGTAGACTGCGAATCTTTATGGATACATTCGTGAATTTTTGTACAAAAATGGTAAAAGAAAGGCGAAATTTCTTACGTCAACTATAAAATGCTTTCTGGTCAACGTGCGACAATATTACAAAGATATTATGAATTAATCTTTGAATTGCTACAGAAAGATAATGAATCAATTTTTGTTATGCACGTTTATGTGAATTTTAATGGGTAAAAATCAGTTCAATAGTAGTAAAAACACAGATTTTGCTGTTCTGTAACGTGGAGCAAAGAGAACTTTTCACCAGTTTTATTTTGATTTGCTCGAGACAACTTTTTCTATCATCTCCAATTTATTGTCTAAAAGGAAGAATATTTCAAGCTTATTGTAGCATATTGTACAAAATCAGGACACGCGTTCAAAAATACCAATTTTACCCTTTATAAAATAATGTTACTGAAAATTTTAATTTGTCGAGCTTGCAGCGAACAAGTATTCGTATTATTTTTAATATTTCTGTTACAGAAGTTTTGCATAAAATGCAAAAGCTTCATACGCCACGATGCATTTATTTTACATTGACGATCTTTCTAACTAAAATCGGCTTTTCAAGCTTGACGAAATAATTCCGTGTCAGTTCTATATATCCCCACATGTTTGATATGGAACTGTCGAAATCATTTCTACAATTATACGCCCGGAAATAATAAGGAATTTGTATAGCTACGTATCACGGTCCCAGCTCGCATGCACTCGTGATATTGAGAGCTTCGAAGCCACAATCGTAGAACACAACTTACGGAGCTGAGTTTCACCTTCGGTCAAGTTCTATGTGGTCGGGGCGCAGTGGAAACTGCTGAGCTCCGCGCAGGTGCGAAAAGTTGCGCTACATATGAGGTACGAAGCCAAGGCAGTGCTTCCGACAATTCCTCGAATTCTGCCAAAACGGATTTAGGATATCATAAGCTCCTTAGTAGTAATACGTAGAAAATGCATCAGAATGTTGTACCACTCTTCGGAGAAAATATTTCAGCAGAATGCTTAAACGCGATTGTTGAAGTAAATTATTACAGTCTTCGTTGAAAACGAAGATTATTTTTAATTTTAACATAGAAATAATTACTGTCACTGTGAAAGTTTCTAACGTTGATCGACGCGAATAAAAAATGAATGGAAAAATGATTCAAGAATAAAGCAAACGGTACAAAATATTCGATGCTCTTTTGTTTATACGTCAGAAACTATATCACATAATTTCTTTATTCCGTATCTTATAAAAATATATATAATTTCATATTAATATTGTCTTTATATATATAGTTATTAAACAGTATATTATTATAATAATTATAATAATATTGTATATATGTACAAACAAAGTTAGTATAAAATTTAATATATATCTTTATAATTATTATAATAATATACTGTAATATAATATATTATACTTATATATATATATAATAATATACTATAATATAATAATATAATAAGCTATTAAACACTGTATAATTATAGTAATTATAAAGCCAGACGTCCGTTCTATCGAATAGAATACTTTTTACCAAAAGTAACAGTAACCCTACAAAAATTGCATTCTCATTTCACAGTATGCCTGAATGCAAGTTTCTCCTAAATTAAGTACAATTCGATAGAATTATGTGGAAAGTGTATGTCCAGTCCACCACGCGAAGCGTGAAGCGTGACCAGGGATATATATGTACCTATATATACGCCTTGTATCTGCATCAGCAACATGGAGTACTTCAGGAAATTCCTTAATGTGATCGGATGGCTCGACCCTACCAAGGTGGATTTTATTTCCGAACTTCCGCCGGAGGTGTCGTAGTTGATCGTACGCACGTTGGATCCTCGATCTCTGCTTTGCGCTGCTCGAGTGTCAGGTAAGTGGTTGAATGCCTGTAAGGATGATCCTATACTCAGACGAACCGCGAGACACTACAAGCAGCGCATAGTGCAGAGAAAGAGAGAACGTTTTGCTGCGGCTGCTGTTAAAGAACCGAGAGCGACGGTACATAGAGCAGTTCCATTTCCTACTCAGGTGAGAATGGTCGCACCTCATGTACAAGCTCGGCCAGCTTTGACAAATTCGACGTGTGCTCGAATGCGTGGCAGGTCTATTATATTGTAGTGTTTTTTGTATTAATAAATTGTTTAACCTGACATTTTCTCCTTTCAGCAAATAAATATTATTATTATTATTTAGTTAAGTAAGTGTATATAACTTTTAATTTTTTGGTGTATCTTGACCAGTTTCTTTAATAGTAGCAATATTTTTTTAGGTTTATCATAGGACTATTAATAATAAATTGTATCTTGTATAGTTGTATTTTGACCAGCTGCTTCTATAGTAACAATTTTTTTTTCTAATTTGTTCTAATATGACGTAACTAAGAATAACTTGGCATCATATTTGACGATCTCTGCAGCCAATGCGAGTAAAGAACAACTATAGCAGATCTCTACACCGACAAAATGAAAGTTCACTTATCCGCATTTCATACGTACATACAGAGTGTCCATGAAAAATGGTGTACAAGTGGACTCCAGCCCAGAAAAGCACAGAAACGTCTTTAAGACGTCTTAAAGACGTCTGGTGTAGAACATTCGCGACAATCAGAACAATCAGAACTTTCGGAAGAGTTCTCCAAACATTAACGGCAGTCACTGTATCGCCATTAACGTTCGTACAACTTTTAAAACACAATAACTTTTTTAGAACTGGACCAATCGACTCGAATTTTATTTAAATGATTTTGCTATTGCTTGGAATGACAAAAGAAAAAATAAAAAAGCTCACGTTCGAACATTAAAACTCGATTTACTCGGAAACTACGTGCCGTGCAGCTGTAACGGCTACACGAGTCATATCCGCGCATTACGCCGACTCTTTGCGATTAATCCACCGAGAAACAGGGCAGCGCAATTTGTATCTTTCCGTATATCTCGTATTTTTACGGGGACGTGTAACCGGCATGCATTCCGGCGGACAGGCGATTTACGCTGTGTTTCGCGTTACACAATGTGTTTATACATGATGTACGATTTAGATGTGTCTCAGGAGAAAAAAAATGTAGGAGAACGCTTCTCGCACGCATACAATGTTTGCAGACTTTTATGCGAAATAAATATCTCTCAGAAAACACGTCTTACAACAAAGTATCTTCGTCGATAACTTTAGTTAGGTACAAATAACGCGCGAATCTTTTTAAACTATCCTATTATCGTTCTCAGTCGCAAAAATATCGTGAAACTATCGATCTGAATTCGAAACGGTCGTAAAACGTCTAACAAGTTCGCGCGAAATGATTATTAGGTCTACCGGAAAGTTGTAGAATATACTTTCCATCGTTACTTATGACTTCTTGCCAGCGCGATGGCAACTTGTAAATGTCAGTTTTGAAAAATGATTTATTTTTAGAGGCGAAGAACTCAACTAGTGCTTGGTTGACATCAGCTACATTTTTGAATTTTTTTCCTGTAAAAAGTTTTGCAAAGAGAGAAACAAGTGACAATCAGAGGGTGCTAGGTCTGGGGAGTATGGTAGATGTGACAGAATCTGCCTAGCTCTGCGATTTTCTAACGAGTCGCCAAAGCAGCATGTGGTCTGGCATTATCATCGGTAGCCATGTTTTCACGATCGCGTCTCGCTTAATAATGACATGAGACATCTTTGTTTCAGTTTATTTAGGAGAGTACATGTGTGTAAATGCAATGATAATGAGAGATAGTCATATATGTCTCAAATCAACATGTGCATATGGATTGAAACTTGAAGTGACACTATCGGACAGAACTTTCCGGAAGACCCAATAAAAAGAAACGTGGTCCGTTGCTACTGCAAACGAAGACGCTACATCGAGTATTCGAAGCCGATTATAAAAACGAGCGTACACGGCACGATCCATAGAATATTTTAGCCGACGGTTTGCCGTCCGAACGATTCTTTCGCCGTGTCGTTAACCCGAACACCGTGAATGGTTGATACTTGAACGACGAGAGCTACGGATTTATGGCGGTTCGGTAGTCGGTGACGCATGTGTGCACGGTCCGGCGCCGGAATTTATTTTACTAGGCAATTCTGATAAATATTTGCGTGGCCGCGACGGATTGATATCCACACGGAAAGCCGTTCTCGTGCCTGTTTCCTATTATCGATTGACCGCGCGCATCGCGCCGGCTGAATATTCACAAATATGCGCGGTCCGATGATTCCTCCGAGGGCAGAGACTCGCGCGGGATGTAAGCCTGCCATTGCGCCGGCCCGTATGCCGGCTATGTTTGTATAATCGAAAATTAATTACCATGAATTCGCATGCCCAGCTAGATTAGTGATCCGCATTTAAAATGCGCCAGATGCTGCGATTCATGCGCGAAATCGTGATCCAGCCTAGATAGTAAACACGATTGTGTAGTACGTGCCTCCATTTGCCGAGCTTACAGGGGCTTCACCATCCTTCACTTTTCGGCAACGCGATAGAGTCTGCGGGAGCAGTGATTAGTACCGTTATTAATGGTTGGTAAACCTTCGCGGGCCAGGATTTATCGGAATACTGGAAATATTTCTTCTCGGAGAAGCGATGAGAGTCGGCTCGACTGTTCATTGATAAGGCATAATTGTGACAAAATGTAAACTTCGTTGCAATATTTTGGACCTAATCAACCGGGGATTGTCATTTAATCTTCTCGCAGGTACAGCACAGATTCCGGCAAAATCTCTTACACTCGACACGCCATTATTGCAATTAATCGTTGATAGAGGGCCGTTTTACTGTTCTGCTCACACGGACAGAGATTTATAGTGCTTCAAAAAGGCACATTCAGTTTTTTCGTAATAACTTCACGTAAAGAAATGGCACGTTAAAGCAATCCGGGCTTCCCGAGGCACGGTGTATACGGGAATGACATACTTGCTTCGGGAACGTTAATGGGAAAATAATTCGACTCGCGCGAATATTTAATTGTCGCGAAATGATCGAATAACGACGATCGCTGGAATCAAATGAAAATTAAAGAATAATATCGCTTTCAAGAAATAAGTAGCTGCATTTTTCCATAGAACTGAATTTAATATTTTATAATATTTTTGATTCAATTTAATAAAATATACAAATGTTTAACCACGAAATTGTTTCGTCATTATAAATACGTTGCAACAAGTACAACAACATTACGTTATATGCTCATTTACGGTATATGCTCTTAATATATTGTTTCGCTCTTTACGCATTTTGCAAAAATCATTGCTACTTTCGATTCGACGTGAAAGATAGAAAGAACCCCGGTGACATGTTTACGACGACGCGTGCAAAATATTTTGACCTGTCTCTCCATTTACATTTTGATGTAAATGCAACATTATATTTATCAATTTTGCAACGGTTCTGGCGGTCGACCGTAGAATATTTTTGTTCGTCGCAGCGATAATGCGTCGCCGGTTCTGTTCAACGATTAACTTTGTTAATTATCATCGCTTATCGTCTCTTGTAATTTTATTGTAACTCCAATGAGTAATTACTGTATTGCCAATCACGTTTGAATTCCGTTCTGAACGATGCGGGAACAAAATGAACCGGAATCCAGAAAATAACCGTTCCCACCTTTGTGGATTATAATTCTCTTTCGAATCGAAATTGCTCCGACTCAATAATTTTAAGCTGCGCTCCCCCTTCTGTTTATAAATTAATGCGTTAAATGAAACTAGCACGCGAAAGCTAATTTCCTTCGTTACAGTTCGTTTCACGCGGAAAGAACCGAACTGGAAGATAGAATGTTTAATCCGATATGGAATCGATATAGAGTCCCGATGTAATAATTGGCATCTACAGAAACCGTAATCGGAGCCAATATAAACGAGCTCATATTTCATCTTACAACTGGACCGCGGATCTTTATGCCTTTATGGCATGCGCACACTTTTCAAACGCGAGGGAACCTGTAAATTGTCTTAGTTACAATAGCATTTTCTCATTTTATTTCTACTTTATTTCTACTTTATTTCTGTCTATCACGTTTCTATTTCTATTCATATAATCACTCTGCTAATCTTTTCAACGCCGCGTTTAAATGAAGGAACTTTCTGCATACTGACATATGGGTCATTTGAAGCAACTTTTTCCTTAACGAAAATGCAATCTGCGACTTCGTTTACGAGTTATTAACGAAAAACGCTGGCCAATGAGAGATCGCGTACGGCTGACGCCCCACTCTCACGACCACTGCCGCTGCGCAAGGGCGGATCGGCGGTCACACTCGCTCTCCGATTGGTCAGTGTTTTTTGATAATAACTCATAAACCAAGCCGTGGATTGAATTTTCGCTAAGGAAGAAGTTGTTTCAAATGACGCGAACCCCTTATTTCCCGCTTGTACAATAATTTTGAGACAGAAGTCTCGAGTGATTTAACGTGCAGCACCTGCCCAAAGGCTTATCCACACGGCCCCCATGGGCGCGGAATTGAGATACGCTCAATAAGCGCGCTCCCACATGCCAAGCCAAGCAGGAGCTACCAGTTACTACGAGGACGCGGACTCTCGTCAGCAGACAACTGGTGGTGCCGAGCCCTTTCTATGCTCTACCGGCTCAGCAGGTCGGTTACCGAGCTGAATACCGCAGCTCACCCGTCGAGGCCCCCAACAACTTCAGGGAGGGAAGGAAGGGAAGGAAGGAGGAGGGAAGGAAGAGGTAAGGAGAGGAAGGGAAGGAGCCTCTGGCCAGCTTTAGCCATTTACCACTGCCCCCTCGATGGACCTACCCACTGCCGGCCCGAGGTATCCCGAGCCAGATGGCCGGAACCTCGTGGGCACGCCGACACCCGAGGTACCAGTATTTAGAAGGCCGACTGGTAGGACCTGTCGTAGCTACGCTACTACCATGTTCGGAGACACCGCATCTCCAGCACTGGTCGGCTAGCGCTTCGGGATCGTGTAGTCGCTACTCTACAACGCCTAGCACTTAAGGAATCAGCAGAATAGGACCCGGCAAGCCGTATCCTACCCGCCTTTCTGCCTGTGTTCAGCGCCCTGCGCCAATAATTTTGAGACAGTTAGTGTCGTCGTTGTGAGTCTAAAGATGGGCTATGCCTGGGTCCTATGTGGACTATACTAGCCGCTCTCTCGACGCGTGCCGATGGTCTGGCTCTACCCTCGTTCGTTATCGTGACAGGGGAAGACAACGTGCTACTCCCGCTGCCACCTCGAGTCCAACCCAATCCAGGCACTCATGACGGAGTAGTGTTAAAGTCAATTTATCTCCGCAAGAGGGGCTTCAGCCTGGCCCGAGGGGACGAACCCCAAGGGGTCCGCCCAGCATGCCGTTCGAATGGCGGAGTGGATAAGTCCACGTCTGCCCGTTACTCAAGTCGGACACGGGACGACTCCAAAGCTAGCGCCGCCTGATAGGAAGCGCAAGCTGGGTCCCGCGACTTGTGTGCACTAGCCCACCCTCTGTCCTTGCAATTAGAGCAGACCGGAGGTTCACTCTTCTTGCTACAGAGCGTGAAGGTATGCCCCTTTTGGGAGCAGTGACCGCACACATCCTCCTTGAATTTACAACGCTTCGAGGTATGCTCGAAGCGTTGACAAAGGTAGCACCGAAGCACCTGGACGAAATCCCGTACACGACAGGAGTTCCATCCAAGGTAAACTCGGCTACCTCTCTGCTTCAGCCGCTGAAGATTCTGCGGACTGACGGCAACGACCCAGTTGGCTGTCTCCGGGGTCTTGCCAGCCATGCGGCTGACCCGAATTCCCGAAGGCACATCCTTCTGGTTCGCATCGCAGAGATTTTGCCTCCAAATACTGGAGGCAATTTCCTCCTTACCCATCCGACGCGGGACGTCGTAAACTAAAACCTCGGGGTCCCGCTTGGTAGGTAAGGAGACGGACAGACCCGCGCTCCGGAGCTTCTTATTTCCAACGAAGGCTTGCAGGTCCTCCTTTCGGTCGGTCTCGACGACGATGCCACCGGAGTGAATGCGTCGGACCGACTTTACTCGGATCGCCTCCTTCGCTGGTTTAATGATGGACAGAACAGTAACCTTCGTAACTTCGCTGCTCTGTCCTTTTTCCTTCGGCGGGAAGATTTTCACCACATGCTGCGATTGTGGCCGTCTTCCCGCTTCCGGAGAAGCTCTTTTGCAGTCGACTTTGTTCACTTGGGCGTAAGTCGGCTGCGCGGCATTGCAGGCCGTCTTCGGGAGAGTTCCCTTGGACGGCCCAGGTCGCATCGCACTCATTACGGCAGGACGCGCTTTTAGGTCCGCCCTGACCGCGGCGAGTTGCCCTTCGACGAAGCTATTCCGTTGAATAAGCTCCTGAACCAACTCGTTGAGTGCCTCAACCTCGGCGAGTATCTTTGACCCGGACTCCTTGTTGACTTTCGACTCGGGTCGAAAGCAAAAGGTCCGTATTTCGGACACTCGCCTAAAGGCTTCGTCTCTTACGAGATCGAGAGGCCGTACCTTTTGCCCGGAGAACGTCCCCTTCGGTCTCCTGGCCCGGTTTACTGCGGCCTTGCCGGTGGGTGCGCCCGGATTGGCTCGCTTCGACTTTTTGGTGACGGTTTGCCAACCGTCACCAGTAGGGTCCTCGACACGCTCGGGTGCCGACTGCACCTTCACGAGTGACGTGTCTCCGACTCGTTCGATTACTACCACGTTACCGGTGTCCGGCGTACCTTCTACCGTGGGCTCGGTTTTCACCGAGACCGCTCGCATGGGAGTCACACATCTTTGCAAGATCACACGAGGATTGGCGATATTAATCACCTTCCCGGATCTTGTCTTTCTCACAGACGCGGGGGGACTGACAGCTGCATTTGCAGTTCCCGCGTCTGCGGCGACGGCTTCACTCCGAGTAGGAGCTGGACCCGTCGTCTTTGGACGCTTAGTTTTTGTTTGTTTTTCATTTTTATTAAGACCCATAATATGTCTTGGTCTTTCATCCAGTGCGCTCCCCGGCCACCACCGACCCGCACAATTTGGAACCCGCCAAAGGCTGAGTTAGGGCTACGCACCGGATATAGTCTGCTGGCTGGGTCGGTTTCCTTACCCAGCCCGCGTCCTCGCCCAGCAGAACCCACTTGCACGAAGCGTGTGGTCGTTCCAAGCCGATTGACTGGACCAGGGCTGCTTTTCTCGTCCAGCCGCCCATCTAGCCGAAGCAGAGGCCAAAGGTACGTGTTGGGGACGTCTCACCCGCAGGAGAGGGCACCCTCAGATCCCAGGATCCTCTTTTCCGACGACAAGGGTCGCCACGCACGGCAAACACGTGGGAGACAGCAGTCGGAGAGGCTGCCTCTTCCTCTCCACCACACTTCGTTCAGTTCGCTGCGTATTGAAGAACACGAGCTATCCAGCGGTACCTTTTTCGTGGTGGCTCAAGTGTGGCTAGGGCACGTTTGCCCCTTGCGGCCTGGGTTGCCCAGGGGATTGATTGCATCCCATGTATTCCTGAGCCCAGCGGAATGTTGTCTAGTGGCGTGTTCAGCCGACGAAAAACGGTCTGAAAAACCGTTTAACGTGAACTGGGGAACTGATGCCACGAATGACAACAGTTCCCCAGTCGGAAGTCATACAGCACATACAGTGCTGTACAAAGAACACGCCACAGCCCGTATGCTAAATCAGGGCCTCGCCATTATGCGAAGTACTACATGTACGACGCACTGACGGTCTTTAATGCCTTCATCGCCGATACACCCATCGACTCGGCCGATCAACCCTCCTACGCGAGGGCTAGTTCGGGGGTTATCTCCCACCCTGGGTGGCCACAGACCGCCACCGCCATAATTTTGAGACAGTTAGTGTTGTCGTCTAAACTGTGGTCTCTGAGAGACGGGCCGTACCTAAGTCCTTGGTGGACCATACCGGCCGCTCTTGCGACTTATGCCTGGTGTTCGGGCTCTACCCTCGTTCACTATCGTATCAGGGGAAGACAGCGTGCTACTCCCACTGCCACCTCGAGTCCAACCCAATCCAGGCACTCTTACGGAGTAGTGTTAAAGTCTTTTATCTCCGCAAGAGGGGCTTCAGCCTGGCCCGAGGGGACGAACCCCGAGGGGTTCGCCCAGCATGCCGTACATCGACGGAGCTGGACGAGTCCACGCTCCGTATGCAGTTTCGTTCTATGTTCGTTTCTTAGTCTTCCTCACGGATCGTGCGAATTTCTGGAACTCCTTAAACAGCTGCTCTGACACCAGGCTGGCTTTGTCGATTGGCCACTGAAATCCTTCTCGAATCGCCGCCTGGCGTAGGTGTTCCCTGTCCTCTACGTAACGCTGACAATCGTAGAGGACGTGGTTTGGAGTTTCCTCCTCCCCACATTCGCACAACTCGTCGTCGACCAGGGCGAACGTCTTGAACTTCGCACGGAAGTCTCCGTGTCCGCTCAAGAACTGCGCTACATCATGGTCGACTCTGATCCAGCTCGCTGAGAGTCGGTCTGATACCTCGCCGAAGTATTGGAAGGTTTCCCTACCCTTCGTCGAGGACGACCATCTCTGCTGCCACATCTCTAAAGTCGCCTCCCTCAGCCTTCTGCGAACTTGGGCTTCGGTGACGACTTCGTCTGCCAATTCGGCCTGACTTACTTGATAGGTTCCATGTTGGAACCCGAGTTTCTTCCTGGCTTTGTAAGCAGAACATGCCTCTGCGCCCTGGTGAGCACTTTACTCGTCCCAGAGGTAAGGCGGTCTGCCCAGCCCGCGGCAGCATACGTGACGATTGGGACAAACAAGCCGCGGTACAAAGTACGCATCGTCCGATATCCCAATCCCCAGTTCGACTTAGCAATCCTTGCTAGCGCATTAAACGTTCGCAAGGACTTAGCATTCAAATACTCGACATGGGAATGGATACCCAGTCTAGAGTCAAAATGCACGCCAAGGTAACGCACAGAGTCCTTGACGGCAATATTCCGACCTCCTACTTTTATCACAGGTGGCCTCTCTCTGTCGAGAGAGCCTTTCAAGAATAACATCTCGGTCTTGGTCGCAGACAGCGACAATTTATGCTGGTCGCACCAGCGAGAAATGGTGTCCACAACCAATTGGCCATTGCTTTCTAGACCCTTCCTGCTGTTCGCGAAGATCAAGACAAGAAGGTCGTCTGCATAGGCGATGGGCTCGCAAGCGAGCCCGGCGTTCGATAAGAGCTGTAGAACCTCGTCGAAGACTAAGTTCCAACAGCTCGGACCAAGAATTGATCCCTGTGGGCAGCCCTTAGTGACTTTCTTCCGCACTGCACCGCGATCAGACACCATAGTCACCACGCAGCCGTCGAAGTAGTCGACCACCAATCTAAATAGGTTTTTTGGGCAGCCTCGCTTCCTCAACGCGTTGAGTATGCTTGGCCACCAGACATTATCAAAGGCCGCAGCAATGTCGAAGAGCAGACCCACGACGTACTTTTCCTCTCGACCGGACGCAAGCTCCCTCATCTTTACCACGGCATCAGTCGTGGATCGATGCGGCCTGAATCCGTATTGCCGATCGGAGGCGTAGTCGGGGTGCAAAAACGAACTAGCTAATCGCGTAGCGATTAGCTTCTCCAAGACTTTGCCTACGACCGAAAGCAAGCATATAGGTCTGTAGGACTTTATCTCCGTTTCAGGTTTCTCGGGTCCTTTAAGGATGGAAATGATGGACCCGACTTTCCATTCCACGGGAAAGACTCCGTGTGCCAGGCATCCGTTGTAGAGTCGGAGGAGCTCGCGTGAGATCGTATTAAACGAACGTTTTAGAATCTCCGGCTCGATCCGATCTAGGCCTGGACACTTGCCGCTCTTCAGTCGGTTGACCGCCGATCTGAGCTCCGAGAGGGTGAAGGGACTGGCGTCCTCACTCTCCGGCTCGATGGCAGCTTCCCTCCTGACTCGCGCATGATCCGGGGAGTCATTCGCGGGGCTATCGTCCGGAATTAACCCCTCCAGCAGCGCGGAAGCGGTGGAGTCCCAGTCTGTGGTGTAACCCTGGGCAGTGTTAAGATTAATATTTGAGATGACCGTGCTGGCTGTCATCTTCTGCCTCGTGATCTTATAAATGAGGCCCCAGGGTTCCTTGTTTCCCTGCTCGGTCACGAATGCACGCCAGCTGTGCGACCGAGCAGCTTTGATGGCGGCTTTGTAGGCCTTTCTCTGTTTGAGATACTCGGTCCTCTTGGCCGCCCTCTGCTCCTCTGAACATGCTGCGTTCTGCGAGGCTCGTCTAAGTTTATAGACTCGCCTCTTTTGCCTCGTCAGGTCGGCCGTCCACCATGGGACGGATTTTGAATGCCACTGCTTGGTTGGCATCGAGGAGTCGCACGCTTGGACGATCATTCTTTCGATCTCCTGTGCTAGATGTTCGACTTCCCCCTTATTGTTCAATGGATTGGGGGATATACTTCTCTTACTTTCCTGCAGCGCCTTGTCGAACTCGGGCCATTTTGCGCTTAGGAGTCGGAACCTTGGTAATAATCCGTTCCGGTTGGTGCTGCTGTTGCTACTAATTGCGGCAGCACCGTCCTCGGCGCAAAAACTCAAAGAAAACTCTATGACTCGGTGGTCGCTGGTCGTCAGGTCCTCGCGGACCTTCCAACCTCGCACTTTGTCGCAAATGTCAGGTGTCGATAGTGTGACGTCGATGTAAGACTGTCCACTAGGGCTGGAAAACGTCGGAGCGTTTCCAGCCTCGTTCAAGACAACCAAGCCATGGCTCACGATAAACTCTTCGAGTTTACGGCCTCTCACGTCCGTCTCCGCGCTGCCCCACTGGGCTGATTTTGCGTTAACGTCGGCAGAGATAATGACTCGGTTATGCTTAAGTGCGGAAAGAGCTCTCTCCAACCGCGCCAGACCTGATTCAACGTCATCGGAGCATTGAAAGTACTGGCTGATCAGGAAGAAGCTCCCAAACGAACCCGAGATGCTGACACAGGACAAATGCGTGTCGCACAAGTTAGAGACTTTGACCACGGTTAGATCCGGGTTTCTGACCGCTATTGCAGCCATCACCGGATCGCCTGCCGTGATCAGCCTCGTTCTCAAGCCTAGCCCGGGCACAGTACCCCGCCAGCTATATGGCTCTTGTGCAAGCAACACATCTACCCCTCGCCTATGCATCTCAGTCCGGACTTCGTCGGTCACGTTTCGGGCCCGCTGCATGTTATGCTGCATGACCCGTATGACTCTCGAGCATCGCCGGTCGTTTGTACTATCCATTCAAATTATTCTTGTCTAATGCGAGACATCTCCAAAACCAGCGCTTCCTGATAGGAGGCGCAGGCCGGGTCTCGCGACTTGTGTTCAGATGGTCGCGCTCTGTCTTTACAGTTGGAGCAAACCGGAGGCTTGCTCTTCCTGTTACAGAGCGCATAACCGTGCCCTTTTTCGGCACAATGTCCGCAGACATCCTCTTTGAATTTGCAGCGCTTCGCCGTGTGCCCGAAGCGCTGGCACTTATAACATCGGGTGACCTGTATGAAGTCCCGCACACGACAGGAACTCCACCCGAGGTACACCCGGTCCCCTCTCTGCGCCAGCCGCCGACGAATCTGCGGACTGACGGCCACTACCCAGTTGGCTGTCTCCGGGGTCTTGCCAGCCATGCGACTGACCCGAACACCCGAAGGCACATCCTTCTGGGACGCCTCAGAGAGGTTTTGCCTCCAAAGACTGGAGGCAATTTCCTCCTTGCCCATCCCTTTCGGGATATCATAAATCAGGACCTCGGGGTCCCGTTTGCTAGGCAAGGAGACGGACAGTCCCGCACTCGCCAGCTTCTTATTCCCTACGAAGGCTTTTAGGTCCTCCTTGCGATCGGTTTCGACGACGATGCCACCGGAGTGGATGCGTCGAACCGATCTGACACGGATCGCCTCCTTCGCAGGTTTTACGATCGACAGAACAGCTCTCTTAGTAGCATCGCTGTTCTGTCCTTTATCCTTTGGCGGGAAGATACGCACCACGTATTGTGTCGGTGGACTTCACGCCTCCGGAGTCGCTGACTGGTTGACCTTTGCCACTTGGGCGTAGGTCAACTGCGCGGCATTGGAGACCGTCTTCGGGAGGGTTCCCTTGGACGGCCCAGGTCGCGCCGCACTCATTACGGCAGGACGCGCTTTTAGGTCCGCCCTGACCGCGGCGAGTTGCCCTTCGACGAAGCTGTTTCGTTGAATCAGCTCCTGGACCAACTCGTTGAGTCCTTCGACTTCTGCTAATATCTTCGACCCGGACTCCTTGTTGACTTTCGACGCGGGTCGAAAGCAAAAGGTCCGTATCTCCGATACTCGCCTGAAGGCTTCGTCTCTCACGAGATCGAGAGGCCGTACCTTATGCCCGGAAACCGTCCCCTTCGATTTCCTGGCCTGGTTTGCTGCGGCCTTGCCAGTAGGTGCGACTGGCTTGGCACGCTTCGACTTTTTGGTGACGGTTTTCCAACCGCCACCTTCGGGGTCTTCAACACGCACGGGTGCCGGTTGCACCTTCACGAGCGTGTCTTTGACTAATTCGAGTTTCTTGGGTTTCTCCTTCCCAGCCTTGCGGCTGGGGGAGTCCCCCGACTTGGGCGATGTCCCCACGTTACCGGTGTCCGGCGCGCCTTCTTCCGTGGCCTCAGTTTTCACCGAGACCGCTCGCGTGGGTGTCACGCATCTCTCTAAGGTCACGCGAGGATTGGCGATGTTTATCACCTTCCCGGACCTTGTCTTTTTCGCAGACGCGGGAGGACTGACAGCTGTTGTTGCAGTCTCCGCGTTTGTGGCGACGGCTTCACTCCGAGTAGGAGCTGGACCCGCCGACTCAGGTCGTTCGATTTTCAAGTTTTTAGATCCCATAGTTAGATCTTTGCTTTCATCCGGTACGCTCCCCGGCCACCACCGACCCACACATTTTGGAACCCGCCATCAGGCTGGGTTAGGGCTACGCACCGGACATAGTCTGCTGACTGGGCCGATTACTCAACCCAGCCCGCGTCCTCACCCGTCAGAACCCACTCGCCGAAGCGTATGGTCGTTCCAAGCCGATTGACTGGACCAGGGCTGCTTTTCTCGTCCAGCCTCCCATCTAGCCGAAGCAGAGGCCAAAGGTACGTGTTGGGGACGTCTCACCCGCAGGAGAGGGCCCCCTCAGATCCCAGGATCCTCTTTTCCGACGACAAGGGTCGCCACGCACGGCAAACACGCGGGAGACAGCAGTCGGAGAGGCTGCCTCTTCCTCTCCACCACACTTCGTTCGGTTCGCTGCGTTTTGAGAATACGAGCTATCCAGCGGTACCTTATTTCGTGGAGGCTCAAGTGTGGCTAGGGCACGTTTGCCCCTTGCGGCCTGGGTTGCCCAGGTGATTGGTTGCATCCCGATTTCTAGATCCAGCGGCATGCTGCTACGTGGCGCGCTCAGATAACGAAAATGCGGCATTCCGGTCAGACCAGAAAAACCGCATAACGTGACGCGGGGGACTGCAGCCACAAGTGACAACAGTCCCCCGGTAGGGAGTAGTACAGCATATTCAATGCTGTACATGAACACGCCACAGCCCGTATGCTTAGTTCAAGGGCCTCGCCATTATGCGAAGTACTACATGTACAACGCACTGGCGGTCTCTCAAGTGCCTTCATCGCCGATGCACCTATCGACTCAGCAGCAACATTCAATCCGACGGCGTGTTGCTTCGTGGCGTGTTCAGACAACGAAAATGCGGCATTCCAGTTAGACCAGAAAAACCGCATAACGTAACGCAGGGGACTGCAGCCACAAGTGACAACAGTCCCCCGCTAAGGAGTAGTACAGCATATTCAATGCTGTACATGAACACGCCACAGCCCGCATGCTTAATCTCGGGCCTCGCCATTATGCGAAGTACTACATGTACGACGCACTGACGGTCTAAAATGCCTTCATCGTCGACGCACCCATCGACTCGGTAGTAGCAACAACCTTCGCGAGGACTAGTTCGGGGGTCGCCTCTCAACCCTGGGTGGCCACAGACCGCCACCGCCCTAATTTTGAGACAGTTTGTAGAAGAATTTAGAAGTCAAAATATACTTCAACGAATAATTTAATCATTAAAAATAAGATTTAACTACAATTCCATTACCGCCAGTATATTAGAATTGCCAGTTTACTAAATTATACAACGCTACAGCCGAATGTAACTTAACCGAGTTTTTAGAATACTAGCCGAAACCGAGAGTTGTAATCTGACTCTAGACTTCGCAAGACCAACTTGCAAAGAGAAATTACATCAATATTAAATACCCAGGCCGAGGATTCTTACGGATTTAACGCACGACCCGTGTTGAAAATTCCTTGGCAAAAGATAACGCCATAAATCAACGGTGTCGCGAGTCCTCACGTAAACGGAGTATTTTACTCGTGAAGAAGATACGAACGGTAACTGCATAAGAATAACAGCTAGGAACCGTGGGATATTAGTAACGCAACTTAATACTGATAAGAGTCGTTGAAAAATGCGACCGAGATGAAAGAAAGGAGACCGTCGAAAGACCCCGCTGGAAACTCCAGATAACTTTGGGAAAGTACAATACTCATCCCCGGAGAACTTTTCGAGGAGAGCAGATAAATGGTTTTAATAGTATGATCCCCGGGGTCAACCGGGCCCGGTAAAATTACAGGCCTAACAGAGGAATAAACCGAACGATAATAATGGCCGAGAAGTGTCGAATGAATATTTTACAAGTTCTTTCCGCTGGCAATTATCGGAGGTTATTTGTGCAGCTTTTCTTTGCTGTGAACAGCTTTTTTCTGGTACAGGCGTTTTCTCTCTGAACTACTTTCTCTGACGTTGCCGAGAACTTCAATGCATAATAACTTTCCTTGGTCATTCATATTAAAACTTGATATATTATTAATTTATATCTGTGGCAAAAAGAGGCACTCGTCATATCAAATCGAATCTATTTGATAAGTGGGAAAGATATATAATGTACAATAATTTTGCTGGGGATTGTTATGCACGATAAAAACTTTCCGCATTTGTCGCAACAAATTGTAATTACTTAGCAATTCCTTTCCGTTTGATTGTTTTAGTAAATCGATTGTATTACGATACTGTTAAATGCTTTCAATTATTTTACAGTTTCAAATTGCGGTTACTCATTACTATTATTATTATTATGTAGATGCACAAAATCGACAGTCTAGCAATAATGACAGAAGAATATAAATGGATCTACTAACGATGATGATGATCTACTTTCGATAAAATTGTTTCGCCAGAGCGCTAGAAACTTTTACGGATGTTTCTTCAACGTTCGGACAATCTCGGGACTCAATTCTTGACATTGTTTACGGCGGTACATGTAATCGCTGTACCGCTTTAACTTAAACTTCCATCGATGTACTTCTCTTCGAAAACATTCCCTAATAGCGAGTACCTGCATTTCAAAACTTCCCCGAAGACTGCCTCGGACGCGTCGACCGCTGATTCATTGTATTTCGAGTCTCAGACTTATCGCGACTACGACCAGCATATTTTCTCCCGAGCTCCTCGAACAACTGAACTTCTCTCGCAAATTTAGCTCTCACCGTTTTTTCTCCGACACGCGCACATATCGCAATGGCCACGCGAATTGGGGAAAAGAATGATCAGAGACATTTTTAAACCAACTACGGTGCCAATGCTCTCCACGATGGAAATCAAATCAGCGTTGAATAAAAACGGTTCCTAGACAATTAACAGATTCGAAGCATTGATGGTTTATTTAAACGAACACTAATAGGCAAAACACTTTACAATTCTAACACCGTACATTCCGAAAATTATCAGAATAAAAAGTTGATATTGTTCGAAGTAGAGACACGTATTTGCTATCAACGGAATCATTGTTTTTTAATTTAATGTCGCATCTGCTTAATATCAATTAGCGATCATTTATTGGATAATATGTGTAGGGTTACATATAACGCAATATATACAATAGTCTCGCATTACATTTTTACACTATTTTCTTCATTAAGGCTTCTCAAATTACTATATAATTTCGCTAAACAATTTGGTTTCGTTTAAGTATGACACAACATTTACAACAGCATCATTTGTTAGACGAATAATACAAAAATGTCTTTGATTTTTTTACCGAACAAACGCTTTGTTAATACTTCCAGCAGTTTCTGCAGCTTTTCACCCCAATCCAAACCGATGTAACAAACTCGTGCAAAAATAAACTCTTCCACCATTTTCGCTAGAATTACAAGGACAATCTAATACCGACAGTCGAATCGAAAAGCAAAACGCTGCTACTGGCTAGAACTTTTCGCGCTTTAAATCAACGTGCTACGAAGGTAATCAGATAAAACGTCGCTTCAAAATAACCGCTAGGAGTTCGAATCGCTAAAAAAAGGCGAAAACAAACGGAGCCCGATAAAAACCGGCAAAAACCAACAGAAGTCGATAAAAACCGTTCGTAAACCGCAATCATTTTCGCACGAACTCGACGCATTATTCCGCAGGTATTAACGGATAAGTTCACCTTTGGCCGAAATCGTACGGGAGCGTGAAAAATAAAAGCAAAATTCAACGATGCCCAAGGGTTGACAGCGAGAGGGGACGGGGCTTTCCATTTTTCTCTCCCCCATAGACAACGGGCTGCTCGCTAGTTTAACTGTAAATCCCGGTGTCGGGCGCATCGATGCGGATGAAGGTGAATTGAAGCGGGAACGAGCCGATGCGAAACAAAAAGGCCGGATCCGCGGCATTATCCAACATTCGCGCTCGCAATTAGACGTTGCGCGCTCCACCGAAAACGCGGCCGAACAATATTTACCGTCGCCGATCCCGCTTGACATCCGCGAGTTTATCCGGAAGATAAACGCGCCTGTAATACGCTTTGTGGCTGATTGCCGAGATCCCGCAACTTGACATAATTTACGCCCCTGAACTTATTATAACCAGCACGAGCCGCGAGTCGCGAAACGTCGCATTGCGAAGCGGAAATCTGTTTTTGGTGCTGGAAACTCGAGTTTCGAGGTTGCAAATTTCGTTTAGCAGTAATCTAGAGGTGATGAACTAAATAACATCGAATTGACAAGGTTATTATGGTAAGACCGCTGAAGAGAGTCATCATAACTACAGTAATTTCTCCTGAAAATGCCAAATTTCGGGTTGCTGTGAATTTCCCTGGGCTAATCCTACAGTAATCTAGCAGTGATAAACTAATTAACATTGAATTGTCAAGGTTAGTATGCTAAAACCGCTAAACAGTCGTCATAACTACAGTAATTTCTCCTGAAAATGCCAATTTTCGGGTTGCTGTGAATTACCCTGTGCTAATCCTAAGTCTATGTAAATCATTACATTCTAACCGACAGTTTTTGTATAATAAATTCAAATAACACTGGCAAAAATAGCGAAGCTTATAAAAAGGATCCAAATAGGTATGAACGACAGTGTATGCGCCTACTTGATTCCACGTGTAGCGACAACCGAGGGAGTCAGCTTATGATCGCGATAGGTCGCCGCGAGAAGCATTGCGGAACCGCTTCCAGCTCGTTCGCGTCGATGGTCGCTGCCAGGTGCAACCTACTTGCTTTGAGGGTAGAACGGAACCGGATGCGAATATCGTTATCGGACTGCTGCGGCCAGCCTACTTTCGCTGGCTTTTCTCGTCCGGCCTCGGTCTATGTGCCATTTTTTCATCGTCCGCGAGTTACGTCAATTCTTCTTTTTTAACGGAGGTAGTTATGACGCTTAAAATGCCGGCTGATGAAGTTGCGGGCTTTCATTGGATTACGGTGATTGACCATCGGATATTTCACGCATCGGTTTGCGAACGTGAACGCTATTTTAAATATTCGGAGGCTAGCGGAACCGGTTACTGTGCGGTGGGTGACCACTTGCTGTGCCTTTGGTTCGTTTTCGGGCACAATTAAATTTATATTTGTCGAATGAGATGTATTCAATTTTTATACAGTTTTATTTTGTTTATTTTGCAATTAGAAAATGTAATGTGTTTTATTATTGATATACAGTTAATTCGATATATTATTTATTACTAATTATATTATTATTATTAATTGTATTTATTATTTATTAATTATATATTATACAGTTATTATTTTTCCGGTTATTTATGGCACAAATGATACGACGTGAGAATAGTCGAGAGTAAGCGAAATGATACCGATGAATTCCTAGCTTTTCCCGGGCAATGCTCGGCGTTTCTAACGCAGTGAAAGAGTCTCCTACGAATCCTCAAATATGTATATTGATGAAGCTTGCCACTTCTCCGCAGTTGATATCCTACGGTATCATTCCTGCGACTGTCATCAAGAGGTCATTCAATTGACCTCTTTGGAACCACACTACAGATCAATCACTCCAGTTTTCATTGCTCTCGACACAATCCGTTGAAAAGGATTGGTTACTCTTAAAAGGGCGTGTCTCTCGAAATACGGTGAAATGAAACATGGATTTGAAAGAGAATTAATCGATAGCCCTGTTATAAAGTATTTAAACTTCCCGAAACTTCTGTATAGGGGTTGAATACATCTAGTTGCCTCGCTGTTTCCAAACCAAAGCGTTTGTCCTTTGATAATGCACTTTTGTGTTCGAGTAAAATTCACAGCTCACTTACCGACTTAATTAACTATTCCTAGTTAACTATTTAAGTTAGATAACTATTTAACGTATAAAGTAAGATTTTTATATATTAACTAGTATATATTAATATATGAGTAAATTTATATATAGTATATAATATATTTATATTAATATACTAGTAATATACTACTACTCAAACTAATATTAATTTTTATATCAATATAGCATATATTAATATTAATATAATTAATGGCTATATTGATGCTATTGCTATATTGATATAAAAATTAATATTAGTTTGAAAATGTAATTCACGACTGCAGAAAATTCGCAGTGTAATTAGTTCAGTCATATTTTTTTGAACATATTCTTCATCCTTTGTTTGCAAGTCGATTTCTACTGACGCAATAAAAAATGATCCAATATGCAGACAGATGTTGAATTAATTTACTTTCTACACTACTTTCGTCATTCGCTGCAACGAGAAAAAAACTGCCACCGTTCATTATGCTTCCGTATTAAAATCACCCGTAAACCTTCCACCGTTAATAATCATCGACATCCAGCAATCCGTTTGCTCGTCTCTTTGTAGACGATAGATCCAATGATATTCCACGTGGAATAAAGACATTTCAGAGTGTAACGTAGTCTCCCTTGAACAACGCAGGCTCTCCGAACACCTCAATTTCGGATACATCTTCGCGCCGCGCGTTACATGAAACCGGTTACGTGTCGATGATCTTATCAACAATTCTGTCTCCAGCAGGATAATTGATATCGACGGTGGCGGTACAATTTCATCTTCCCAGTTCCGCATCCGAACAAGCGCTAATTAGTTAAACACTTTGCTGACCATAATTAATACGGTCCTAATGACTATTCGCTGGCGGGATCGAGTTCCGCGAACTTAGCTCCAAGTTTGCCTGACATGAACCTGGCTCGCTCCTAAGGGATTCCTGTAAAACCACACGGAACCAGCTAAATAGACAGTACCTCAGACGAGAAACAGTATCTCGAACCTCTGCTGCGAGAAATCGATATCAATAGCTTCGATGATATCTATTTTATTAAATGGAACGTTATTTCAAATGGATTTCTTTCTCTTTCTCTCTCTTTCACTTTCTTTCTTTCTTACTTTCTCTCTCGCTCTCTCTCTCTCTCTCTCTCTCTCTCTCTCTCTCCAATAATGAAATAATCTAGAGAAAGACTAGTTATATATTAACATAAAATAGCAAATAATTTTGTCAAATAACATGTATGCAAATAAGATAATATATTACTAGACTGCAGATTTTAATGCAGATTTTATGCAGATAAAAATTGTCTGCACTAATTACATAATACAGGAGCTAAATAGATATTCACTTAATTTCTTAATAATACTAACAGGTTGAAAATAGTTCAATAGTACTTTCTATCTGAAATATCGAAGTGATGAATAATCCCGTCATTGTATTTTTATTTCTCATTGTAGTAAAAGTTTAATTAAATTCACATGATTTCATTAGCTAAGAATATAATACCAATAAAGCGTTTTTACAGTTTTTCCGTAGGGTCTATCATGACCCCAGTGTAAAAATCATTTTTAATGATTAAATTCCTTAAATGTTCTCGCAGACTCGTTTCACATAAAATCTACAGTCCGTGTATTAATTTCACGATTGTTCGTTGAAGAGATTTCCTTGAATAATTCCGAAGCTCGCTTTTCAAGTACGACCGCTTTCCGTTTGCTTATTTAAGCACGGTTCGGCCACAAATAATCTAAAATAACGTCCCGAACAGAGTCTCTAGTGTCTGTTGCGTTCCTTTTCCTCTGGCAAGGATCCTGCGGAACGAAGCGGCGAGTTAGAGAATTTATAGATCGCGATTATATCTGAATTCGAAAGCCCAGAAACGATCATTCCAGCATTTATTTATCGTGGTCGTGTTATCGCATAGGCAACTGTGTAAAGCAGAACTGAGGAATAGTTGCGCGCAACAGCTTTATTGCTCCCGCCGCGACGAGAGCAACTACTTTTCGGAATTAGCTGTTCCGCAGTCCATTCCCGATTATGAATCAGCCAGTTTTCCTACTCGTACTTCTCCCTTCCCCCGCCCTCCATAACGCATACTTCACCCGAACTCCATCTCTATTACCTCCGATCCCCATCTTAAGCGTCAAATTTAAATTTAAAGGATACCACGATTGCCCGACTCGATATTCAATCGGTGGCTGGGAGAACCGATTCCGAAGTCCCGATGAAATAAACACGAAACAAAATGCGATAACGTATGTATAATGGCGGGCAATCTTGAAATATTAGGTTCTGAAATTAGTATTTATGTACTTGTGCTAATTGCAAAAATTTTGGCTCGTAGAATTTGATACTAATAACTGAGATTTATGGTAATAAACTGCTCCGAAAGATTACAGCATAGGCACATATCGGTTGAGAATTGGTCAACTTTGACTGACGATAACTTCGCGAAAAATCATTGACTTTTATTTCAAATTAAAGCTTGAAACCTCTAGTTTAAGACGATATTTCTCAATTTTATATTCTACGCACTCTCGCCACTGTAACTATTTAAATCTGAATCCCTGTTTATCATATTGAAAATTGCCAAGTTTGACGAAGTGCACGGACTTTGTCAAATTTTTTCCGGGGATGCCGTTTAGAGTAGAGTAAAGTTTGATCTTTCATCTCTAATTTTTTTCTCGCGAAGTTGCAGCACTTTAAAGTAACCAAACCCCATATGTCAGACTCCTGGAAAGAGGTGCAAAATCAAATCACGTGCAAAATAAAAAATATCCCAGGGTAGGAAATTGGATGAAAACTAAATAGAATGTTTTCAATCATTTTCTACACTGTTTCTTGATGTCCTATCAATCATCTGGAAATGCCAACGCCGACGGTACGTGACAAAAATGCGCAAAAAACTTCAGTTCTAAATGAATAAATTGATGGTATCTGGCTTTAGATTTCGCACAAACGAATTGCAATTTCTGCATACTGGAACGACAACCAGCCGATGCTCATGCCCGGTGTCTACTTACACCCGGCGAAAACTGTATTCTTGCGCGATTTTTAGGAAATCGGTAAAATAGCCAAAAGGCATCCCACGGGGAATTTCAACCGCGAGACTTATGCAGCATTCGGCATACGAATGTAGGAATACATCCGCGAATAAACCTAGACCATCTGTATCGGTGGCCTGGATCTCACGTCCTGACTTCCAATATTTCGGCAAAGATACCTGGCGAAACCAGTAAAAGGGAGCAAATATTGGTTCGAGGTGCACGGACTCATCGCTGTCGTCAGACGTTTTCGGCGATCTTGAACGGCTCAACAGATATATCAAGTTCAAATATAATTATGTTGTATCTGTGAGATTTAATTGGTAGCCGGCGAATCTTTATGTATTTATGACGCAATCCGGGCATATTAACGAATATGCACTGTTCTATTATTCTGTGCTCTCTGTTTTCCCAAAGAAAATTTTCTTCTTCCGATTTTCATGAAATAATTATAATGAAAATATGCACAAATATTCGCTGTTCAATAATTATAAATCAAGGGTAGGAAATATTCCATCGAAATGGTAAATATTAACGAAAGAAATTAATAATTAATTTAATATACTTGGATATCGGATATCAAATTTTAACGAAGAAAACAATGTTCTAGAATGTCCAAATTATATTCTCGAATTTTTAGGTCTCGATAATGCTGTTAGTGTTTGAGTGACAGTTGCTTGAAAACCGCATCATAATAATGCTGCACCGCGAGCTACAAACTCACAAAAGTCAGATCCGCCGGGTAACATTTCGAACGGAGTTGTGTGACCGGTGAAATGCAAAAAGACCGCACCGGAAGCAGTATACGTGATTTAGTGGGTATGAAAAATCTGCCGTGAGTTCGGGAAATCGTCAACATGCAGTTCTCCGACGCTGCTAAGCACACAATGGAAAAGAAGAAAATAAAGTGCGAACATGAAAACATCAATGGGAAACTGCGGGCGTTATTCTCGGGCCGGCAACGCCTAGACACATGATGCATAGTCTCATATACACAGTAAATACGTTAGGGCGATTCGCAGGTATAGTGCTCCCAGTTCGGGAAAAACAAGCCCGTAAATTTCGATCCTCGTATTGCAAGGAAATTCACGATACTTTAATTGCTGTTGAAAATGGGACAATGGGAAGCATCCTCATAACATCTAAACGAGTTGTCACATGTTACAACGAGCGGTTCGAAATTGAAAAAAGAGGAGTGCGTTGAGCGACAAATGCATTTGTGGTCGCTTGCTTCCCGTAGTAACCGAGCGTGGCAACGTAAAATAACACAATCGGTGTACTTATCACAGACACATCAAATTCGCAAATTAAGCTTCATTAGTTTCTTAACACAGATTCAGAATAATTAATTTTAAATAGGGGTGATACGAATTATAATAAATTATGAATATAAAATTTAATTATAACGAATTTTTAATATAGATTTAAATTGTAATAGAATTTAATAGAAATTTAATATCTTGGTACATTTACAATGGAAATATAATTAGAGATTTTAAATTATAATAAATTTTTAATAGAAGTTCAATTAGAAATTTTAACTTATATATTTTTGACAGAAATTAAAACCTTAATATATTTAATAACAACTGATATCTAGTAAAGAAGATACAGCGATTTAATTATGCAGTGAAGTGAGACTTATGTAGAAGTTGACTTCTAGTGTAAACACTGTAGATAGCAATGCTATAAATTATCAAAATGCAAGCAGCACGAAATGCATTGCGTTCAATGCAATCGCTGATTTATCGGTAAAACATTCGTGCCAGGAAAGTTCAGCATTGTCGAAACGACATTGAGAAGTGTCGATACTCTGTGCAGTTATGGTTAAGTGGACGTGTTTATAATTACACCGTATATAATAAATTTGCATACGTCGATGCTGATCCAACGGCGTCCGCGTGTCCATAAGTCCTGACAAGCATTAACGCGCACATCCCGCGAAATTTTTCAAACAATCGCTCTATCATATCTGAATTTTCTTTATTTTCGTAGGAACGCGGATAACGATCGCGCAACGTGCACGTTGCGCAACTGTTCGTTGCCCGTTTCATTATCCGTCTCCGCGTTCATCACGCGCAACAGAACGCCCGACATTGTAACGACTAATTTGCCGAAATATCGCAGATAAAAATCCGACGAAAATATTGCAATACTGTCCCCGTACTTGCTATTTTATGGCACCCAATTAAAAGCCCCAATGACGTTTCATTGATTCCCGTAATTCAAGTGCGGACGATCGTCCGATTATTGCAGTAAATTCTCCCTAATTTTCCTTCGTCTTGTAAACAAAAATGGACAATTTGGGAAGGCAAGATACGATTATTCGAGCCTTGTACCTCGTTTTTATAATTATGTAAATATTATTATTGTTACAAAAACGAGCCACGAGGCTCGAATAATCGAATCTCCTTCTTCCAAATCCTTCACTTTTGTTCACAAGCTGATGAAAAATTGGGGAAATTTTACTGTAATGCGTTCACGGCGGAAACCGGGAGAAATGGCTATCAACCTGCATACCGTCCTTTAGAATTAGATTCTGCAACGCTGGAAAATGTTATTGTCAAGACTCACAGATTGCTCGCAGAGGAAATTCACCGGTTGTATTACGAGTAGACCGTGGATCTTAATGCAAAATAGAAATTCTCCACCTCGATCGCAGCGAGTAGGAGTTAAATAAAAATTTATTTTCATTCTCAACAGTTCCATTGAGTTGATATTAACGAGAACGTTATTATAAATACTGTTGAATTTTTGTATTGCATTTACAACGTGCTGTATTCGACCTAGTTGCTTTTGTCATAAATGCAAATATTACAAACAGAAACCTTCAGATAAGAGAGTCTCTACTGTGCTATTCATTTCTTGCAAATCGAAACAAAATTTGATTCATCTGTGATCAAAGTTTACGAATGACAGATTATTAGCATCAGACAAATTATGAAAACGAAGAAGTGTTAATTCAGTGCAGAAAGAAATCGTAGTGCAGGCTCGAATATGCAGTCGTATTTAGAATAATCAGATATTGCAGCTTCGGATAATCCAGATTCTACCGTGCGAATAAAATAAAAGCGCAACAAAATTTCCGATAAAAATAGAGAATTCTCGGCGACGTTCCTTATTTCGAATATTTCGAGCGATAACTAATTAGCGCCGCCATCGGAGTTCCATCGACCGCCGTGTCGCGGCCACGGAAAAGTGTCCATCGACCCGCATTTGCGATGCAGATGCGGGAAACCGGCGGTGAAAACGCGTGAATTTTCTTGAATCTGTGCGGAGCAGACGCCGTTTCCGGTCTCAGAAGAAGAAAATATTGAAATGTAGAAATTTGTTCAATATTTAAACAATATAGAATATGTATTGATTAGGAAAGAACTAAACGTGATGAAAACAGGAAATATCGCGTACCGTATCTACAACTAGGATTACAACTACTTCAGTTAATTCTACAACTCGCAACGCACCTCACTCGACGACTCTCGAACACACCCTGTCCACTCCAAACACGCTCCTTCGACACAACGCCTGCCTTTTCCAAAAACGTGACAATCGCATCCGCCGGCACTCCGTCGCCAAGGGTTTTTCCTATCTGACCCGGCCTTCGCCAACGTTTCTCTTCTATTTCCTACCATAAATACAAAGTCTTAAAACTACGGTCTCCTAAGCCTAACACTCCTCCTCATCCTAAACGTACCCATTAAATTACGATACTACACTCGGTCGTCCTGACCGGACATCTGCCCACAGATGTTCTCATCGCCACTGTACGAACTTTCACTTTCACCGGAAAAATCGTCCTCTTCGTCGGCACACATAGCTTCATGTAATCGGCTGCAGTGGATGTTTCCTGCGGCCCTTCATGATTACCCACCTTCTGCACTTCGTAGCGGTCATTCCGCAGTATTCTTGTCACACGGTATGGTCCAAGAAACTTCGGGTAGAATTTTAACCCCGGATCAGAGAGCCTGTGTCCTTTTCACTCCCTCTCTATATCGTGCTGCTTCCTTTTTCCGTATCTCCTTAAACCAGTAATCTCTCTTTACGAGCGCCTCTGTTTTGGAAATACCGAAATGACCGTGCTCGTGCGCCTGTCGAACTATCTGGATGTGCGTTGTCCTCAGCACAACTACCAACGGCGTATCATCAACCTCTCTATACAGAATATCATTTCGCAACGGGTACGCATCGCCTTCGAACCGCTCAATATTATCTCGAATTTTCCTCAAGTTGTCGTCCTGTACCTGCGCTCTTCTCAAATTTGCGATAATCCCCAGTTCGCTTTCTCCCACTAGCATAATTGTAGGTAGTGGGTTTCGGCATAGCGCGTCAACATGTGCCATATTTCTTCCCGTTCTATGCTCCACGCTGTAGTCGAACTCTTCTAAGAGAAGCGCCCACCTGGCCACACGCTCACATAAGTCCTTTTTCCTCATCGTTAACGCAAACGTTTGACAATCCGTCACAATTTTAAATGAAATGCCGAGTAGATAAACACGAAATTTCATCAACGCCTTTACAATTGCCAAAACTTCAAGCTCGTAGCTTGTATACTTTTCTTCGGCTGGAGTAGTTTTACCACTCGCTTCGCTATCGCGCTGCAACAATATCATACCATATCCCATACTACATGCGTCTGTATGTACTTCTGTCTCTGCACCCACACAATACAACTTTAGTACAGATTTTCCGCTTAGAGCTAATCTTAGCCTATCGAAAGCTTCTTGTTCACTCGCTTCAAACTTGAACTTGATATTTTTTCTTAATAAATTCGACGATGGTCTCGCAATAACAGAGTATTGGTACACAAACTTTCTGAAATTTCCCGCTAAACCAAGGAAACTCTGAACATCTCTAGCACATCTAGGTCTCGGAAAATTCGTAACAGCACTACTCTTTCGTTCTGACGGTCGAATGCTACCGTTTCCAACAATGTGACCTAAATATTCTACTGTTGTGTGCAAAAAACAACACTTGCTCCAATTAATCAATAATCCATATTCTCACTAGCAACATTTAATATTAATTTGAGATTCTCGATACCGCGTGAGAAATCAGATGAAGGTATTATTAAATCGTCCATGTATGTCAAAACGACCTCGGTTGCAATTATCTCTTTGAACACTGCATTTATAAACTTTTGAAAGACGGCTGGCGAATTACATAACCCAAATGGTACCTTTAGAAATTCATAATGACCGGTGGGAGTCACGAAGGCGGTGTATTTTCTGCTACTCTCATCAATAGGAACATGAAAAAATCCATTTCTGAGATCCAACGTACTAAATACTTTCGCGTCTTCTAATAAATCCAATTGATCCCCTATCAAAGGTAGGGGATATCTATCTTTTACAATATTTTTATTAAGCTATCTGTAGTCAACACAAATTCTAGTTGAACCATCCTTCTTCTTTACTAGTACAATTCGATTTGCGTAATCTGAACAAGACTCTCGAATTATTTCATCTTTCAACCATGACGTTATTTGTTTATCAACTTCAGATTTATCCCCGGGAGACAATCTTCGCGGTCTCTCGTACACTGGGATCTCGTCTTGCAGTATCAAGCTCATTTTAATCCCTACTTCTTTCGTTTTAGATGGTTTATAACTTGCAACACAATCTTCTATAAGTTTTCTATGTTCAGGAACCGCAATGTGTGATAAATCTACATTGTCAACTATAGCCTCGACATTGACATTAAAAATTTCCGGCAAATCTATTTATTTAATAGAAATTTCTTCTCCTTTCATACTTAGTTCTACGGAATCTAAAAATTCTGTACTGATTATTAAACTATGGGACGACAAGTATTGGGTAGAACGTGTATATTTATTCGATATGTTATCTGATCTATTGCAATAGTTGTTGAAAATTCCCCTAATGTGTGGTTGCTCTCTGCTCCGACACCACGAAATTGCAAAATCTTATTATTCAATCTAGGAGCACCAATTTTAACATAATAATCCGCTCGCATCAAATTCAGTTCGCTTCCAGAATCTATTAACGCTGTCAACTTACAATTTCCAACTTGCACCTCTTTAACTCGCTTCTTTCTCGACGCTTCAGACACACTTGGGTCCTCTTTCTTTTGTCGGGCAGTTTGCAGCCGTATGGTATCGGTTTCCACACAAAAAACATCGCCGTATTTCTTGCTGTGCCACTTGCTGTGATTCACCTTGTGATGAGGTTCCATGGACGGTCGTCTTCTTCTTCTCCTCAGGTCGCCTGTTTTTCGTTCCTGATTTTTCCTTCATGTCTTCGTAAATTTCGAATTTTTCTTTCAACTCACGTATATTTCTAGCACCGTACAATATCGTTTTGTTTGTCTCGAAATCCTGAACTCCGTCAATAATATACTTAATAATTGTTTAGACTTCCATGTCTGCTTGCTTCGCAATCTCCAACATTTGATAAATGTATTCTTGATACGACTCGTTCGATCTTTTAATTTTACGTGACAACTCTTTATGTATCTTGTACGTATCTGCAGTTTTACCAAATTCGGACTCCAATGCTCGCTTCATCTCGACCCATTTGCGACAACATTTTTCACAGTCGACGGACAATCTCGCCGATGCACGCAATAACCGCTTCGCATAAATAACTTTTTGTACTTCACTCCATTCACATAGCTCCGCCATGTCTTCAAACTCTTCGAGCCAACAACGAATGTTTGCTTTATCGTCTCCGCTAAATGTACGCATGGACTCCTCAACATCCCTGAATGTTAACGCCTGCATCCGTCGCACGCATCGTCTCACATCGCTTCCTTCTTCTTCATCTTCACTGCCATCAATATCATCTTCCTCTTCGGCATGTTCGATTTGCAACATTATGGCTGCTTTAAGCCGATCTTGTAGTTGCTTTTTATTTCCCGACGTCCTCAGCTTGCGGCTCTTCAATTCTTCCTTTAAACCGGTTAACTTCATTGTTAGAATTTCCTCTAATTTGTCAGCAGATAGGCTTGCTTGTGATACTTCGACAACGGTATCGTTTCCTTCAGACATCTTAAAAGGTTTTTCAATGCACAACACAACAACTAAAGTTCAACTCTCACCTCCTACGGTCACAATATCATTGTTATCATTCAACGCTACCTTTTCCTCAAATCCCGCCTGAGCCCTCAAAATTATGTAGAAATTGTCTAATATTTAAACAATATAGAATCTGTATCGATTAGGAAAGGACTAAACGTGGTGAAGACAGAAAATATCGCGTACCGTATCTGCAACTAGGATTACAACTACTTCACTTAATTCTACAACTCGCAACGCTCCTCACTCGACGACTCTCGAACACACCCTGTCCACTCCAAACACGCTCCTTCGACACAACGCCTGCCTTTTCCAAAAACGTGATAATCGCATCGGCCGGCTCCCTGTCGCCAAGTGTTTTTCCCATCTGACCCGGCCTTCGCCAACATTTCTCTTCTATTGCCTACCATAAATACAAAGTCTTAAAACTACGGTCTTAAAACTAAGCCTAACACTCCTCCTCGTCCTAAACGTACCCACTAAATTACGATACTACAGAAATATTGAATATATTTCGAAAATAAATATATTAATTGTTAAATATGTGTGTATAATGAAGTATTAGAATAGAAATTTTTCAAAATTCGACCGGGTTGCGTGAATTCGTTTGTGATTTCAGAGGGAATATTTCTTGCAAATATTTTGCCTCCTTAGTCTTTTTGCCTAACACTATCCTCAAAAATTCCCCGAAACAAAGTGATTTCCCAGACGAAACCAAAAAAGTAAAACGAAAGATCACGATTTATATCAACTCCATCACGCTCTAAAAATCGTAGAAATGTTCGATTCATTCGAACGTACCGCAACGCAAACCGAAATATATTAGTGTCATCCATGCGTGACCGCGACGCGGTATCGAGCGCATTAATCAATTACCGGGCGCTTCTAAATAAACAGAGAGATCTGTTGGTAACAAACGAGCTGAGAGAATGGGATCGAACCTGACATTTTAATTCGTGCGGCTCCCGGGCAGCGTTTGCGAGAAACGAGGTCGGCACCGTCGTGAAACAGCGATCCTCCGCCGAAGTTTCCGCCGAATTTTTTACGCACTGACTCCGCATTCCTGGAACACTGCTTACAAATCATTAGTAACAATTATTACTCGATTGCCTGCTCGTAACGAAGGAACTTTCGCCGTAAACCTCGGAATTGGGAATAGCGTGCCGGCGGACATGTCGCGAAGAACAACGAACTAAGTCCCGGCGAAGAGAGGGAGGGAGGGTGGTTGAACGCACAGAGGCTTTAAAAGTCAAAAATTCATCATCGCGGCCAAGTGTCTGCAAAGTCGGCATAAAAGAGCTAATAAGGGACGGCGTTTTATAGACAAAGTCCAACAGCTGCTTCAGCCGAGCTACTCCGCAGTGATAACAAAAGAAGTTGAAGTATTAAATCCGAAATGTTCCTGGACGCCGTAAATGCCCCGTCCATGTCGCACGCACAACTTTTAAAGTCTTCCCATGGGTAAGGTTAATATCGGCGCTATCGGAGACACGCCTTTTTTCACGGGACAGGAAAACAAAGTAATTGCGAGCTGCTTCGCGTTCGGTTTTTTTTCTCCGTCATTAATTTTGTTTTTAAGCTTTTTACGAGCGCGCGCGAACCCGCGCAGTTTGTCGCCGGGAATGTGTGGATGGCTCTTCAAGCCGAGTCTGACAACGATGGAAAATCCACCGGCGTAGAATGTCCTGTCGTAAATTGAGTACGTGACTACGTTCGTTGCCGTGAAAACACCGTTCTCAGAATATTTATGAGTCGACGCTATTATGTGTCACAGGAGTGGCGTAAGGCTCCAATATTTTCGTTTTAAATACACTTATATTTATTTTTCATGGGCTGCCCCGTCGGTTTACGGGCGCGGACGTGCCGTTCACATATTTCTTCGCCAATTAACTACTACATGCGCACCACCTTTCTTCCCAACGTTTGTCCAACTATTGCCCTTTCCACGGACACTGTGCCTGCCGAACGTTTTTTCGCTGTCAATTAAAGCTTGACCAAATAATTTGGCGTGGATTTGCAGTGGATTCGTAGCATTCGCGTGTTTAACCGTGTTAACGCTTTTTGGAATTTTGTGACTTCCGTTCATTCACGTGGCGATTTTCGTTAAAACTGACACACACACAATCGGTTTAACTTGAATTTAAAACTAGGTAGAATTTTTTCGGAAATATCGAAAGTCAATTTTGGAATACAATTTTTCTGTTCGATTAGTATATACACGAAATTACAATGATGCGACAATAAATAAAATATATGAAATATATATAAAGAAAACCAGTACAGGTCGATCAACGTATTGCTCTAATTTCACTAATTTTCTGCAGTTGTTGTTCCATCAGAAACCGAAAATTCGTGTGCAACGAGGGATGTAATTTTACGTTTGCGACAATCAACTGTAACCCGGGGTGCTCGGAATTTTTATTTCGATAGCAACGAGCGCTTGATAACCGAGTTAGTAGTCTTAAAAATGATGTTTACTATTCTGCAGCCCCGAGTCTCCTGACCGTAAAAATTTACGGACTAATGCAGTTCTCCAGAACGGACCTCATCCTATTCTTTCTTGCGGATGCACTGCACTTTTCCGCAAAAAGAAATCTAAAAAGCCATTAACACTAAACTGGAATAATGGACAGTCTTATCTTCCATCGCCAAGTTCTAAAGTTCCCTTCGCCTGAAATTTGTTAACTTTTAAACATTTCTATGGAAAGCCTACTTTTAAACTACTTTTTACTTTAAATTTAATTTTATTCTCTCGATCAGTTTAATTTTTATTTGACGACTGTTTTTTTTTTTAAGTTCGTTCTTTGTTGATATAGCAGATTACTCTGCCGATGTTCCTGGAAAATTATAATAATTTTAATCATTTATTTATTCTGGAACATCGAAATCTCCGAGTTACGCGTTTACGGGAATAAATAAATTCGCTATTAAATTATATTATTATTATTATTATATACAGGATAAAATAGCTGAATAGTAACATTTAAATGTCTCCATTATTTGTAGATACATCAGCGTACAACAAATTTAATCACACACTGAATATTGTGATATTAAAGATGTGATATGGAAGGAAAAATGTTGTTTATTGCTTCGCCTCGTGGAAAATATTTCGAATACCACTTTCAGAAAGTAAAAGGCGAAATTTTATCGGGAAGCGTGTGGACCGCTGTACGCGTACGAGAAATTCTGTGAGAAAAGCGAGGCGAAAAACATTTTTCCCTTGCAACCATTTTGCTCGCCCTGTCGAACAGTTTAGTTACTGCGCACCTTTGACTGTGGTTTGCTGAGAAACATGACGCTTGCTCTGCGCACAAGTAGCCATAATTGCTAAGCTTGCCGTCGGGCGTCTCGAGGCGTCAACATTGCACGATGGCGTTCGGTGACTTCTCAAAGGCACGAAACAGCTTTCGTCGTGCACTTAGAAACAACAAAGATATTTCAATGTTTTTTTCCACGCAGCTTCTTCGATCGCGTGTACGACAATGATCAAAATTACGGAACGAAAATAAACACGAATATACGACAAATGAAAATATGGTCTCTTTTCAAACTAAAAAATGATCACGATAAGAAGAAGGTCGGTTAAGTGGAATAATGAAAAGGAAGCGCACAAATGAATGCACAATGCCGGAGATTTATCGAAGACAATGAAAATAAAACGCGAACGGGTTAATACCGATCCACCAACAATGCCCATAACTTTTTTCGCCGTTGAGAAATTTGAAATGAATTTTTTATCGATGCCGGAATATGCCGCGTGCAAACGAACGAGAAAACTTGGTATAAATCGGATAATATTTGAATAAACGAGCCATCCCGGAAGGTCTCTTGTAATTTCAGTAATCGTCGAGAGAGGCTTCGATCGCTCTCGCTAGACCGACGAGCTCTCGGGTTAAGTGCAGCTGCGAACCGTGTCGTCCCGTGTAAATACCTTCGTGGTTCTCCCTGGACAGAATAAATTTGGATCGCAAAGAAAACAGGCGCCATCAAAATACTTGGACATTCAATATTCCCTAACAAAACCCATCGTCGCAGCGTAAGAGTTGAATGAAGAAGGGCCCTTGAAATCACCTTATCAAAGAATGCGGTGCGGTATTAACCATTTCCTCGTTGAAATTGCAGTCTCTCTCTGTCTCTCCCTCTCTCTCTCCCTCTCTCTCTCTCTCGTCGGGCGCGACAGAGAAAATGGAAAAATTGTTGGAAAGATTGTGTCCCTTAACAGAAGATGATGATAACACTCGTTACGATCGGCCAGGGGCGTGCGTCGTCGTTACGCAAACGACACTGAATAAATCTGGTGCTTCATGCGTGCTTAGGAATCGTCGCGGCGCGTCGCGGGGACAAGCGTTGTCCTAAGCAGAAGCGGCAAATTGGCGTCGAGTGACGTTTCCTGTTTGCCTCGTACAGTAACGGACAAACGATTGAGGCATCAAGAGAGAAGATAAAGATCGGTGGAACGCGCCGTGCTTGCAGATCTTCCACAAAATGACGTCCGTCATTTGAAGAGCAATTCGTCATACGAAATACGAGCAAACATCGAATCGTCCAAGAATAATATTTAATATTTAAATTATATGTATATATTTTGATGTAATATTTTTATAGAATATTTTTATATAAATATTTTGCACAATGTATACGATTGGAAGTCAGTGGAATTCATTTTTTCGTTCGAATCAAATTCACCCTTTTACAAGCGACACTCGCTGTTTTGCAATCGATACTCACCCTCCCACAAATTAAATTCACTTTCGTTAACCTCAGCTTTTGCAAATAAAGTTCTTCTACGTTGTTTTCTGAAACTATTCAAATGAAAATAACATTTACATAGAACAAGGAACATGAAATGCTCGTTTAACAGTAAATTTAGCCGCATCTGTAATTTTCCTTCCAGTTTGGTAATTTCATACGCATATTCATGTAACAATAACGACAATCCGTGGGAGCGATGGTTGCAACAGAATAATTAACAACATCCGACAAAAACTATTTGCCGAAATAATGTTCAATGTTTGAGAGCTTCAACTGTGAAATGAACAAAGGGTGCCTCGTCTGACGGACGTGATCACGCGGTTCCTGTGTCTTCTGGAAGCTGACATCATCTAAAACGATAATGATCTCTGAAGAATTTCGCGAAAAATATTTCCAGCTGAAAAATTGTTAATGTTATATAAGTGAGACACATATTTTCAGATTGAGGAAGGAAACAAATCGAAGAAACAAGTATCAGTTGCATGCTTCGAACTGAAATTAAAATCCGTCGTCTTAAAATTAAGACCGCTGCTACTCTATGCAGCAAAGTCTACCGTAGACGAATACTTTGTATGCTAGCATAATCGCGGGCGGGGGAAGACCGAACCAATATAATCTGGAAAGGGATCAGAGGGGATTTGGTGCGAGGGCAGGAATTCGCATGTTTCGGACACAGGCCAGCTTGAGCACAAGCGACCCCTGATACACGCTAATTAAGCTTTATGAATTTAAAATTGCGCTCGTTAACCGAGGCGCGTGTCAAACAATTTCTTGTCACGATAATGATTATCTTCAGCTCGCGTTATTACTACGCGTTATTACTGCGTTATTACTACCCATTTCTCGCGTGACGCCGTGAATTTAGAAAAAACCGGCGGCGGCGGCCGTGGTGTGTTCGAAGGATTTCCCTCCGGAAAAGTTGGTTCGAGCCCGGCCGAACTCCGGGGTCAACTTATGCACGGATATATCCGGCTTTGATCGCGCGGCGACCGTTCCGCTCGATAAAAGGAGTCAAGCCCGCCGCGTCGAAGCAGGCCAAATAAACGTATCACGGCTGACGCCTTTGTTCCTGATTATGGAATCTTTTTCGAGCGACGCGCAGCGTCCGCGTTTCCTTCTCGCCCGTTTCAGTTTTATTACCGCGAGCCCCGCCACAGCGAGACGCTATTTTTATTCCGGGATTTATAACGGCCAGCTCAGCCGGCCACGAAATATTCTCCCGCCAGGCTTTTCAAAAATTCCACTTTTTTCGGACAACTTTATCCTTAACGCTGCCCCCCACCCACACCATCCTGCACGCTGCTCCATCACGGCCGCGCGCAGGCTACGACCAGCTGAAAAAGCTGAACCGTCCACCGCACTTGCACTTCACTTACAACACCTGCGATTCTTTTCCTCCTTCCGGCGCGGCGGAGCGAGCCGCGAAGGGAACTATCCCCGGCTGACTAAAGCGTTCCGAGGTGCTGTAACGAAATAAACGCGGACGCCCGGTTCAAACTGCGAACAACGTAATTACAGAGCTGCGCGGGAAGGGCTGGCCGCGCAGGTATGAAAATGAAATAGCGCTGGACAGAGAGTGTTTTTCTTTTTTTATCGGAGCGTCGCGTCGCGACGTTCGCGCGTCGCTCTCGCGGCGAGTTAACGAAAACCGCGGTGTCGCCGTGGGACGGCTTGCCAATATTATTGACGCGAATCTTGGAACAACGGGCAAACAATATCGCGAAATAATAAATAACTTCGTCGCCGTCATTCGCGAAGCTCCGCGAGCGATTATTTGATATACTGCATGCCCGGAATAACGGGTGGGGGCTGTAGATTCAGTAGCTATGGAAATCAATAGCGGCAATCCCAGCCCTGTAGAACACGATATCAAGGATGTCGTATTCCTGGCACAGATATTGGCAAATACATGTCTGTTACATTGTAATTATCTTTTTATTCACCGTCGAATCTTTCTTATAATATATCTCTCGTACGAAATGCGAAACATTTTTAAAATTCTACCTTTGTAATCGTCATTGCTTTTTAATCATTTCTTTAAACTTTCCGATCGACGAAATAATCGTAAATTTAATGGATTCTTAACAGAGACTTTATTGTAATTTATTTTTTCACGTTTCGCTGCAAATAAATGAAGATAAAGTTACTGCAAGTGAAATATTACTTGTATGATTTTGTTCGCTGTTTAAACAAAAGTGCGTTTGACTGATACAATTTAGTAAGTCAATTTTGTGCTAGAGTGATTTAATATTATTAAATCATATCGAATTTCATATTTTCTGCGATTCTTCTTTAATATTTTACGTTGAAGCTTTAAAGGGGCTTTCATAAATGAGTTGGTAACAATATCATACGTTATTGCATTTTACAGAGTTTTTAATTTTTTTTCATCATCCACAAATTAAGTGTTTTGACTTAAACCATTTTTTTAACGCCTCATATGTTACAAAAATTTTCCATTATTTATTAAGAGTACAATAGACTCTATATTTATTACAAAAACGTATCGAAACACATCGCACGATTTTTCCGGCCAGTAATGTGCCACTGCTTATGCGTTACTATCGTGTAAGTATAGAAAGCGACCATATACTTATCCGTGATAGTGTTTACACTCGTTTAGAGCATTGGCCATCAGAAGCCCAAGGCAGTAAAAGAGAGCTTATGCGAGCTATAGCGAACATCCCACGAGCCTAGCGAACAGCTGCCTACACATTTATGAAAACCAGCAACAAACCGTCGTAAATCTCCGGCTTCGAGCGTTGCTCTGTTTTGTGCTCGATATCCTATTGAAACCACCCTTTTTGAAAGAGCTTTAAATATGATTCTATTGTAGCGCTAACATGAGATTACGCCCAAAAACCATTCCAATATTTCGTGTCGCGAGTTCAGCCTCCTGACGGGTTCTGAGTACCTGTTTTGGATAATAGAACTTCCGAACAATGGTCCAGTATAAATTTCGAAATACAAAATATGCCGCACATCTATGTATTATTGTTTCGAACTTTCTTCGGAGAACGAACGATAACTGAACTATTTATGCAAATATAACGAATCTTTGGGCAGAATAAAACTTATCCGCAGTTAGTTCGACAAAAGGCTATTGAATATCGATATATCGCACCTCGTAACATTTGTAATCAGTTAAAAAGAATTTTATAATAAAGACATCGGATGAATTTAAGGAATTTAAGGATAGCGAATTTAGTGAATTTGAGTGAATTTTCAAGTGAAAGTTTTAAGTGAATTTAAATAAATTTAATTAAGGATAGCGTTACGTTATCTTCAACTTATTACAATCACTAAAAGAGGAAAGTGAGCTTCAGCTAATTTATATTTTTTACAATTCATTTAGACAATTTTTATTTTGTATAACGATCCGATTTTGCGTAAAGGTCCAACGATAACTATAATTTTCTGATTCGAAGCTAACAAACTCTCATTAGAAATTATTAATAACTTGGACACAATATGATTATGTATCTTCTGATGTTTTTTCTACTTAACAATAATCTGCTAATTCGAAGCTAACAATCTCTCGTCGGGAACAATAACACTTTACAGACATTCCCGATAAAAATTCCTCGGAGTGAATCGCAACTGCGTCGTCTACTCAACTTGGAACCGCCAGTCACCGCTAAATCGCATCGCGTAAACAATAAATATTAGATACATCGACGAAAGTCAAAGGGATTTCCTCGTCGGGGGGAGTTTAATTAAAAATCTGCGAGCTTTATCGCGCATAAACCCCGCACGGCGTCCTGATACTCCCGATGACATATTTACCGATATCTAACTGAAAAAGGTTAATAAGCGATACACACGTTGCTGGAAGATCGCGCGATTCTATCAACGGCCGAACATTTACTTTAATCAGCCGTGCAACCACAGGCCCGGTTGCTGCTCGCACGGGCCGCACCTGCGCAACGTAACGCGCGTGCCGAGTTAATCCTGACTGACGCGTAATCACGGAAGCCCGGCGGATCCAATTACCAGAAGCAGAACTGGAAATAAGGAAAACAGAGCCGTCAGTGCTCTGATTCGCCTTTACGATAGCGCAAATATTAACGGACAGGGATTAGAACGACGAGTAATTAAGTCACGCAAAGGGAATACGAAGAAACTCGGCTGGATAGGGAGAAATAGAAAGAGGGAGGCAGAGATAGTCAGATCAGGGAGAGAGAGAGAGAGATAGAGAGATAGAGAGATAGAGAGAGATAGAGAGATAGAGAGATATAAAAAAAAAAAATTAGAGAGTTAGAGAGATATAGAATTAGCGAGTTAGAGAGATAGAAAGATGGAGATAGAATAAGAGATAGAAATAGAGATAGAAATAGTGATATATGAAATGAGAAAGAAAGAGAGAATAAGAGATAAGGAGAGAGCGAGGGCGTGAAAGAGAGAGTGAGATGGACATTAGATCGAAATACTCGACGCACCATAATCCTCGAGCAGATTTCAGCCATCATATTTTAGATTTAGACCATCGCCGAACTAACTGCTCAGAGAACCTGCTAACGAGGAGCGTCCTCCGGTTTTCGCTGATCGGAGAAAGTAGATTCCAGAGACCCTCGTTTGAGAACAGATCGTTTATAAGTTACCCTCGAAAAGCGATTTTCATACAAACCACTGCATTGATACATGGAAAGGTACTCTATGCGATTGAGTTGAACGTTTCATGATTAATTTTACGCGCAAGGGTCGCATTTAGCTGCGTTTTGCTATTTTCTTTTGAATCTTTGCGAGCTCAGTTCTTATTTCTTTCAATTATTTAACCTTACGTATTCTATTAGCAATGTGAGCAGTTATGATTTCTCTGTGAAAAATATTAAAATTTTTTCAATTTCAGTGTCTCTTCTTATTTACCAAAGTAGGTGTTCGAAGAAAACTATGCTTAATGTGAACAGAATATTCCAGTTTTTCGACACAAAATTACAAACCTTGAAAAGTCGTTCTAATTTACCGATTATTTATTTTTATGAAATAATGAAAAAATTATTGACTAAAATAAAATTGTACTGAGTACTCTCCTGAACAAGATACTATTATCTAATTCACATTATAAATGCAAGAATATATTTAAGCAATGATAACTAAACAGTGGATTTTATGCACTTTTTTACAAAGAAAGACTAACACAGAAGCAAAACTGTGCAGACATTAGAAGAATTCGAAAATCTCTTTCAATTCTGCACGATTTATTAAAATGATTAAATCATGAACGACGTTTCCGCCTGATCTATATTCTCTACAGTTATCACAGATAATTTTTCATTATCATAAAGATCCACGGTGCAATGATTACTCCGAAACTGTTGCGCAAAATCAAATTGCACTATCTCAAGTCTCCTAAAAATCCTCAGCAAGACTAAGAACCTGAAGAGGTATTCCGCGGTCTATAATACGATAACTGTAAAATCTAAGCACAACTGAAAAGCTAGCCTCAAGAGAAGCATAGAATTAGAGCTAATTGCGCGGGAACAGGTGTTAGTGGTTGAACGTTTCACGAAGAAGGGAATTCGCTGTAGAACGTAAAAAGAAAAGCATTCCTTTAAGAGGAAATTGCTGGCTGAAGTCACGGAAATACTAAAAAGAACGTTGACCAGCGTTCAAGCTCCCTTGCCGCATTCTCATAACTCCCATTGCAGACATTTCCGCAGGGCTGATAGGCAAATTCGAAATAAGACCGTTTTGCATAATAATACGGCGACGGGACGGAGGGAAGGTTAAAGATTAATGTATACATTCGTGTATCGATCGGTGGTGGCGGGCGTTGTTTCAGTATTACGCGAGCCGGCTGAGGAATGCGAAGGATTTACGGAAGTGCGTCAAACGCGAAACAGAATCGCAACTCGCCAGAACAAACTAATAAAAATGTTGCCACCGGTGCGTACACTTACACAGCGACGCTCTCGGTGCGAGGGTGCACAATGAACCGGAAACGGATACGCATAATTTAATGCAACGAAACGATACACAGGTCGGTACGACACACACTTTTATTAGCTCTGCGGATATTTATTAGTCTGCAATAATGGATAATTATTGTGAGTCCGGTGTTTTACAGGATAAAAGTAAATTTTGCTGGCGGCACGGTTTCCCGATACGTCAACATTAATTCGCGTTGCCGAATTTAATTTATAAAATCGGACCGCGTTTCGGTGAGCAAACAATGCGAACTTATACGAAACGGAATGCCCGATTTTTTGAAATATGAAAACTATTTCCGGTTCGCGCTGCGTCCGTTCTATCGCGGTTCGTTGTATCGAATTTATCGATAATTTCGACGAGAAGAATTTCAAGAAAATAAGAGAAAAAGAAAGGAAACGATATAATAACGAACGACCCGGGCCGGAAGGTATCATGTGTCGCATTTAATTTGAGTAATGGATTATTCATAGAGTGTTATGAAAATTTTTTTTTCCGATTCGTGTCACGAGAGAAAAACAACGTTCAACATCAAAGTGCAAAATGTTTTCCTACACACAGGTTCTGCTCAATCATTCGGAACAGGGTTCCCTTTTGACGCGGGGCAAAGCCGTCGTTCGCTATATCTTGACATATTTTACATTTTTGTTCCGGCATCGTGTTTCCTATTCTAGACAGCGCCGGTCGAGCTAGGATAATGCGAAATACGTTATGATAAATGAAAAAAGAGTGCAGGCATTTTTTGTTTGCCCGCTATGTGACTGCGATGTCATAGAATATCAAAAGGGAAATACGGTTCCCCTTTAACCAACCAACGGCGATGCTGGAGGTCTATTCTGGCCTGCCGTTTTCTTTTCAGCTTTTTTTTCGAAAATCAGAGTACGCTGCGATTTTTAGCACAACTCTCCGGGCTGTCGGACTACGCGTCGAGCCGGCGAACGTTTATTGCTAAACAGCGAAGCAACGTTAAAGCAATAACGTTAAGTAACGTTCCGTGGCGCGCATTGCTCGTTTGTATTATGTGTTGCAATTCCGTGTAAGAGGACGTTGTGTTTCTAACTCACATAAGTGGATCAAAGCTTTGTTCAATCAATCAAAACGACGGTTTTTACGGGGAAAGTTGCTAAGTGTTGTCGATACACGGAAACTTATCGGCCAACGCGAAACTGAGGAATCCACGAAAGAAACTAGTTATCGGTTATCAAAGTTGGATCATCCAGGGTGATTCGCGTGGCGCCGCTTGTGTTTAACGAACACCTGGCGAACCACCGTGCTATCCACGACAGCGGGCAAACGATTAAGACGGGAACAAGGATATTGGTAAAATGCACCAATGTTGCAAATCTTCTCCGAAATGACGCACGGTGGGCAAAGTGGCAAAGTTGCCTGTCAAATTCGAAGAACTTTTGATAAAAATTAGATAAAGCGACGTTTTCTTTTACGCGAAAAAAACTGAAGTGTTGCAGAATAAACGAAAAAAGAGAGAATCCACTATTTTTTGATCTCGAAAATTTATGTTAAACTTGAAATATTCCATCGAAATTGTGATTTATTCAGTACCGTGTTGCATTTTTTAGTGACATGCAGATTTTTACGCGCTCATTTCAAATCGTAAAATTTATCTACCACTTTTGAAGTTCGAAAAAAAGACCAGCGTGTTACCAAATCACAATCCTGAAATGGTAGATGAATTTTGCGACGGGATCTGAAACGAGTGTGTCAAAATCAAATAAAAATGAAATATTATAAAGAAGTAGATGGTTAAAAAAAACGAGAACCACCGTGCATTCGATCAATTGTTAACGCAAACGTTGGATTGGCAATTACGCTGACGCCCTGTCATCGTTCCTTCCGTAAACTCTCCTCTCATTTACATTTTTCCAAAGATGCAGAATATCATGCACGTGTTGCCGCGAAAGTTATCGATTTATACCGAATGCATATTTAGCTCCGCCGTGCACGATTAACGAACGTTTAACGAGAGACAAGTTGGAAGCAAAAATGAAGATAAGCAGGGTTCGTGCGGAACGTAATCTATGGGTCCATAAAATCTGCAATTTGTGGCTGGATTATTCCCTTCAGGAGCATACGCACGCTTCACCATACTTTAACCTATACATCTATCTCTACCTGTACCTCTATCTCTACCTCTACGCCTGTATCTCTACATCAACCTCTACCTCTACCTCTACCTGTACCTCTAACGCTACGCCTGTACCTACTACATCTACCACTACCTCTACGCCAATGCCTCTACCTCTACGCCTGTACCTCTACCTCTACTTCTACGCCTGTACTTCTACCTCTACCACTACCTCTACCTTTACGCCTCTACCTCTACCTATACCTCTACCTCTACCTTTGCGCCTGTAAGTCTACCTCTACCTCTGTTTCGAATGATTTTGAAGCTAGATCGTGTGTTTCTCATGGATTTGAAATAAACTCGTTTGTTTCGTATGTATTTGAAGCTAGATCATTTATATCTCAATTACTTGAAGCTAAATCATTTGTTTCGCATGGATTTGAAGTAAACTCGTTTGTTTCGCCTGCATTTGAAGGTACATCATTTATATCGCAAGCATTAGAAGCTAATTCATTTTTGTCGCATGGATTTGAAGCTAAGCCTTCTACTTCGCATTGATTTGATGCTAAATCATGTGTTTCGCATGGATTTGAAGCTAACTCGTTTGTTTCGCATGCAGTTGAAGCTAAAACATGTACATCACAAGTATATAATATAATCCATCTGTTTCGCAAGAATATGAAGCTATGAAGCTAATCCATGTGATTCGCATGAATTTGAAGCTAAACCATTTGTTTCGCATGGATTTGAAGATAAGCCTTTTACTTCGCATTGATTTGAAGCTAAACCATTTGTTTCTCATGGATTTGATGCTAAACCTTCTTTATGGCATTGATTTGAATCTAAATCATGTGTTTCGCTTGGATTTGAAGCTAACTCGATTGTTTCGCATGCATTTGAAGCTAAATCATGTATGTCACAAGTATTTTAAGCTAAACCATTTGATTCGCATGGATTTGAAGCTAACTCGTTTGTTTCGTTTGCAGATGAATCTAAATCATGTTTATCACAAGTATCTGAATATAAACCATCTGTGTCGCATGAATATTGAGCTAAACCATGTGTTCCGCATGAATTTGAAGCTAAATGATGTGTTTCGCAGGGATATGAAGCTAACTCTTTTGTTTCGCCTGCATTTGAAGATAAATCATGTATATCACAAGTATTTGAAGCTAAACCGTTTGATTCGCATGGATTTGAAGCTAAGCCTTCTACTTCGCATTGATTTGCAGCTAAATCATGTGTTTCGCTTGGTTTTGAAGCTAACTCGTTTGTTTCGCTTGCAGTTGAAGCTAAATCATGTATATCAAAAGTATTTGAATCTAAGGCATTTGTTTCGCATGGGTTTGAAGATAAGCCTCCTACTTCGCATTAATTAGAAGCTATCTCGATTGATTCGACTGCATTTGAATCTATACCACTTATATCGCAATTATCTGAAGATAAATCATTTGCTTCTCATGTATTTGAAGCTAAGCCGTCTATTTCGCACTGATTTGATGCTAAATCATATGTTTCGCTTGGATTTGAAGCTAACACGTTTGTTTCGCATGCAGTTGAAGCCAAAACATGTACATCACAAGTATCTGGATCTAATCCATCTGTTTCGCAAGAATATGAAGCTATGAAGCTAATCCATGTGATTCGCATGAATTTGAAGCTTAATCATGTGTTTCGCATGGATTTGAAGCTAACTCGTTTGCTTCGCCTGCATTTGAAGCTGAATCATGTATATCACAAGTATTTGAAGCTAAACCATTTGTTTCGCATGGATTTGAAGCTAAGCCTTCAACTTCGCATTGATTTGAAGTTAAATCATGTGTTTCTCTTGGGATTGAAGCAAACTTGTTTGTTTCGCATGCTGTTGAAGCTAAATCATGTTTATCACAAGTATCTGAAACTAAACCATCTGTTTCGCAAGAATATGAAGCTAAACCACGTGTTTCGCCTGCATTTGAAGCTATATCACTTATATCGCAATTATCTGAAGATAAATCATTTGTTTCTCATGTATTTGAAGCTAAGCCTTCCACTTCGCATTGATTTGAACCTAAATAATACGTTTCGCTTGGATTTGAAGGTAAAGCGTTTGTTTCGCATGCAGTTGAAGCTAAATCACGTATATCACAAGTATTTGAAGCTAAACCATTTGTTTCGCATGAATTTGAAGCTATGCCTTGTACTTCGCATTGATTTGAAGCTATATCATGTGTTTCGCATGGTTTTGAAGCTAACTCGTTTGTATCGCATGCAGTTGAAGCTAAATCATGTATATCACAAGTATTTGAAGCTAAACCGTTTGATTCGCATGGATTTGAAGCTAACTCGTTTGTTTCGCATGCAGTTGAAGCTAAATCATGTTTATGAAAAGTATTTGATGCTAAAGCATTTGTTTCGCGTGGATTTGAAGCTAATCCTTCTACTTGACATTGATTTGAAGTTAAATCATGTGTTTCTCTTGGATTTGAAGCTAACTTGTTTGTTTCGCAAGCAGTTGAAGCTAAATCATGTATATCACAAGTATTTGAAGATAAACCATTTGTTTCGCATGGATTTGAAGATAAGCCTTCTACTTCGCATTGATTTGAAGCTAACTCGATTGTTTCACCTGCATTTGAAGCTACATCACTTATATCGCAATTATCTGAAGATAAATCATTTGGTTCTCATGTATTTGAAGCTAAGCCTTCTACTTCGCTTTGATTTGAAGATAAACCAAGTGATTTGCGTGGACTTGAAGCTAACTGGTTTGTATCGCGTGCATTTGAAGCTATATCACTTACATCGCAATTATCTGATGATAAATCATTTGCTTCTCATATATTTGAAGCTAAACCGTCTATTTCGCATTTATTTGAAGCTAAATCATATGTTTAGCATGGATTAGAAGCTAACTCGTTTTTTTCGCATGTATTTGAAGATAAATCATGTATATCACAAGTATTTGAAGCTAAACCATTCGCTTCGCAAGGATTTGAAGCAAAGCCTTCAACTTCGCATTGATTTGAAGATAAATCATGTGTTTCGCATGGATCTGAAGCTAACACGTTTGTGTCGCATGCAGTTGAAGCTAAAACATGTACATCACAAGTATCTGAATCTAATCAAACTGTTTCGCAACAATATGAAGCTATGAAGCTAATCCATGTGTTTCGCATGAATTTGAAACTAAATCATGTGTTTCGCATGGATTTGAAGCTGTATCACTTATATCGCAATTATCTGAAGATGAATCATTTGTTTTTCGTGTGTTTGAAGCTAAGCCTTCTACTTCGCATTGATTCGAAGCTAAATCATGTGAATCGCATGGATTTGAAGCTAACTCGTTTGTTTCGCATGCAGTTGAAGCTAAATCATGTATATCGCAAGTATGTGAAGCTAAACCATTTGTTTCGGATGGATATGAAGATAAGTTTTCTACTTCGCATTCATTTAAATCTAAATCGTGTGTATGGCATGAATTTGAAGCTAACACGTTTGTTTCGCATGCATTTGAAGCTAAATCATGTATATCACAAGTATTTGAAGCTAAGCCATTTGTTTCGGATTGATTTGAAGCTAAGCCTTCTACTTCGCATTGATTTGATGCTAAATCATATGTTTCGCATGGATTTGAAACTAACTCGTTTGTTTCGTCTTCATTTGAAGCTGTTTCATTTATATCGCAAGTATTTGATGGTAAACCATTTGTTTCGGATGGATTTGAAGATAAGTCTTCTACTTCGCATTCATTTAAATCTAAATCGTGTGTATGGCATGGATTTGAAGCTAACTCGTTTGTTTCGCATGCATTTGAAGCTAAATCATGTATATCACAAGTATTTGAAGCTAAGCCATTTGTTTCGGATTGATTTGAAGCTAAGCCTTCTACTTCGCATTGATTTGATGCTAAATCATATGTTTCGCATGGATTTGGAACTAACTCGTTTGTTTCGTCTTCATTTGAAGCTGATTCATTTATATCGCAAGTATTTGATGCTAAACAATTTGTTTCGCATGGATTTGAAGATAAGCCTCCTAATTCGCATTAATTTGAAGCTAACTCGATTGATTCGACTGCATTTGAATCTATATCAATTATATCGCAATTATCTGAAGATAAATCATTTGCTTCTCATATATTTGAAGCTAAGCCGTCTATTTCGCATTTATTTGAAGCTAAATCATATGTGTAGCATGGATTTGAAGCTAACTCGTTTTTTTCGCCTGTATTTGAAGATAAATCATGTATATCACAAGTATTTGAAGCTAAACCATTCGCTTCGCATGGATTTGAAGCAAAGCCTTCAACTCCGCATTGATTTGAAGATAAATCCTGTGTTTCGCTTGGATTTGAAGCTAACTCTTTTGTTTCGCCTGCATTCGAAGATAAGTCATGTATAGCACAAGTATTTGAAGCTAAACCATTTATTTCGCATGGATTTGAAGATAAGCCTCCTACTTCGCATTGATTTGAAGCTAACTCGATTGTTTCACCTGCATTTGAAGCTACATCAATAATATCGCAATTATCTGAAGATAAATCATTTGTTTCTCATGTATTTGAAGCTAAGCCTTGTACTTCGCATTGATTTGCAGCTAAATCATGTGTTTCGCTTGGTTTTGAAGCTAACTCGTTTGTTTCGCCTGCATTTGAAGCTATATCACATATATCGCAAGAATTTGAATCTAAATCATTTGTGTCGCATGGATTTGAAGCTATGCCATCTACTTCGCATTGGTTTGAATCTAAATCATGTGTTTCGCATGGATTTGAAGCTATCTCTATTGTTTCGCCTGCATTTGAAGATAAATCATGTATATCACAAGTATTTGAAGCTAAACCGTTTGATTCGCACGGATTTAAAGCTATGCCTTCAAGTTCGCATTGACTTGAAGCTAAATCATGTGTTTCGCATGGATTTCAAGAAAACTCTTTCGTTTCGCATGAAGTTGAACCTAAATCATGTATATCACAAGTATTTGATGCTAAACCATTTGTTTCGGATGTATTTGAAGATAAGTCTTCTACTTCGCATTCATTTAAATCTAAATCGTGTGTATGGCATGGATTTGAAGCTAACACGTTTGTTTCGCATGCATTTGAAGCTAAATCATGTATATCACAAGTATTTGAAGCTAAGCCATTTGTTTCGGATTGATTTGAAGCTAAGCCTTCTACTTCGCATTGATTTGATGCTAAATCATATGTTTCGCATGGATTTGAAACTAACTCGTTTGTTTCGTCTTCATTTGAAGCTGTTTCATTTATATCGCAAGTATTTGATGGTAAACCATTTGTTTCGGATGGATTTGAAGATAAGTCTTCTACTTCGCATTCATTTAAATCTAAATCGTGTGTATGGCATGGATTTGAAGCTAACTCGTTTGTTTCGCATGCATTTGAAGCTAAATCATGTATATCACAAGTATTTGAAGCTAAGCCATTTGTTTCGGATTGATTTGAAGCTAAGCCTTCTACTTCGCATTGATTTGATGCTAAATCATATGTTTCGCATGGATTTGAAACTAACTCGTTTGTTTCGTCTTCATTTGAAGCTGATTCATTTATATCGCAAGTATTTGAAGCTAAACAATTTGTTTCGCATGGATTTGAAGATAAGCCTCCTACTTCGCATTAATTTGAAGCTAACTCGATTGATTCGACTGCATTTGAATCTATATCAATTATATCGCAATTATCTGAAGATAAATAATTTGCTTCTCATATATTTGAAGCTAAGCCGTCTATTTCGCATTTATTTGAAGCTAAATCATATGTCTAGCATGGATTTGAAGCTAACTCGTTTTTTTCGCCTGTATTTGAAGATAAATCATGTATATCACAAGTATTTGAACTTAAACCATTCGCTTCGCATTGATTTGAATCAAAGCCTTCAACTCCGCATTGATTTGAATCTAAATCATGTGTTTCGCATGGATTTGAAGCTATCTCTTTTGTTTCGCCTGCATTTGAAGATAAATCATGTATATCACAAGTATTTGAAGCTAAACCGTTTGATTCGCATGGATTTGAAGCTAACACGTTTGTTTCGCATGCAGTTGAAGCTAAATCATGTTTATGAAAAGTATTTGATGCTAAAGCATTTGTTTCGCATGGATTTGAAGCTAAGCCTTCTACTTGACATTGATTTGAAGTTAAATCATGTGTTTCTCTTGGATTTGAAGCTAACTTGTTTGTTTCGCAAGCAGTTGAAGCTAAATCATGTATATCACAAGTATTTGAAGATAAACCATTTGTTTCGCATGGATTTGAAGATAAGCCTTCTACTTCGCATTGATTTGAAGCTAACTCGATTGTTTCACCTGCATTTGAAGCTACATCACTTATATCGCAATTATCTGAAGATAAATCATTTGTTTCTCATGTATTTGAAGCTAAGCCATCTACTTCGCTTTGATTTGAAGATAAACCAAGTGATTTGCGTGGACTTGAAGCTAACTGGTTTGTATCGCGTGCATTTGAAGCTATATCACTTACATCGCAATTATCTGAAGATAAATAATTTGCTTCTCATATATTTGAAGCTAAGCCGTCTATTTCGCATTTATTTGAAGCTAAATCATATGTCTAGCATGGATTTGAAGCTAACTCGTTTTTTTCGCCTGTATTTGAAGATAAATCATGTATATCACAAGTATTTGAACTTAAACCATTCGCTTCGCATGGATTTGAAGCAAAGCCTTCAACTCCGCATTGATTTGAATCTAAATCATGTGTTTCGCATGGATTTGAAGCTATCTCTTTTGTTTCGCCTGCATTTGAAGATAAATCATGTTTATCACAAGTATTTGAAGCTAAACCGTTTGATTCGCATGGATTTGAAGCTAACTCATTTGTTTCGCATGCAGTTGAAGCTAAATCATGTTTATGAAAAGTATTTGATGCTAAAGCATTTGTTTCGCATGGATTTGAAGCTAAGCCTTCTACTTCGCATTGATTTGAAGCTAACTCGATTGTTTCACCTGCATTTGAAGCTACATCACTTATATCGCAATTATCTGAAGATAAATCATTTGTTTCTCATGTATTTGAAGCTAAGCCATCTACTTCGCTTTGATTTGAAGATAAACCAAGTGATTTGCGTGGACTTGAAGCTAACTGGTTTGTATCGCGTGCATTTGAAGCTATATCACTTACATCGCAATTATCTGATGATAAATCATTTGCTTCTCATATATTTGAAGATAAACCGTCTATTTCGCATTTATTTGAAGCTAAATCATATGTTTAGCATGGATTAGAAGCTAACTCGTTTTTTTCGCATGTATTTGAAGATAAATCATGTATATCACAAGTATTTAAAGCTAAACCATTCGCTTCGCAAGGATTTGAAGCAAAGCCTTCAACTTCGCATTGATTTGAAGATAAATCATGTGTTTCGCATGGATTTGAAGCTAACACGTTTGTGTCGCATGCAGTTGAAGCTAAAACATGTACATCACAAGTATCTGAATCTAATCCAACTGTTTCGCAAGAATATGAAGGTATGAAGCTAATCCATGTGTTTCGCATGAATTTGAAACTAAATCATGCGTTTCGCATGGATTTGAGCTGTATCACTTATATCGCAATTATCTGAAGATGAATCATTTGTTTTCGTGTGTTTGAAGCTAAGCCTTCTACTTCGCATTGATTCGAAGCTAAATCATGTGAATCGCATGGATTTGAAGCTAACCTCGTTTGTTTCGCATGCAGTTGAAGCTAAATCATGTATATCGCAAGTATGTGAAGCTAAACCATTTGTTTCGGATGGATATGAAGATAAGTTTTCTACTTCGCATTCATTTAAATCTAAATCGTGTGTATGGCATGGATTTGAAGCTAACACGTTTGTTTCGCATGCATTTGAAGCTAAATCATGTATATCACAAGTATTTGAAGCTAAGCCATTTGTTTCGGATTGATTTGAAGCTAAGCCTTCTACTTCGCATTGATTTGATGCTAAATCATATGTTTCGCATGGATTTGAAGATAAGTCTTCTACTTCGCATTCATTTAAATCTAAATCGTGTGTATGGCATGGATTTGAAGCTAACTCGTTTGTTTCGCATGCATTTGAAGCTAAATCATGTATATCACAAGTATTTGAAGCTAAGCCATTTGTTTCGGATTGATTTGAAGCTAAGCCTTCTACTTCGCATTGATTTGATGCTAAATCATATGTTTCGCATGGATTTAAAACTAACTCGTTTGTTTCGTCTTCATTTGAAGCTGATTCATTTATATCGCAAGTATTTGAAGCTAAACAATTTGTTTCGCATGGATTTGAAGATAAGCCTCCTAATTCGCATTAATTTGAAGCTAACTCGATTGATTCGACTGCATTTGAAGCTACATCACTTATATCGCAATTATCTGAAGATAAATCATTTGTTTCTCATGTATTTGAAGCTAAGCCGTCTATTTCGCATTTATTTGAAGCTAAATCATATGTCTAGCATGGATTTGAAGCTAACTCGTTTTTTTCGCCTGTATTTGAAGATAAATCATGTATATCACAAGTATTTGAAGCTAAACCATTCGCTTCGCATGGATTTGAAGCAAAGCCTTCAACTCCGCATTGATTTGAAGATAAATCCTGTGTTTCGCTTGGATTTGAAGCTAACTCTTTTGTTTCGCCTGCATTCGAAGATAAGTCATGTATAGCACAAGTATTTGAAGCTAAACCATTTATTTCGCATGGATTTGAAGATAAGCCTCCTACTTCGCATTGATTTGAAGCTAACTCGATTGTTTCACCTGCATTTGAAGCTACATCACTTATATCGCAATTATCTGAAGATAAATCATTTGTTTCTCATGTATTTGAAGCTAAGCCTTCTACTTCGCATTGATTTGCAGCTAAATCATGTGTTTCGCTTGGTTTTGAAGCTAACTCGTTTGTTTCGTCTGCATTTGAAGCTATATCACATATATCGCAAGAATTTGAATCTAAATCATTTGTGTCGCATGGATTTGAAGCTATGCCATCTACTTCGCATTGGTTTGATTCTAAATCATGTGTTTCGCATGGATTTGAAGCTATCTCTATTGTTTCGCCTGCATTTGAAGATAAATCATGTATATCACAAGTATTTGAAGCTAAACCGTTTGATTCGCACGGATTTAAAGCTATGCCTTCAAGTTCGCATTCACTTGAAGCTAAATCATGTGTTTCGCATGGATTTCAAGATAACTCTTTCGTTTCGCATGAAGTTGAACCTAAATCATGTATATCACAAGTATTTGATGCTAAACCATTTGTTTCGCATTGATATGAAGCTAAGGCTTATACTTCGCATTGATTTGAAGCTAAATCATATGTCTAGCATGGATTTGAAGCTAACTCGTTTTTTTCGCCTGTATTTGAAGATAAATCATGTATATCACAAGTATTTGAACTTAAACCATTCGCTTCGCATGGATTTGAAGCAAAGCCTTCAACTCCGCATTGATTTGAAGTTAAATCATGTGTTTCTCTTGGATTTGAAGCTAACTTGTTTGTTTCGCAAGCAGTTGAAGCTAAATCATGTATATCACAAGTATTTGAAGATAAACCATTTGCTTCACATTTATTTGATGATAAGCCTTCTACGTCGCATTGATCTGAAGCTAAGCCTTCTATTTCGCATTGATTCGAAGCTAAATCATGTGAATCGCATGGATTTGGACCTCACTCGTTTTTTTGGCATGCACTTGAAGCTCAATCATGTATATCACAAGTATTAGAAGCTAAACCATTTGTTTCGCATGGATTCGAATATCAGCCTTCCATTTCGCAATGATTTGAAGCTAAATCATGTGTTTCTTATGGATTTGAAGCTAACTCGTTTCTATCGCATGGATTTAAAGCTAACTCGTTTGTTTCACATGCTGTTGAAGCTAAATCAAGTATATCACATGTATTTGAAGCTAAACCATTTATTTCGCATGGATTCGAAGATCAGCCTTCTACTTCGCATTGATTTGAAGCTAAATCAAGTGTTTCGCTTGGATTTGAAGCTAACTCGTTTGTTTCTCATGGACTTGAAGCTAACTCGTTTGTTTCGCATGGATTTGAAGCTAACTCGTTTGTTTCGCATGCATTTGAAGCTAAATCATTGTATATCACAAGTATTGGAAGCTGAACCATTTGTTTCGCATGGTTTCGAAGATGATCCGCCTTCTTCGCATGAATTTGAAGCTAACTCGTTTGTTTCGCCTGCATGAGTTGATGCTAAATCATGTGTTTCGCTTGGATTTGAAGCTAACTCGTTTGTTTCGCATACAGTTGAAGCTAAATCATGTATATCACAAGTAATAGAAGCTAAACCATTTGTTTTGCATGAATATTAATTTAATCCATGTGTTTCGCATGAATTTGAAGCTAAATCATGTGTTTCGCATGGATTTGAAGCTACTCGTTTGTTTCGCATGCTGTTGCAGCTAAATCATGTATATCACAAGTATTTGAAGCTAAACCATTTGTTTCGCATGGATTCCAAAATCAGACTTCTATTTCGCATTGATTTGAAGCTAAATCGTGAGTTTCGCATGGATTTGAATCTAACTCTTTTGTTTCGCATGGATTTGAAGCTTACTCATTTGTTTCGCATGCAGTTGAAGCATAATCATGTATATCACAAGTACTTGAAGATAATCCATTTGATTCCCATGGATTTGAAGATAAGCCTTCCACTTCGCATTGAGTTGAAGCTAAATCATGTATTTCGCATGGATTTGAAGCTAACATGTTTATTTCGCATGCTGTTGAAGCTCAATCATGTATATCACAAGTATTTGAAGCTAAACCATTTGTTTCGCATGGAATCGAATATCAGCCTTCTATTTCGCAAGTATTTGAAGCTAAATCATTCGTTTCGCATGGATTTGAAGTTAAGCCTTCTACTTCGAATTGATTTGAATTATAAATCATGTGTTTCTCTTGGATTTGAAGCTAACTCGTTTGTTTCGCATGCAGTTGAAGCTCAATCATGTATATCACAAGTATTAGAAGCTAAACCATTTGTTTCGCATGGATTCGAATATCAGCCTTCCATTTCGCAATGATTTGAAGCTATATCATGTGTTTCTTATGGATTTGAAGCTAACTCGTTTCTATCGCATGGATTTAAAGCTAACTCGTTTGTTTCACATGCTGTTGAAGCTAAATCTAGTATATCACAAGTATTAGAAGCTAAACCATTTGTTTCGCATGGATTCCAAAATCAGACTTCTATTTCGCATTGATTTGAAGCTAAATCGTGAGTTTCGCATGGATTTGAATCTAACTCTTTTGTTTCGCATGGATTTGAAGCTTACTCATTTGTTTCGCATGCAGTTGAAGCATAATCATGTATTTCACAAGTACTTGAAGATAATCCAATTGTTTTGCATGGATTCGAAAATCAGCCTTCTATTTCGCATTGATTTGAAGCCAAATCATGTGTTTCTCATGGATTTAAAGCTAACACGTTTGTTTCGCATGCAGTTGAAGCTCAATCATTTATATCACAAGTATTCGAAGCTAAACCATTTGTTTCGCATGAATATTAAGCTAAACCATGTGCTTCGAATGAATTTGAAGCTATATCATGTTTTTCGCATGTATTTGAAGCTAACTCGATGGTTTCGCATGGATTTGAAGCTAACTCGTTTGTTTCGCATGGATTTGAAGCTAACTCGTTTGTTTCGCATGCTGTTGCAGCTAAATCATGTATATCACATGTATTTGAAGCTAAACCATTTGTTTCGCATGGATTCGAAGATCAGCCTTCTACTTCGTATTGATTTGAAGCTAAATCAAGTGTTTCGCTTGGATTTAAAGCTAACTAGTTTGTTTCGCATGCAGTTGAAGCTATATCATGTATATCACAAGTATTTGAAGCTAAACCATTTGATTCCCATGGATTTGGAGCTAAGCCTTCAGCTTCGCATTGATTTGGATCTAAATCATATGTTTCGCATGGATTTAAAGCAAACACCTTTGTTTCGCATGCAGATGAAGCTAAGTCATATATACCACAAGTAGTTGAAGCTAAACCATTTGTTTCGTATGGATTCGAAAATCAGCCTTCTATTTCGCAATGATTTGAAGCTAAATCATGTGTTTCTCATGGATTTGAAGCTAACTCGTTTCTATCGCATGGATTTAAAGCTAACTCGTTTGTTTCGCGTGCAGTTGAGGCTAAATCATGTATATCACAAGTATTTGAAGATAATCCATTTGTTTTGCATGGATTCGAAAATCAGCCTTCTATTTCGCAATGATTTGAAGCTAAATCATGTGTTCCTCATGGATTTGAAGCTAACTCGTTTCTATCGCATGGATTTAAAGCTAACTCGTTTGTTTCGCATTCAGTCGAAGGTATATCATGTATATCACAAGTATTTGAAGCTAAACCATTTGATTCCCATGGATTTGGATCTAAGCCTTCTACTTCGCATTGATTTGGAGCTAAATCATTTGTTTCGCATGGATTTAAAGCTAACACTTTTGTTTCGCATGCAGTTGAAGCTAAATCATATATATCACAAGTATTTGAAGCTCAACAATTTGTTTCGTATGGATTCTAAAATCAGCCTTCTATTTCGCAATGATTTGAAGCTAAATCATGTGTTTCTCATGGATTTGAAGCTAACTCGTTTCTAACGCATGGATTTAAAGCTAACTGGTTTGTTTCGCATGCAGTTGAAGCTAAATCATGTATATCACAAGTATTTGAAGCTAATCCATTTGATTCGCATGGATTTGAAGATAGGCCTTCTACTTTGCATTGATTTCATGCTAAATCATGTGTTTCGCATGGATTTGAAGCTAACTCTTTGGTTTCGCCTTCATTTGAAGCTAAATCATGTATACCACAAGCATTTGAAGCTAATCCATTGGATTTGCATGGATTTGAAGCTAGGCATTCTACTTGGCATTGATTTGAAGCTAAATCATGTGTTTCGCTTGTATTTGAAGCTAACTCGATTGTTTCGCCTGCATTTGAAGCTATATCGCTTATATTCGTAAGTATTTGAAGCTCAATCATTCGTTTCGCATGGATTTGAAGCTAAGCTTTCTACTTCGCATTAATTTGGAGCCAAATCATGTGTTTCGCATGGTTCTGAAGCTCTCTCGTTTGTTTCGCCTGCATTTGAAGCTATATCACTTATATTCGCAAGTATTTGTATCTAAACAATTCGTTTCGCATTGATTTGAAGCTAAGCCTTCTACTTCGCATGAATTTGTAGCTATATCATGTGTTTCGAATTGATTTGAAGATAAATCATGTGTTTCGCTTGTATTTGAAGCTAACTCGATTGTTTCGCCTGCATTTGAAGCTATATCGCTTATATTCGTAAGTATTTGAAGCTCAATCATTCGTTTCGCATGGATTTGAAGCTAAGCTTTCTACTTCGCATTAATTTGGAGCCAAATCATGTGTTTCGCATGGTTCTGAAGCTCTGTCGTTTGTTTCGCCTGCATTTGAAGCTATATCACTTATATTCGCAAGTATTTGTATCTAAACCATTCGTTTCGCATTGATTTGAAGCTAAGCCTTCTACTTCGCATGAATTTGTAGCTATATCATGTGTTTCGAATTGATTTGAAGATAAATCATGTGTTTCGCTTGTATTTGAAGCTAACTCGATTGTTTCGCCTGCATTTGAAGCTATATCGCTTATATTCGCAAGTATTTGAAGCTCAATCATTCGTTTCGCATGGATTCGAAGACAAGCCTTCTACTTCGCATTGAATTGAAGCTAAGTCATGTGTTTCGCTTGGTTTTGAAGCCTACTCGTTTGTTTCGCCAGCAATTGAAGCTAATTCATATATATCACAAGTATTTGAAGCTGAACCATTTGTTTTGCACGAATATTAAGCAAAACTATGTGTTTCGAACGTATTTGAAGCTGAATTATGTGTTTCGCTTGCATTTGAAGCTAATTCGTTTGTTTCGCATGCAGTTGAGGCTAAATCATGTAAATCACAAGTATTTGAAGCTAATCCATGTGTTTCACATGAATTTGAAGCTCAATCGTGTGTTTCGCATGCATTTGAAGCTAACTCGATTGTTTCGCCTTCCTCCTACTTCGCATTGATTTGAAGTTTGGATTTGAAGCTAACTCGTTTGTTTCGCAGTGCAGTTGATGCTAAATCATGTATAAAACATGTATTTGAAGCTAAACCATTTATTTGGCATGTATTTGAAGCTAAGTCTTCTACTCTGCTTGAAATTGAAGCTAAATCATGTGTTACGCATGGATTTGATGTTAACTCGTTTGTTTCGCCTGCAGTTGAAGCTAAATCATCTATATCCCAAGTATTTGTAAGTAAACCATTTGTTTCGCATGGATTTGAAGCTAAGCGTTCTACTTCGAATGAATTTGAAGCTAAATCATGTGTTTCGCTTGAATTTGAAGCTACCTCGTTTGTTTCGCATGCAGTTGAAGATAAATCATGTATATCACAAGTAGTTGAAGCTGAACCATTTGCTACGAATTGATTCGAATATAAGCCTTCTACTTCGCATTGACTTGAAGCTACCTCGATTGTTTCGCCTGCATTTGAAGCTATATCACTTATATCGCAATTATCTCAAGATAAATCATTTGTTTCTCATGTATTTGAAGCTAAGCCTTCTACTTCGCTTTGATTTGAAGCTATATCACGTGATTCGCATGGACTTGAAACTAACTCGTTTGTTTCACCTGCATTTAAAGGTACATCATTTACATCGCAAGTATTTGAAGTTAATTCATTTTAGACGCATAGATTTGAAGCTAAGCCTTCTACTTCGTATTGATTTGTAGCTAAATCATGTGTTCCGCATGGATTTCAAGATAACTCGTTTGTTTCGCATGCTGTTGAAGCTAAATCATGTATATCACAAGTATTTGGAGCAAAACCATTCGTTTCGCATGGATTTTAGGCTAAGCCTTCTACTTCGCATTGATTCGATGCTAAATCATGTGTCTCGTTGGGATTTGAAGCTGACTCGTTCGTATCGCATGCAGTTGAAGCTAATTCATGTTTATCACAAGTATCTTAATCTAAACCATCTGTTTCGCAAGAATATGAAGCTATGAATCTAAACCATGTGATTGGCATGAATTTGAAGCTAAATCATGTGTATGGCATGGATGTGAAGCTAACTCGTTTGTTTCGGCTGCATTTAAAGCTAAATCATGTATAACACAAGTATTTGAAGCAATAACATTTATTTTGGATGGATTTGAAGATTAGCCTTCTACTTCGCATTGATTTGATGCTAAATCATGTGTATCGCATGGATTTGAAGCTAACTCGTTCGTTTAGCCTGCATTTGACGATATATCATGTATATCACAAGTATCTGAATCTAAACCATCTGTTTCGCAAGGATATGAAGCTATGAAGATAAACCGTGCGATTCGCATGAATTTGGAGCTAAATCATGTGTTTCGCATGGATTTGAAGCTAAATCTTCTACTTCGCATTGACTTGAAGTTAAATCATGTGTTTCTCTTGACTTTGAAGCTAACTTGTTTGTTTCGCATGGATTTGAAACTAACTCGTTTGTTTCGCCTGCATTTGAAGCTAAATCATGTATATCACAAGTATTTGAAGCTAAACCATTTGTTTCGCTAAGGATCTGAAGATAACCCTTCTACTTCGCATGAATTTGAAGCTAACTTGTTTGTTTCGCTTGCAATTGAATCAAAATCATGTATATCACAAGTATTTGAAGCTAAATCATTCGTTTCGCATGGAGTTGAAGCTAAGGATTCTACTTCGCATTGATTTGGTGCTAAATCATATGTTTCTCATGGATTTAAATCTATCACGTTTCTTTCGCATGCAGTTGAAGCTAAATCATGTATATCACAAGTATTTGTAGCTAAACCATTTGTCTCGCATGGATTTGAAGCTAAGCCTTCTACTTCGCATTGATTTGTAGCTTAATCATTTTTTTCGCTTGGATATGAAGCGATCTCGTTTGTTTGGCATGCAGTTGAAGCTAAACCATGTGTATCACAAGTATTTGAAGCTAAACCATTTGTTTCGCATGGATTCGAAGATAAGCCTTCTACTTCCCATTGATTTTAACCTAGATCATGTGTTTCGGATTGAGTTGAAGCTAACTTGTTTGTTTCGCATGCATTTGAAGCTATATCACTTATATGCACAAGTATTTGAAGCCAAATAATTCGTTCCGCATGAATTTGAAGCTAACTCGTTTGCTTCGCCTGTAGTTGAATCTAAATCATGTATATCACAAGTGTTTGAAGCTAAATCATTTGTTTTGCATGGATTCGAAATAAGCCTTCCACTTAGCATTGATTTGAAGCTAAATCATGTGTTTTGCCTGGATATGAAGCTAACTCGTTTGTTTCGCATGCAGTTGAAGCTAAATCGTGTATATCACAAGTATTTGAACCTAAACCATTTGTTCTCCATGTATTTGAAGCTATGCATTCCAGTTCGCATTGATTTGAACCTAAATCATGTGTTTGGCTTGGATTTGAAGGTAACACGTTTGTTTCGCACGCAGTTGAAGCTAAACCAAGTATATCACAAGTATTTGAAGCTGAACCATTTGATTCGCATGAATATTAAGCTAAAACATGTGTTTCGCATGAATATTAAGCTAAACCATGTGTTTCGCATGAATTTGCAGCTAAATGATGTGTTTCATATGGATTTGAAGCTAACTCGTTTGTTTCGCCTGCATTTGAAGCTATATCACTTATATTCGCAAGTATGTGAAGGTCAATCATTCGTTTCGCATGAATTTGAAGCTAAGCCTTGTACTTCGCATTGATTTGAAGCTAAATTATGTGTTTCGCTTGGATTTGAAACTAAGCCTTCTACTTCGCATTGATTTGAAGCTAAATCATGTGTTTCGCTTGGATTTGAAACTAAAACTTCTACTTCGCATTGATTTGAAGCTAAATCTTGTGTTTGGTATGGATTTGAAACTAACTCGGTTGTTTCGCCTGCATTCGAAGTTATATCACGTATAATCGCAAGTATTTGAAGCTCAGTCATTCGTTTCGCATGGGTTTGAAGCTAAGCCTTCTACTTCGCATTGATTTGAAGCTAAATCATGTTTTTCGCTTGGATTTGAAACTAAGTCTTCTACTTCGCATTGATTTGAAGCGAAATCATGTGTTTCGCATGAATCTGAATCTATATCGTTTGTTTTGCTTCAATTCGAAGCTATATCTCTTATATTCGCAAGTATTTGAAGCTCAGTCATTCGTTTCGCATGGGTTTGAAGCTAAGCCTTCTACTTCGCATTGATTTGAAGCTAAATCATGTTTTTCGCTTGGATTTGAAACTAAGTCTTCTACTTCGCATTGATTTGAAGCGAAATCATGTGTTTCGCATGAATCTGAATCTATATCGTTTGTTTTGCTTCAATTCGAAGCTATATCTCTTATATTCGCAAGTATTTGAAGTTCAATCATTCGTTTCGCATGGATTTGAAGCTAAGGCTTCTAGTTCGCATTGATTTGAAGCTAATGCATGTGTTTCGCTTGGATTTGAAGCTAATTCGTTTGTTTCGGATGCTGTTGAAGCCAAATCATTTATATCACAAGTATTTGTAGCAAAACCATTTGTTTCGCATGGATTTGAAGCTAAGCATTCTACGACCCATTGATTTGAAGCTAAATCACGAGTTTCGCATGGATTTGAAGCTAACTCGTTTGTTTCGCATGGATTTGAAGCTAATACGATTGTTTCGCATGCAGTTGAATCAAAATCATGTATATCACAAGTATTTGAAGCTAAACCATTTGATTCCCATTGATTTGGAGCTAAGCCTTCTCCTTCGGATTGATTTGGAGCAAAATCATGTGTTTCGCATGGATTTATAGCTAACACGTTTGTTTCGCAAGCAGTTGAAGCTAAATCATGTATATCACAAGTATTTGAAGCTAAACCATTTGTTTCGTATGGATTTGAAAAACGGCCTTCTATTTCGCAATGATTTGAAGCTAAATCATGTGTTTCTCATGGATTTGAAGCTAACTCGTTTGTTTCGCGTGCAGTTGAAGCTAAATCATGTATTTCACAAGTATTTGAAGATAATCCATTTGTTTTGAATGGATTCGAAAATCAGGCATCTATTTCGCATTGATTTGAAGCTAAATCATGTGTTTCTCATGGATTTAAAGCTAACACGTTTGTTTCCAATGCAGTTGAAGCTAAATCATGTATATCACAAGTATTTGAAGCTAAACCATTTGTTTCGCATGATGTTGAAGCTAAGCCTTCCACATCTCATTGGTTTGAAAAAAAATCATGTGTTTCGCTTGGATTTCAAGCTAACTCGTTTATTTCGCATGCAGTTGAAGCTCAATCGTGTATATCACAAGTATTTGAAGCTAAACCATTTGTTTCGCATGGATTCGAAGATCAGTCTTCTACTTCGCATTGATTTGAAGTTAAATCATGTGTTTCTCATGGAATTGAAGCTAACTCGTTTCTATCGCATGGATTTAAAGCTAACTCGTTTGTTTCGCATGCTATTGAAGCTAAATCTAGTATATCACAAGTATTTGAAGCTAAACTATTTCTTTCGCATGGATTCGAAAATCAGCCTTCTATTTCGCATTGATTTGAAGCTACATCATGAGTTTCTCATGGATTTGAAGCTAACTCGTTTGTTTCGCACGGATTTGAAGCTAACTCATTTGTTTCGCATGCAGTTGAAGCTAAATCATGTATTTCACAAGTATTTGAAGCTAAACCATTTGATTCCCATTGATTTGGAGCTAAGCCTTCTCCTTCGCATTGATTTGGAGCAAAATCATGTGTTTCGCATGGATTTATACCTAACACGATTGTTTCGCATGCAGTTGAAGCTAAATCATGTATATCACAAGTATTTGAAGCTAAACCATTTGTTTCGCATGGATTCAAAGATCAGCCTTCTATTTCGCATTGATTTGAAGCTAAATCACGAGTTTCGCATGGATTTGAAGCTAACTCGTTTGATTCGCATGGATTTGAAGCTAACACGATTGTTTCGCATGCAGTTGAATCAAAATCATGTATATCACAAGTATTTGAAGCTAAACCATTTGATTCCCATGGATTTGGAGCTAAGCATTCTACTTCGCATTGATTTGGAGCTGAGTCATGTGTTTCGCATGGATTTAAAGCTAACACGTTTGTTTCGCATGCAAGTGAAGCTAAATCATGTATATCACAAGTTGATTTGAAGCTAAACCATTTGTTTCGCATGGATTCGAAAAGCAGCCTTCTATTTCGCAATGATTTGAAGCTACATCATGAGTTTCTCATGGATTTGAAGCTAACTCGTTTGTTTCGCATGGAATTGAAGCTAACTCATTTGTTTCGCATGCAGTTGAAGCTAAATCATGTATATCACAAGTATTTGAAGCTAAAACATTTGTTTCGCATGGATTCGACAAACAGCCTTCTATTTCACATTGATTTGAAGCTAAATCACGAGTTTCGCATGGATTTGAAGCTAACTCGTTTGTTTCGCATGGATTTGAAGCTAACTCGTTTGTTTCGCATGCATTTGAAGCTAAATCATTTATATCGCAAGTATTTGAAGGTAAATCATTTGTTTCGCGCAGATTTGAAGCTGAGCCTTCTACTTCGCTTTGATTTGAAGCTAAATCATGTGTTTCGCATGGATTTGAAACTAACTTGTTTGTTTCGCCTGCACTTGAAGCTATATCACTTATATCGCAAGTATATGAAGCTAAATAGTTGGTGTTGCATGGATTTGATGCTAAGCCTACTACTTCGCATTGATTTGGAGCTAAATCATGTGTTTCGCATTGATTTGAAGCTAAATCATGTGTTTCGCATGGTTTTTAAGCTAACTCGTTTGATTCGCATGCAGTTGAAGCTAAATTATCTTTATCACAAGTATCTGAATCTAAACCATCTGTTTCGCATGGTTTCGAAGATAAGCCTTCTACTTCGCTCTGATTTGAAGCTAAATCATGTGATTCGCATGGATTTGAAGGGTACTCATTTGTTTCGCATGCAGCTGAAGCTAAATCATGTATACCACAAGTATTTGAAGCTAAAACATTTGTTTCTCATGCATGCGAAGCTAAGCCTACCACCTCGCATTGTTTTGAAACTAAATCATGTATTTCGCATGGATTTGAATCTAACTCGATTGTTTCGCGTGCATTTGAAGCTATATCACATATATCGCAATTATCTGAAGATAAATCATTTGTTTCTCATGTATTTGAAGCTAAGCCTTCTACTTCGCATTTATTTGAAGCTAAATCATGTGTTTCGCATGGATTTGAACCTCACTCGTTTTTTTGGCATGCAGTTGAAGCTAAATCATATACATCACAAGTATTAGAAGCTAAACCATTTGTTACGCATGGATTTGAAGATAAGCCTTTTACTTCACATTGATTTGAAGCTAAACCATTCGTTTCTCATGGATTTAATGCTAAACCTTCTACTTGGCATTGATTTGAATCTAAATCATGTGTTTCGCTTGGATTTGAAGCTAACTCGTTTGTTTCGCATGCGTTTGAAGCCACATTACTTATATTCGCAAATATTTGAAACTAAATAATTCGTTTCGCATGGATTTGAAGCTAACACGTTTGTTTCGCATGGATTCGAAGATCAGTCTTCTACTTCGCATTGATTTGAAGCTAAATTATGTGTTTCTCATGGAATTGAAGCTAACTCGTTTCTATCGCATGGATTTAAAGCTAATTCGTTTGTTTCGCATGCTATTCAAGCTAAATCTAGTATATCACAAGTATTTGAAGCTAAACTATTTGTTTCGCATGGATTCGAAAATCAGCCTTCTATTTCGCATTGATTTGAAGCTAAATCATGAGTTTCGCATGGATTTGAAGCTAACTCGTTCGTTTAGCCTGCATTTGACGATATATCATGTATATCACAAGTATCTGAATCTAAACCATCTGTTTCGCAAGGATATGAAGCTATGAAGATAAACCGTGCGATTCGCATGAATTTGGAGCTAAATCATGTGTTTCGCATGGATTTGAAGCTAAATCTTCTACTTCGCATTGACTTGAAGTTAAATCATGTGTTTCTCTTGACTTTGAAGCTAACTTGTTTGTTTCGCATGGATTTGAAACTAACTCGTTTGTTTCGCCTGCATTTGAAGCTAAATCATGTATATCACAAGTATTTGAAGCTAAACCATTTGTTTCGCTAAGGATCTGAAGATAACCCTTCTACTTCGCATGAATTTGAAGCTAACTTGTTTGTTTCGCTTGCAATTGAATCAAAATCATGTATATCACAAGTATTTGAAGCTAAATCATTCGTTTCGCATGGAGTTGAAGCTAAGGATTCTACTTCGCATTGATTTGGTGCTAAATCATATGTTTCTCATGGATTTAAATCTATCACGTTTCTTTCGCATGCAGTTGAAGCTAAATCATGTATATCACAAGTATTTGTAGCTAAACCATTTGTCTCGCATGGATTTGAAGCTAAGCCTTCTACTTCGCATTGATTTGTAGCTTAATCATTTTTTTCGCTTGGATATGAAGCGATCTCGTTTGTTTGGCATGCAGTTGAAGCTAAACCATGTGTATCACAAGTATTTGAAGCTAAACCATTTGTTTCGCATGGATTCGAAGATAAGCCTTCTACTTCCCATTGATTTTAACCTAGATCATGTGTTTCGGATTGAGTTGAAGCTAACTTGTTTGTTTCGCATGCATTTGAAGCTATATCACTTATATGCACAAGTATTTGAAGCCAAATAATTCGTTCCGCATGAATTTGAAGCTAACTCGTTTGCTTCGCCTGTAGTTGAATCTAAATCATGTATATCACAAGTGTTTGAAGCTAAATCATTTGTTTTGCATGGATTCGAAATAAGCCTTCCACTTAGCATTGATTTGAAGCTAAATCATGTGTTTTGCCTGGATATGAAGCTAACTCGTTTGTTTCGCATGCAGTTGAAGCTAAATCGTGTATATCACAAGTATTTGAACCTAAACCATTTGTTCTCCATGTATTTGAAGCTATGCATTCCAGTTCGCATTGATTTGAACCTAAATCATGTGTTTGGCTTGGATTTGAAGGTAACACGTTTGTTTCGCACGCAGTTGAAGCTAAACCAAGTATATCACAAGTATTTGAAGCTGAACCATTTGATTCGCATGAATATTAAGCTAAAACATGTGTTTCGCATGAATATTAAGCTAAACCATGTGTTTCGCATGAATTTGCAGCTAAATGATGTGTTTCATATGGATTTGAAGCTAACTCGTTTGTTTCGCCTGCATTTGAAGCTATATCACTTATATTCGCAAGTATGTGAAGGTCAATCATTCGTTTCGCATGAATTTGAAGCTAAGCCTTGTACTTCGCATTGATTTGAAGCTAAATTATGTGTTTCGCTTGGATTTGAAACTAAGCCTTCTACTTCGCATTGATTTGAAGCTAAATCATGTGTTTCGCTTGGATTTGAAACTAAAACTTCTACTTCGCATTGATTTGAAGCTAAATCTTGTGTTTGGTATGGATTTGAAACTAACTCGGTTGTTTCGCCTGCATTCGAAGTTATATCACGTATAATCGCAAGTATTTGAAGCTCAGTCATTCGTTTCGCATGGGTTTGAAGCTAAGCCTTCTACTTCGCATTGATTTGAAGCTAAATCATGTTTTTCGCTTGGATTTGAAACTAAGTCTTCTACTTCGCATTGATTTGAAGCGAAATCATGTGTTTCGCATGAATCTGAATCTATATCGTTTGTTTTGCTTCAATTCGAAGCTATATCTCTTATATTCGCAAGTATTTGAAGCTCAGTCATTCGTTTCGCATGGGTTTGAAGCTAAGCCTTCTACTTCGCATTGATTTGAAGCTAAATCATGTTTTTCGCTTGGATTTGAAACTAAGTCTTCTACTTCGCATTGATTTGAAGCGAAATCATGTGTTTCGCATGAATCTGAATCTATATCGTTTGTTTTGCTTCAATTCGAAGCTATATCTCTTATATTCGCAAGTATTTGAAGTTCAATCATTCGTTTCGCATGGATTTGAAGCTAAGGCTTCTAGTTCGCATTGATTTGAAGCTAATGCATGTGTTTCGCTTGGATTTGAAGCTAATTCGTTTGTTTCGGATGCTGTTGAAGCCAAATCATTTATATCACAAGTATTTGTAGCAAAACCATTTGTTTCGCATGGATTTGAAGCTAAGCATTCTACGACCCATTGATTTGAAGCTAAATCACGAGTTTCGCATGGATTTGAAGCTAACTCGTTTGTTTCGCATGGATTTGAAGCTAATACGATTGTTTCGCATGCAGTTGAATCAAAATCATGTATATCACAAGTATTTGAAGCTAAACCATTTGATTCCCATTGATTTGGAGCTAAGCCTTCTCCTTCGGATTGATTTGGAGCAAAATCATGTGTTTCGCATGGATTTATAGCTAACACGTTTGTTTCGCAAGCAGTTGAAGCTAAATCATGTATATCACAAGTATTTGAAGCTAAACCATTTGTTTCGTATGGATTTGAAAAACGGCCTTCTATTTCGCAATGATTTGAAGCTAAATCATGTGTTTCTCATGGATTTGAAGCTAACTCGTTTGTTTCGCGTGCAGTTGAAGCTAAATCATGTATTTCACAAGTATTTGAAGATAATCCATTTGTTTTGAATGGATTCGAAAATCAGGCATCTATTTCGCATTGATTTGAAGCTAAATCATGTGTTTCTCATGGATTTAAAGCTAACACGTTTGTTTCCAATGCAGTTGAAGCTAAATCATGTATATCACAAGTATTTGAAGCTAAACCATTTGTTTCGCATGATGTTGAAGCTAAGCCTTCCACATCTCATTGGTTTGAAAAAAAATCATGTGTTTCGCTTGGATTTCAAGCTAACTCGTTTATTTCGCATGCAGTTGAAGCTCAATCGTGTATATCACAAGTATTTGAAGCTAAACCATTTGTTTCGCATGGATTCGAAGATCAGTCTTCTACTTCGCATTGATTTGAAGTTAAATCATGTGTTTCTCATGGAATTGAAGCTAACTCGTTTCTATCGCATGGATTTAAAGCTAACTCGTTTGTTTCGCATGCTATTGAAGCTAAATCTAGTATATCACAAGTATTTGAAGCTAAACTATTTCTTTCGCATGGATTCGAAAATCAGCCTTCTATTTCGCATTGATTTGAAGCTACATCATGAGTTTCTCATGGATTTGAAGCTAACTCGTTTGTTTCGCACGGATTTGAAGCTAACTCATTTGTTTCGCATGCAGTTGAAGCTAAATCATGTATTTCACAAGTATTTGAAGCTAAACCATTTGATTCCCATTGATTTGGAGCTAAGCCTTCTCCTTCGCATTGATTTGGAGCAAAATCATGTGTTTCGCATGGATTTATACCTAACACGATTGTTTCGCATGCAGTTGAAGCTAAATCATGTATATCACAAGTATTTGAAGCTAAACCATTTGTTTCGCATGGATTCAAAGATCAGCCTTCTATTTCGCATTGATTTGAAGCTAAATCACGAGTTTCGCATGGATTTGAAGCTAACTCGTTTGATTCGCATGGATTTGAAGCTAACACGATTGTTTCGCATGCAGTTGAATCAAAATCATGTATATCACAAGTATTTGAAGCTAAACCATTTGATTCCCATGGATTTGGAGCTAAGCATTCTACTTCGCATTGATTTGGAGCTGAGTCATGTGTTTCGCATGGATTTAAAGCTAACACGTTTGTTTCGCATGCAAGTGAAGCTAAATCATGTATATCACAAGTTGATTTGAAGCTAAACCATTTGTTTCGCATGGATTCGAAAAGCAGCCTTCTATTTCGCAATGATTTGAAGCTACATCATGAGTTTCTCATGGATTTGAAGCTAACTCGTTTGTTTCGCATGGAATTGAAGCTAACTCATTTGTTTCGCATGCAGTTGAAGCTAAATCATGTATATCACAAGTATTTGAAGCTAAAACATTTGTTTCGCATGGATTCGACAAACAGCCTTCTATTTCACATTGATTTGAAGCTAAATCACGAGTTTCGCATGGATTTGAAGCTAACTCGTTTGTTTCGCATGGATTTGAAGCTAACTCGTTTGTTTCGCATGCATTTGAAGCTAAATCATTTATATCGCAAGTATTTGAAGGTAAATCATTTGTTTCGCGCAGATTTGAAGCTGAGCCTTCTACTTCGCTTTGATTTGAAGCTAAATCATGTGTTTCGCATGGATTTGAAACTAACTTGTTTGTTTCGCCTGCACTTGAAGCTATATCACTTATATCGCAAGTATATGAAGCTAAATAGTTGGTGTTGCATGGATTTGATGCTAAGCCTACTACTTCGCATTGATTTGGAGCTAAATCATGTGTTTCGCATTGATTTGAAGCTAAATCATGTGTTTCGCATGGTTTTTAAGCTAACTCGTTTGATTCGCATGCAGTTGAAGCTAAATTATCTTTATCACAAGTATCTGAATCTAAACCATCTGTTTCGCATGGTTTCGAAGATAAGCCTTCTACTTCGCTCTGATTTGAAGCTAAATCATGTGATTCGCATGGATTTGAAGGGTACTCATTTGTTTCGCATGCAGCTGAAGCTAAATCATGTATACCACAAGTATTTGAAGCTAAAACATTTGTTTCTCATGCATGCGAAGCTAAGCCTACCACCTCGCATTGTTTTGAAACTAAATCATGTATTTCGCATGGATTTGAATCTAACTCGATTGTTTCGCGTGCATTTGAAGCTATATCACATATATCGCAATTATCTGAAGATAAATCATTTGTTTCTCATGTATTTGAAGCTAAGCCTTCTACTTCGCATTTATTTGAAGCTAAATCATGTGTTTCGCATGGATTTGAACCTCACTCGTTTTTTTGGCATGCAGTTGAAGCTAAATCATATACATCACAAGTATTAGAAGCTAAACCATTTGTTACGCATGGATTTGAAGATAAGCCTTTTACTTCACATTGATTTGAAGCTAAACCATTCGTTTCTCATGGATTTAATGCTAAACCTTCTACTTGGCATTGATTTGAATCTAAATCATGTGTTTCGCTTGGATTTGAAGCTAACTCGTTTGTTTCGCATGCGTTTGAAGCCACATTACTTATATTCGCAAATATTTGAAACTAAATAATTCGTTTCGCATGGATTTGAAGCTAACACGTTTGTTTCGCATGGATTCGAAGATCAGTCTTCTACTTCGCATTGATTTGAAGCTAAATTATGTGTTTCTCATGGAATTGAAGCTAACTCGTTTCTATCGCATGGATTTAAAGCTAATTCGTTTGTTTCGCATGCTATTCAAGCTAAATCTAGTATATCACAAGTATTTGAAGCTAAACTATTTGTTTCGCATGGATTCGAAAATCAGCCTTCTATTTCGCATTGATTTGAAGCTAAATCATGAGTTTCGCATGGATTTGAAGCTAACTCGTTTGTTTCGCATGGATTTGAATCTAAGCCTTATACTTCGTATTGATTTGAAGCTAAATCATGTGTTACGCATGGATTTGATGCTAATTCGTTTGTTTAGCATGCAGTTGAAGCTAAATCATGTATATCAGAAGTAATTGGAGCTAAACCATTTGTTTCGCATTGGTTTGAAACTAAGCCTTCTACTTCGTATTGATTTGAACCTAAATCATTTGTTACGCATGGATTTGATGCTAACTCGTTTGTTTCGCATGCAGTTAAAGATATATCGCTTATACTCGAAAGTATTTGTAACTAAATCATTTGTTTCGCATGGATTTGAAGCAAAGCCTTCTACATCGGATTGATTTGAAGCTAAATCATGAGGTACGCTTGGATTTGAAGCTCACGCTTTTGTTTCTCCTGCATTTGAAGCTATATCACTTATATCGCAAGTATTTGAAGCTAAATCATATGTGTCGCATGGATATGATGCTACGTCTTCTACTTCGCAATGATTTGAAGGAAAGTCATGTGTTACGCTTGGATTTGATGCTCTCTCGATTGTTTCGCATGCAGTTGAATTTAAATCACTTTTATCACAGCTATCTGAATCTAAACCATCTGTTTCGCATGGTTTCGAAGATAAGCCTACTACTTCGCATTGATTTGAAGCTAAATCATGTGATTCGCATGGATTTGAAGCTAAGCCTTCTACTTCGCATTCATTTGAAACTAAATCATGTGTTTCGCTTGGATTTGAAGTTAAGGCGTTTGTTTCGCATGCAGTTGAAGCTAAATCATGTATACGACAAGTATTTGAAGCTAAACCAATCGTTTCGCATGGATTTGAAGCTAAGCCATCTACTTCGCATTGATTTGAAGCTAAATCATGTGTTTCGCTGGGATTTGAAGCTAAATCATGTGTTTCGCATGGATTTGAAGCTAACTCGTTTGTTTAGCCTGCATTTGACGATATATCATGTATATCACAAGTATCTGAATCTAAACCATCTGTTTCGCAAGAATGTGAAGCTATGAACCTAAACCATTTGTTTTGCATGAATATTAAGCTAAACCATGTGTTTCGAACGTATTTGAAGCTGAATTATGTGTTTCGCTTGGATTTAAAGCTAATTCGTTTGTTTCGCATGCAATTGAAGCTAAATCATGTAAATCATAAGTATTTGAAGCTAAACCATGTGTTTCGCATGGATTTGAAGCTAACTCGTTTCTTCGTCTGCATTTGAAGGTAAATCATGTATATCACAAGTATCTGAAGTTAAACCATTTGTTTCGCATGGACTTGAAGCTAAGCCTTCTACTTCGCATTGATTTGAAGCTAAATCATGTGTTACGCTTGGATTTGAAGCTAACTCGCTTGTTTCGCCTGCATTTGAATCTATATCAGTTATATCGCTAGTATATGAAGCTAAATCATTTGTATCGCATGGATTTGATGCTAAGCCTTCTACTTCGCATTGATTTGAAGCTAAATCTTGTGTTTCTCTTGGATTTGAAGCTAACTCGTTTGTTTCGCATACAGCTGGAGCCAAGTCATGTATATCACAAGTATTTGAAGCTAAACCATTTGATTCGCATGGATTTGAATCTAAGCCTTCCACTTCGCCTTAATTTGGAGAAAAATCATGTGTTTCGCATGGATTTGATGCTAACTCGTTTGTTTCGCATGCAGTTGAAGCTAAATCATGTATAAACAAGTATTTGAAGCTAAACCATTTGTATCGCAAGGATTTGAATCTAAGCCTCCTACTTCGCATGAATTTGAATCTAAAACATGTGTTTCGCTTGGATTTGAAGCAAACTTGTTTGTTTCGCATGCAATTTAAGCTAAATCATGTATATCACAAGTATTTGAAGCTATATCATTCGTTTCGCATGGATTTGAAGCTAAGCCTTCTACTTCGCATGAATTTGAATCTAAATCATGTGATTCGCTTGGATTTGAAGCTAACTCGATTGTTTCGCAATGCAGTTGATGCTAAATCATGTATAAAACAAGTATTTTAAGCTAAACCATTTGATTCGCATGGATTTGAAACTAAGCCTTCTACTTCGTACTGATTTGAAGCTAAATCACGTGTTTCGCTTGGTTTTGAAGCCTACTCGTTTGTTTCGCCTGCATTTGAAGCAAATTCATGTATATCACAAGTATTTGAAGCTGAACCATTTGTTTTGCATGAATATTAAGCAAAACCATGTGTTTCGAACGTATTTGAAGCTGAATTATGTGTTTCGCTTGGATTTGAAGCTAATTCGTTTGTTTCGCATGCATTTGAAGGTATATCACTTATATCGCAATTATCTGAAGATAAATCATTTGTTTCTCATGTATTTGAAGTTAAGGCTTCCACTGCGCATTTATTTGAAACTAAATCATGTGTTTCGCTTGAATTTGAAGTTAAACCATGTGTTTCGCATTGATTTGAAGCTAACTCGTTTCCTTGCCTGCATTTGAAGATAAATCATGTGTATCACAAGTATTTGAAGCTAAACCATTTGTTTCGCATGGATTCGAAGATAAGACTTCTACTTCGCATTGATTTGAAGCCACATCGTGTGCTTCGAATGGAGTTGAAGCTAACTCGTTTGTTTCCCCTGCTTTTGAAGCTAAATCATGTATATCACAAGTATTTGAAGCTGAACCATTTGTTTCGCATGGATTCGAAGATAAGCCTTCTACTTCGCATTGATTTGAAGATAAATCATGTGATTCGCATGGATTTGAAGCTAACTCGATAGTTTCGCCTGCATTTGAAGCTACGACTTCTACTCTGCATGAAATTGAAGCTAAATCATGTGTTTCGCTTGGATTTGAAGCTAACTCGTTTGTTTCGCATGCACTTGAAGCTAAATCATGTGTGTTGGGGCGTCACAGCGTCGTCAATAATAGCGATGAATTATGACGCTATAGATTTGTGGACTGTATAAAATAAAGAACCGGATTCTGCCTGCTATTTTGTATTTAGCCCCTGACTACAGTACACCCTTGGTCAGGATGTCTTGTTGCTACGACTTCTATCCGAACTCTAGTCTCTATCAGAGAATACCCTCGCTCGCAGCAGACCACCATCCCTCCAACGCACCCACATCACTCGCCGATTGGTCCTGCCCGATTTTGGCAATAGCCAATCAGCTGGTCCGTCTCAAAGCAGACGGCCGCAGGGCCCCGGCAAGGACAGGAAAGCTCCTCCAGGCATGACCGTCATAAAACAATGTCAGGCTGACCCTTCGGAACCTTTCCTGCTTTATGACTAGTCCCGGCCATCAGGACCGAAACGATTTCTCAAAAAACCTGGGCTCGAAAAACAGCCGGTTATGCACGTCCGTCTCATAAAGACATTAGTGCTGTGCACTAACATACCGACCACCTTGAACGGTTACGTTCGAAATTACTAAATTGATAGTGCACCGCTCAATTTACATTTGAAGAGGGCTGGTCTAGTTTGTCGTTGTAACGATTTATTGACAATACTACTGTCCTAACTTAACTCTAGTTACACTAATACGCATGTATACATAATGGGAATAAGTATTCACAAATTTCTGAGTGATTACAAGTTCTAACGGTGTTTGGGTGTATTATCTTATTCCGGGTCATCAATGGGAAGTGGGGACAATTTTTTAATGGCCCGCTGGTAGGTCCCCTGGGCCGTCTTGACAGTCGCGACTCTCACTATTTTGTCCCGGCCTGGACAAATGTCAATGATCCGTCCTAGTTTCCAGGTTAACGGAGGTGTGTTGTCTTCCCGGATGATCACCAATGTACCCTTCTTGTGCTGGGTGTCATTCGGGATATGCCATTTGTTTCTGGTGTGCAGCGTCTGTAAATATTCATTACTCCACCGATTCCAGAAGTGTTGTTTCACTCGCTGGATGTGTTGCCATGACGAAAGTTTGTTAACGGGTGTGTCTCGCAAATCGTACTCAGGGAGTTGCATTAACGAATCACCTATTAGGAAGTGACTGGGTGATAAAGCAGTAATATCGTTCGGATCTGAGGAGAGGGGAGTTAGGGGACAGGAATTCAATATGGCTTCTACTTCGATAATATAGGTGTTCAGTTGCTCGAATGTGAACAGCTCGTTTCCTATAGTTTTGTACAGATGTCCTTTAAAAGACTTTACGGCGGCCTCCCATAATCCACCAAAGTGTGGAGTCCGAGGCGGAGAGAAGTGCCAATTAATTCCCTGGTCCGATAAAAAACGATTAATTTTACTATTGTGCTCGTTGGAGCTGAGAAATCTTTGAACTTCTGTAATTTCGTTTTTGGCGCCGACGAAATTAGTGCCGTTGTCGGAGTAAATGTTCGTGGCCTTTCCTCTTCTGGCATAGAATCGCTTGAATGCTCCTAAGCAAGATTCAGTGGTAAGGTCCGATGTAAGTTCTAGATGAACGGCCTTGGTCACGAAGCATACAAAAATCGCTACATACGTCTTGATTTTGCAACGATTACTAACCTTTTTTTCCTTTATAAAAAATGGACCACAATGATCCACGCCTACGTTTTGAAACGGTCGTGCCCTGGTGACTCTGTTCTTGGGTAAGTCGCCCATTATATATACTGGGACCTTTGGTTTTACTCTAAAACACCTTATACATTTGTGTATGACGATCTTTATGGCTCTCATTCCATCTATTGGCCAATAAATTTGTCGGACCGCATTAAGAGTTGCCTGTGTGCCTGCGTGCCAGTGACGTAGGTGCTCGCTTTCAATTATCAAATTTGTAATATGGTGCCTATGGGGTAATATCAATGGGTGTTTTTGACAGTAACTTAATGGGGCATGTCTTAGCCGACCTCCTACTCGTAGAAGCTTATCCTGATCGAGGAATGGATTTAAATTTAATATTCTGCTCCCTTTGGGCATAGCTGTTTTTCGTTCCAAACAGTTTATTTCTATCGGAAATGCCTCTAACTGGGCTTGTTTAATGATAACTAAATGCGCCTTGCGAATTTCTGTAGTTGATAAATTTCCCGTAAGTCTGTTTTTCGATCTACAATTGTGAATGAATCGTAGTGTGTAAGCTACAATTCTATTAAGTCGCGCAATGGAAGAGTATCGCGTTAACAGGTCATTCGTCCCTTCTCGTGCAAGGAACGTTATTGTGGTTTTTCGCTCGAGAATTTCTCTTTGCGGAATGTCCAATTGTGGCCAAAAGCATTCGTCTAGGGAGAGCCACGCAGGATCGTTTAGCCATACCTTATTATTCATAAATGTGGATGCCAATTGTCCGCGAGAAATATAATCTGCTGGATTATCACGTCCTGATACGTGCATCCAGTTACGTGGGTCCGAGTCTGTTTGAATTTCGCTGACTCTATTGGCTACAAAGGTTTTCAGCAAATGTGGAGCTGTCCTAATCCACTGCAACACAATAATTGAATCTGACCAAAACCTAATCGCGTCAAAAGTTATATTGGTCAACGCCTTCGCTACCTCCTTATTCAATCGCGTTAATAACCTAGCCGCGCAAAGCTCTAACCGCGGTAATGATAGGATTTTAAGAGGGGCTACTTTGGATTTTGCGCATAATAGAGAGACCCGTACCCTACCTGAGTGGTCTAGGGTACGAATGTATATGCAAGCGCCGTAGGCCCTTTCACTAGCATCGCAGTAGCCGTGGAGTTGTATTTCTCGTGAGGTTTCTAACATTACCCTCCGAGGGCACGAAAAATTGTCTAATTGAGCCAGTTCATTTCTGGTTTCTAACCACACCTTGGCTATATCCTGCGGAATTGGTTGATCCCAAGTGACTTTCGACTTCCAAATGTCTTGCATAATTATTTTTGCCCGTATAATCACGGGACCGAGAAGTCCAAGGGGGTCGAATAATTGCGCTATTTGAGATAAAACTATTCGCTTAGTGAGTCTAGTTTCGCTAAAGGAGTTTACCGCGTAAGTTACGGAATCACTGGATGGATTCCAGAAAACTCCCAGAGTTTTCTTTGTCTGACTGAGATCTAAGCATATCGCTTGTCGATCGTCATGGTCCTTTAAATCGCTAATCAACTTATGGTTATTTGAGGCCCATTGACGTAGATGGAAGCCCCCATTTCTAGCTAAATCAATCAACTCATTGCGTAAGTTGATTGCTTCATTGAAGGTAGATGCGCCGGTGAGCAAATCATCGACATAGAAATCTTCTTTAAAGGTTCGCGACGCATTCGGAAATCTGATCTGTTCATCTTCGGCTAGTTGCTGTAGACATCGTACCGCTAAAAAAGGAGCCGAAGCGGTTCCATACGTGACCTGTATTTAATTGGAACGTTTTGATTGACTCTTCCTTCGAATCGCGCCATAATATTTTTTGAAATTTCGCATCATCGGGATGCATTTTAATCTGCCTAAACATTTTTTCTATGTCTGCTGTCAGGACGAACATGTGAAAGCGAAATCGTAGTAAAATTGCCCATAAGTTATCTTGAATGGTGGGACCGACCAAAAGTGCGTCATTTAAGGATACGCCCGATGAGGATTTAGCCGAGGCATCGAAAACTACCCTGACCTTAGTAGTGAAGCTGCACTCCTTTATTACCGCGTGGTGCGGTAAGTAAAACTCCTTGCCATCTCGTGCATCACTGACTTCTGTCATGTGGCCTAATGCTAGATATTCTGACAGGAATTGTTTGTAATGTATAAGAAGATCAGGGTCTTTGCAGAATTTGCGTTCGAGTGAATAAAATCTCTTGAATATCGTTAAATGGCAAGCGCACGATATAGCGTCCATGTACATCGCGAACTGTATTTTCAACGAAGTGATTTTCACATGCCTGTTCTTCGCTAGATAAATTTTTGCGCTCTGCTATTTCTTCTATCTCCCAAAACTTTGTTAGCGCATTGTCTAAGGAGGATGCGTGCAGTGATCTTGAGGGTTTTCCCTTTGCTACTTGTTCTTGTTTGGTTGTAGCTCCCGTGACTATCCAACCTACTAATGTTTCTTGAATGATAATATTTTGTGCACAAAGTTTGATTCGTCCCAAACATAAAAGTGTGAAAAACAGTTGATTCCCGAGAATTGCATCTATTGGGCCCGGAATATTGAACTCAGGATCAGCTAACGTTATTTCGGTCGGAATATCAATTTCGGTACGTTTTACCTGGCGCGAAGGTAGCATTCCAGTGATGGAAGGAAGCGTCACTAAAGTTACCGTATCATTAAATTGGGTGGTGCGTGATTTAATTACGGCATTGACCAGATATTTGACGCGGGTCTCGACATTGGCAATTCCACCTACCGAAGAATCTATTTCCCGTTTTCTCAATTGTAACTTATCGGCCATTCTTTCGGTTATGAAATTTGTTTGTGAACCGCTGTCTAACAGCACACGACAATCGTGTTCACTCTTATCGCGAGTTACAAAGGTAACGATCGCTGTCCCTAATAATACTTCGTTGCGACTATTAACGGCAAAGGATCTCAAAGTTTGTGGCATGGATGATGGGGAGGTGGGTCTCTCAATCTCTGATTGACTATTAGTTTCCCTTTCCGCAATATGTAGAAGAGTATGATGTTTTTTACCACACTTTTTGCAGTTAGTGTATCTACAATAGGCGACTGTGTGGCCGCTCCGCAAGCAATTGATGCATAATTTTCCCCTTTTGATGATGTCTAAGCGATCTCCAGGGGTTACTTCTAAAAGTTTCGGACAGCTTGAAACAAAATGTTCTCCTTTGCAAATTTTGCACGCAATTCGCGAATTGGTGGTTACGAAAGTTTGCCCTAAATGGCGTTGTTTTTCGCGTGAACGCGTTACTATTTGGGTTTGCTGATTCGGGCGAGCAAAGCTATTGTCCCGTTCGTCTCCGCGCGCATGTTTATTTATAAATTCGACTAGCTGTCCAAATTGCGGCAACTCGTGATTTTCTAACGTGCGATCCCAAGCTCTGCGAGTATTCCTATCTAACTTGTTACTGATTAGATAAACTAAAAATGTGCTCCAATGTTGCGCAGTCTGTCCGGGGAATCTACCTTAACGTCTTGTAATTCCAACAAAGACTTTAAATGTGCATACACAATTTGCCGACGTTTGTTGCAACGCTTTTGTAATAATTCCCAAGCAACTATATAATTCTCCTCTGATGCAGTCAACGAGGTGATCACCGACGCTATTTCTCCACGTAAGGCGTTTTTAAGTAAGTGGAATTTCTGTACGGCCGGTAGATCTTCGTTCTGGTGGACCAGCGAATCAAATGTATCGCGAAAGCTGTTCCATTCTAATGGGTTGCCGTCGAATGGCCTAATTTGAATTTGTGGCAGTAAAGAGCTAGCTTGTGTCACCTTTATAGTATTTGGAGATTCTGTTGAATTCCTAATTGCGAGATTGGGTCTATGCGTGTTTCTCAATGAATTTTTGCGTAAATTTATTGAATTCATGATGGTAGCGTGATGCTTCTCAAAGGCGTCTCTCTCCGCGTCATGATTTGAGGAAACATCTTCGCCTTCTATCTCAAATTGTGTGTCCTCATACGCACTAAGAAGCTGATCTAATCTAGTGGTGAGGGTTTCGAGCGAGTTGAGCGTTGAACCTTCCGCAGTTTCAACGCGCGCTCCTAAACGCGTTACTTGCGACTTAATGGTAGCACGCTTCCTTTTCAAGTTTTTCAAAACTTGTGATTCACTACTTTCAGATGCCATTTTAATGGAAGTAGAATACGACAGGAAGGAAATTGGGAGTGGAAGATGATTCGTTTACTCACTCAATGATGATTTCAGGTTTCGTAGAAAGGAGCCTTGGTGTTGCTGTTCCGTCAACGAGGATGTCCGTGTCTGAACGGCAGCTTCGTGGTCTCCAAAATATCCAAAAGGCGTAGGTTGTGACGTTCTTGATGAAATCTCAACGATGATTTGAGATTTCCTAGAAACGAGCCTTGTTAGCGTAGTTGACTAATCGTAGACTTCTTGACCATGCGAGAGTTGTATCCTTCGGAGAGTCCCACTGTTCCGTCAACGAGGATGTCCGTGTCTGAACGGCAGCTTCGTGGTCTCCAAAATATCCAAGAGGCGTAGCTTGTAACGTGCTTGATGAAATCTTCCTCAAAGATCACCAGTTGAAAACAGAGGCCGAATACCAGCTTGAGAAAACCCAAGGACTAAAGTTTCGATCCGCAACTATCCGGCTCGAAGGACCAAATGTTGGGGCGTCATAGCGTCGTCAATAATAGCGACGAATTATGACGCTATAGATTTGTGGACTGTATAAAATAAAGAACCGGATTCTGCCTGCTATTTTGTATTTAGCCCCTGACTACAGTACACCCTTGGTCAGGATGTCTTGTTGCTACGACTTCTATCCGAACTCTAGTCTCTATCAGAGAATACCCTCGCTCGCAGCAGACCATCCCTCCAACGCACCCACATCACTCGCCGATTGGTCCTGCCCGATTTTGGCAATAGCCAATCAGCTGGTCCGTCTCAAAGCAGACGGCCGCAGGGCCCCGGCAAGGACAGGAAAGCTCCTCCAGGCATGACCGTCATAAAACAATGTCAGGCTGACCCTTCGGAACCTTTCCTGCTTTATGACTAGTCCCGGCCATCGGGACCGAAACGATTTCTCAAAAAACCTGGGCTCAAAAAACAGCCGGTTATGCACGTCCGTCTCATAAAGACATTAGAGCTGTGCACTAACAATTTGTATCAGAAGTATTTGAAGATAACCATTCGTTTCGCATTGATGTGAAGCTAAGCCTTCTACTTCGCATTGATTTGAAACTAAATCATGTATTTAGCATGGATTTGAATCTAACTCGATTGTTTCGCGTGCATTTGAAGCTATATCACATATATCGCAATTATCTGAAGATAAATGATTTGTTTCTCTTGTATTTGTAGCTAAGCCTACTACTTCGCATTGATTTGAAGATACATCATGAGTTTCGCATGGATTTGAACCTCTCTCGTTTTTTTGGTATGCAGTTGAAGCTAAATCATGTATATCACAAGTATTTGAAGCAAAACCATTTGTTACGCATGGATTTGAAGATAAGCCTTTTACTTCGCATTGATTTGAAGCTAAACCATGTGTTTCGCATGGATTTGAAGCTAACTCGTTTGCTTCACATGCAGTCGAAGCTAAATCATATAAATCACAAGTATTTGAAGCTAAACCATTTGTATCGCAAGGATTTGAATCTAAACCATGTGATTCGCAAGAATTTGAAGCTAAATCATGTGTTCCGCTTGGATTTGAAGCTAACTCATATGTTACGCATGCAGTTGAAGCTAAATCATGTATATCACAAGTATTTGAAGCTAAACTATTTGTTTCGCATCGATTAGAAACCTAAGCCTTCTACTTCGTATTGATTTGAAGCTAAATCATGTGTTACGCATGGATTTGATGCTAACTCGTTTGTTTCGCATGCAGTTGAAGCTAAATCATGTATAAAAAAGTATTTGAAGCTAAACCATTAGTTTCGCATGGGTTTGAAGCTTATCTTTCTACATCGCATGAATTTGAACTAAATCAGGTGTTTCGCTTGGATTTCAAGCTAACTCGTTTGTTTCGCCTGCATTTGAAGGTATATCACTTATATCGCAATTATCTGAAGATAAATCATTTGTTTCGCATGTATTTGAAGTTAAGGATTCCACTGCACATTTATTTGAAGCTAAATCATGTGTTTCGCTTGAATTTGAAGTTAACTCGTTTGTTTCTCATGCAGTTGAAGTTAAATCACGTATATCACAAGTAGTTGAAGCTAAACCATGTGTTTCGCATGAATTTGAAGTTAAACCATGTGTTTCGCATTGATTTGAAGCTAACTCGTTTTTTTCGCCTGCAGTTGAAGATAAATCATGTGTATCACAAGTATTTGAAGCTAAACCATTTGTTTCGCATGGATTTGAAGCTAAACCATGTGATTCGCAAGAATTTGAAGCTAAATCATGTGTTCCGCTTGGATTTGAAGCTAACTCATTTGTTACGCATGCAGTTGAAGCTAAATCATGTATATCACAAGTATTTGAAGCTAAACCATTTGTTTCGCATCGATTTGAACCTAAGCCTTCTACTTCGTATTGATTTGAAGATAAATCATGTGTTACGCATGGATTTGATGCTAACTCGTTTGTTTCGCATGCAGTTGAAGCTAAATCATGTATAAACAAGTATTTGAAGCTAAACCATTCGCTTCGCAAGGATTTGAAGCAAAGCCTTCAACTTCGCATTGATTTGAAGATAAATCATGTGTTTCGCATGGATTTGAAGCTAACACGTTTGTGTCGCATGCAGTTGAAGCTAAAACATGTACATCACAAGTATCTGAATCTAATCCAACTGTTTCGCAAGAATATGAAGGTATGAAGCTAATCCATGTGTTTCGCATGAATTTGAAACTAAATCATGCGTTTCGCATGGATTTGAAGCTGTATCACTTATATCGCAATTATCTGAAGATGAATCATTTGTTTTTCGTGTGTTTGAAGCTAAGCCTTCTACTTCGCATTGATTCGAAGCTAAATCATGTGAATCGCATGGATTTGAAGCTAACTCGTTTGTTTCGCATGCAGTTGAAGCTAAATCATGTATATCGCAAGTATGTGAAGCTAAACCATTTGTTTCGGATGGATATGAAGATAAGTTTTCTACTTCGCATTCATTTAAATCTAAATCGTGTGTATGGCATGGATTTGAAGCTAACACGTTTGTTTCGCATGCATTTGAAGCTAAATCATGTATATCACAAGTATTTGAAGCTAAGCCATTTGTTTCGGATTGATTTGAAGCTAAGCCTTCTACTTCGCATTGATTTGATGCTAAATCATATGTTTCGCATGGATTTGAAGATAAGTCTTCTACTTCGCATTCATTTAAATCTAAATCGTGTGTATGGCATGGATTTGAAGCTAACTCGTTTGTTTCGCATGCATTTGAAGCTAAATCATGTATATCACAAGTATTTGAAGCTAAGCCATTTGTTTCGGATTGATTTGAAGCTAAGCCTTCTACTTCGCATTGATTTGATGCTAAATCATATGTTTCGCATGGATTTGAAACTAACTCGTTTGTTTCGTCTTCATTTGAAGCTGATTCATTTATATCGCAAGTATTTGAAGCTAAACAATTTGTTTCGCATGGATTTGAAGATAAGCCTCCTAATTCGCATTAATTTGAAGCTAACTCGATTGATTCGACTGCATTTGAAGCTACATCACTTATATCGCAATTATCTGAAGATAAATCATTTGTTTCTCATGTATTTGAAGCTAAGCCGTCTATTTCGCATTTATTTGAAGCTAAATCATATGTCTAGCATGGATTTGAAGCTAACTCGTTTTTTTCGCCTGTATTTGAAGATAAATCATGTATATCACAAGTATTTGAAGCTAAACCATTCGCTTCGCATGGATTTGAAGCAAAGCCTTCAACTCCGCATTGATTTGAAGATAAATCCTGTGTTTCGCTTGGATTTGAAGCTAACTCTTTTGTTTCGCCTGCATTCGAAGATAAGTCATGTATAGCACAAGTATTTGAAGCTAAACCATTTATTTCGCATGGATTTGAAGATAAGCCTCCTACTTCGCATTGATTTGAAGCTAACTCGATTGTTTCACCTGCATTTGAAGCTACATCACTTATATCGCAATTATCTGAAGATAAATCATTTGTTTCTCATGTATTTGAAGCTAAGCCTTCTACTTCGCATTGATTTGCAGCTAAATCATGTGTTTCGCTTGGTTTTGAAGCTAACTCGTTTGTTTCGCCTGCATTTGAAGCTATATCACATATATCGCAAGAATTTGAATCTAAATCATTTGTGTCGCATGGATTTGAAGCTATGCCATCTACTTCGCATTGGTTTGATTCTAAATCATGTGTTTCGCATGGATTTGAAGCTATCTCTATTGTTTCGCCTGCATTTGAAGATAAATCATGTATATCACAAGTATTTGAAGCTAAACCGTTTGATTCGCACGGATTTAAAGCTATGCCTTCAAGTTCGCATTCACTTGAAGCTAAATCATGTGTTTCGCATGGATTTCAAGATAACTCTTTCGTTTCGCATGAAGTTGAACCTAAATCATGTATATCACAAGTATTTGATGCTAAACCATTTGTTTCGCATTGATATGAAGCTAAGGCTTATACTTCGCATTGATTTGAAGCTAAATCATATGTCTAGCATGGATTTGAAGCTAACTCGTTTTTTTCGCCTGTATTTGAAGATAAATCATGTATATCACAAGTATTTGAACTTAAACCATTCGCTTCGCATGAATTTGAAGCAAAGCCTTCAACTCCGCATTGATTTGAAGTTAAATCATGTGTTTCTCTTGGATTTGAAGCTAACTTGTTTGTTTCGCAAGCAGTTGAAGCTAAATCATGTATATCACAAGTATTTGAAGATAAACCATTTGTTTCACATTTATTTGATGATAAGCCTTCTACGTCGCATTGATCTGAAGCTAAGCCTTCTATTTCGCATTGATTCGAAGCTAAATCATGTGAATCGCATGGATTTGGACCTCACTCGTTTTTTTGGCATGCACTTGAAGCTAAATCATGTATATCATAAGTATTTGAAGCTAAACCATTTGTTTCGCATGGATTTGAAGATAAGGCTTTTACTTCGCATCGATTTGAAGCTAAACTATTTGTTTCGCATGGATTTGATGCTAAACCTTCTACTTGGCATTGATTTGAATCTAAATCATGTGTTTCGTATGGATTTGAAGCTAACTCGTTTGCTTCACATGCAGTCGAAGGTAAATTATATATATCACAAGTATTTGAAGCTACACCATTTGTATCTCAAGGATTTGAAGCTAAACCATGTGATTCGCAAGAATTTGAAGCTAAATCATGTGTTTCGCTTGGATTTGAAGCTAAATCGTTTGTTTCGCATGCAGTTGAAGCTAAATCATGTATATCACAAGTATTTGAAGATAAACCATTTGTTTCGCATGGATTTGAAGCTAAGCCGTCAACTTCGCATTGATTTGAATCTAAATCAAGTGATTCGCTTGGATTTGATGCTAAATCGTTTGTTTCGCATGCAGTTGAAGCTAAATCATGTATATCACAAGTATTTCAAGCTAAACCATTTGATTCGCATGGATTAGAAACTATGCCTTCTATTTCACATTGATTTGAAACTGAATCATGTGTTTCGCTTGAATTTGAAGTTAACACGTCTGTTTCGCATGCAGTTGAAGTTAAATCATGTATATCGTAGGTATTTGAAGCTAAACCATTTGATTGGCATGGATTAGAAACTATGCCTTCTACTTCGCACTGACTTAAAGCTAGATCATGTGTTTCGCTTGGATTTGAAGCTAACTCATTTGTATCCCATGCAGTTGAAGCTAAATCATGTATATCACAAGTATTCGAAGCTAAACCAATAGATTCGCATGGATTGGAAACTAATCCTTCTACTTCGCATTCATTTGAAGCTAAACCATTTGTTTCGCGTTGATTTGAATCTAAGCCTTCTACTTTGAAGCTTATTTTGAAGATAACTCGTTTATTGGCATGCAGTTGTATCTAAATCATGTATATCGTAGGTATTTGAAGCTGAACCATTTGTTTCGCATGGATTCGAAGATAAGCCTTCTACTTCGCATTGATTTGAAGATAAATCATGTGATTCGCATGGATTTGAAGCTAACTCGATAGTTTCGCCTGCATTTGAAGCTACGACTTCTACTCTGCATGAAATTGAAGCTAAATCATGTGTTTCGCTTGGATTTGAAGCTAACTCGTTTGTTTCGCATGCACTTGAAGCTAAATCATGTGTGTTGGGGCGTCACAGCGTCGTCAATAATAGCGATGAATTATGACGCTATAGATTTGTGGACTGTATAAAATAAAGAACCGGATTCTGCCTGCTATTTTGTATTTAGCCCCTGACTACAGTACACCCTTGGTCAGGATGTCTTGTTGCTACGACTTCTATCCGAACTCTAGTCTCTATCAGAGAATACCCTCGCTCGCAGCAGACCACCATCCCTCCAACGCACCCACATCACTCGCCGATTGGTCCTGCCCGATTTTGGCAATAGCCAATCAGCTGGTCCGTCTCAAAGCAGACGGCCGCAGGGCCCCGGCAAGGACAGGAAAGCTCCTCCAGGCATGACCGTCATAAAACAATGTCAGGCTGACCCTTCGGAACCTTTCCTGCTTTATGACTAGTCCCGGCCATCAGGACCGAAACGATTTCTCAAAAAACCTGGGCTCGAAAAACAGCCGGTTATGCACGTCCGTCTCATAAAGACATTAGTGCTGTGCACTAACATACCGACCACCTTGAACGGTTACGTTCGAAATTACTAAATTGATAGTGCACCGCTCAATTTACATTTGAAGAGGGCTGGTCTAGTTTGTCGTTGTAACGATTTATTGACAATACTACTGTCCTAACTTAACTCTAGTTACACTAATACGCATGTATACATAATGGGAATAAGTATTCACAAATTTCTGAGTGATTACAAGTTCTAACGGTGTTTGGGTGTATTATCTTATTCCGGGTCATCAATGGGAAGTGGGGACAATTTTTTAATGGCCCGCTGGTAGGTCCCCTGGGCCGTCTTGACAGTCGCGACTCTCACTATTTTGTCCCGGCCTGGACAAATGTCAATGATCCGTCCTAGTTTCCAGGTTAACGGAGGTGTGTTGTCTTCCCGGATGATCACCAATGTACCCTTCTTGTGCTGGGTGTCATTCGGGATATGCCATTTGTTTCTGGTGTGCAGCGTCTGTAAATATTCATTACTCCACCGATTCCAGAAGTGTTGTTTCACTCGCTGGATGTGTTGCCATGACGAAAGTTTGTTAACGGGTGTGTCTCGCAAATCGTACTCAGGGAGTTGCATTAACGAATCACCTATTAGGAAGTGACTGGGTGATAAAGCAGTAATATCGTTCGGATCTGAGGAGAGGGGAGTTAGGGGACAGGAATTCAATATGGCTTCTACTTCGATAATATAGGTGTTCAGTTGCTCGAATGTGAACAGCTCGTTTCCTATAGTTTTGTACAGATGTCCTTTAAAAGACTTTACGGCGGCCTCCCATAATCCACCAAAGTGTGGAGTCCGAGGCGGAGAGAAGTGCCAATTAATTCCCTGGTCCGATAAAAAACGATTAATTTTACTATTGTGCTCGTTGGAGCTGAGAAATCTTTGAACTTCTGTAATTTCGTTTTTGGCGCCGACGAAATTAGTGCCGTTGTCGGAGTAAATGTTCGTGGCCTTTCCTCTTCTGGCATAGAATCGCTTGAATGCTCCTAAGCAAGATTCAGTGGTAAGGTCCGATGTAAGTTCTAGATGAACGGCCTTGGTCACGAAGCATACAAAAATCGCTACATACGTCTTGATTTTGCAACGATTACTAACCTTTTTTTCCTTTATAAAAAATGGACCACAATGATCCACGCCTACGTTTTGAAACGGTCGTGCCCTGGTGACTCTGTTCTTGGGTAAGTCGCCCATTATATATACTGGGACCTTTGGTTTTACTCTAAAACACCTTATACATTTGTGTATGACGATCTTTATGGCTCTCATTCCATCTATTGGCCAATAAATTTGTCGGACCGCATTAAGAGTTGCCTGTGTGCCTGCGTGCCAGTGACGTAGGTGCTCGCTTTCAATTATCAAATTTGTAATATGGTGCCTATGGGGTAATATCAATGGGTGTTTTTGACAGTAACTTAATGGGGCATGTCTTAGCCGACCTCCTACTCGTAGAAGCTTATCCTGATCGAGGAATGGATTTAAATTTAATATTCTGCTCCCTTTGGGCATAGCTGTTTTTCGTTCCAAACAGTTTATTTCTATCGGAAATGCCTCTAACTGGGCTTGTTTAATGATAACTAAATGCGCCTTGCGAATTTCTGTAGTTGATAAATTTCCCGTAAGTCTGTTTTTCGATCTACAATTGTGAATGAATCGTAGTGTGTAAGCTACAATTCTATTAAGTCGCGCAATGGAAGAGTATCGCGTTAACAGGTCATTCGTCCCTTCTCGTGCAAGGAACGTTATTGTGGTTTTTCGCTCGAGAATTTCTCTTTGCGGAATGTCCAATTGTGGCCAAAAGCATTCGTCTAGGGAGAGCCACGCAGGATCGTTTAGCCATACCTTATTATTCATAAATGTGGATGCCAATTGTCCGCGAGAAATATAATCTGCTGGATTATCACGTCCTGATACGTGCATCCAGTTACGTGGGTCCGAGTCTGTTTGAATTTCGCTGACTCTATTGGCTACAAAGGTTTTCAGCAAATGTGGAGCTGTCCTAATCCACTGCAACACAATAATTGAATCTGACCAAAACCTAATCGCGTCAAAAGTTATATTGGTCAACGCCTTCGCTACCTCCTTATTCAATCGCGTTAATAACCTAGCCGCGCAAAGCTCTAACCGCGGTAATGATAGGATTTTAAGAGGGGCTACTTTGGATTTTGCGCATAATAGAGAGACCCGTACCCTACCTGAGTGGTCTAGGGTACGAATGTATATGCAAGCGCCGTAGGCCCTTTCACTAGCATCGCAGTAGCCGTGGAGTTGTATTTCTCGTGAGGTTTCTAACATTACCCTCCGAGGGCACGAAAAATTGTCTAATTGAGCCAGTTCATTTCTGGTTTCTAACCACACCTTGGCTATATCCTGCGGAATTGGTTGATCCCAAGTGACTTTCGACTTCCAAATGTCTTGCATAATTATTTTTGCCCGTATAATCACGGGACCGAGAAGTCCAAGGGGGTCGAATAATTGCGCTATTTGAGATAAAACTATTCGCTTAGTGAGTCTAGTTTCGCTAAAGGAGTTTACCGCGTAAGTTACGGAATCACTGGATGGATTCCAGAAAACTCCCAGAGTTTTCTTTGTCTGACTGAGATCTAAGCATATCGCTTGTCGATCGTCATGGTCCTTTAAATCGCTAATCAACTTATGGTTATTTGAGGCCCATTGACGTAGATGGAAGCCCCCATTTCTAGCTAAATCAATCAACTCATTGCGTAAGTTGATTGCTTCATTGAAGGTAGATGCGCCGGTGAGCAAATCATCGACATAGAAATCTTCTTTAAAGGTTCGCGACGCATTCGGAAATCTGATCTGTTCATCTTCGGCTAGTTGCTGTAGACATCGTACCGCTAAAAAAGGAGCCGAAGCGGTTCCATACGTGACCTGTATTTAATTGGAACGTTTTGATTGACTCTTCCTTCGAATCGCGCCATAATATTTTTTGAAATTTCGCATCATCGGGATGCATTTTAATCTGCCTAAACATTTTTTCTATGTCTGCTGTCAGGACGAACATGTGAAAGCGAAATCGTAGTAAAATTGCCCATAAGTTATCTTGAATGGTGGGACCGACCAAAAGTGCGTCATTTAAGGATACGCCCGATGAGGATTTAGCCGAGGCATCGAAAACTACCCTGACCTTAGTAGTGAAGCTGCACTCCTTTATTACCGCGTGGTGCGGTAAGTAAAACTCCTTGCCATCTCGTGCATCACTGACTTCTGTCATGTGGCCTAATGCTAGATATTCTGACAGGAATTGTTTGTAATGTATAAGAAGATCAGGGTCTTTGCAGAATTTGCGTTCGAGTGAATAAAATCTCTTGAATATCGTTAAATGGCAAGCGCACGATATAGCGTCCATGTACATCGCGAACTGTATTTTCAACGAAGTGATTTTCACATGCCTGTTCTTCGCTAGATAAATTTTTGCGCTCTGCTATTTCTTCTATCTCCCAAAACTTTGTTAGCGCATTGTCTAAGGAGGATGCGTGCAGTGATCTTGAGGGTTTTCCCTTTGCTACTTGTTCTTGTTTGGTTGTAGCTCCCGTGACTATCCAACCTACTAATGTTTCTTGAATGATAATATTTTGTGCACAAAGTTTGATTCGTCCCAAACATAAAAGTGTGAAAAACAGTTGATTCCCGAGAATTGCATCTATTGGGCCCGGAATATTGAACTCAGGATCAGCTAACGTTATTTCGGTCGGAATATCAATTTCGGTACGTTTTACCTGGCGCGAAGGTAGCATTCCAGTGATGGAAGGAAGCGTCACTAAAGTTACCGTATCATTAAATTGGGTGGTGCGTGATTTAATTACGGCATTGACCAGATATTTGACGCGGGTCTCGACATTGGCAATTCCACCTACCGAAGAATCTATTTCCCGTTTTCTCAATTGTAACTTATCGGCCATTCTTTCGGTTATGAAATTTGTTTGTGAACCGCTGTCTAACAGCACACGACAATCGTGTTCACTCTTATCGCGAGTTACAAAGGTAACGATCGCTGTCCCTAATAATACTTCGTTGCGACTATTAACGGCAAAGGATCTCAAAGTTTGTGGCATGGATGATGGGGAGGTGGGTCTCTCAATCTCTGATTGACTATTAGTTTCCCTTTCCGCAATATGTAGAAGAGTATGATGTTTTTTACCACACTTTTTGCAGTTAGTGTATCTACAATAGGCGACTGTGTGGCCGCTCCGCAAGCAATTGATGCATAATTTTCCCCTTTTGATGATGTCTAAGCGATCTTCTAAAAGTTTCGGACAGCTTGAAACAAAATGTTCTCCTTTGCAAATTTTGCACGCAATTCGCGAATTGGTGGTTACGAAAGTTTGCCCTAAATGGCGTTGTTTTTCGCGTGAACGCGTTACTATTTGGGTTTGCTGATTCGGGCGAGCAAAGCTATTGTCCCGTTCGTCTCCGCGCGCATGTTTATTTATAAATTCGACTAGCTGTCCAAATTGCGGCAACTCGTGATTTTCTAACGTGCGATCCCAAGCTCTGCGAGTATTCCTATCTAACTTGTTACTGATTAGATAAACTAAAAATGTGCTCCAATGTTGCGCAGTCTGTCCGGGGAATCTACCTTAACGTCTTGTAATTCCAACAAAGACTTTAAATGTGCATACACAATTTGCCGACGTTTGTTGCAACGCTTTTGTAATAATTCCCAAGCAACTATATAATTCTCCTCTGATGCAGTCAACGAGGTGATCACCGACGCTATTTCTCCACGTAAGGCGTTTTTAAGTAAGTGGAATTTCTGTACGGCCGGTAGATCTTCGTTCTGGTGGACCAGCGAATCAAATGTATCGCGAAAGCTGTTCCATTCTAATGGGTTGCCGTCGAATGGCCTAATTTGAATTTGTGGCAGTAAAGAGCTAGCTTGTGTCACCTTTATAGTATTTGGAGATTCTGTTGAATTCCTAATTGCGAGATTGGGTCTATGCGTGTTTCTCAATGAATTTTTGCGTAAATTTATTGAATTCATGATGGTAGCGTGATGCTTCTCAAAGGCGTCTCTCTCCGCGTCATGATCTGAGGAAACATCTTCGCCTTCTATCTCAAATTGTGTGTCCTCATACGCACTAAGAAGCTGATCTAATCTAGTGGTGAGGGTTTCGAGCGAGTTGAGCGTTGAACCTTCCGCAGTTTCAACGCGCGCTCCTAAACGCGTTACTTGCGACTTAATGGTAGCACGCTTCCTTTTCAAGTTTTTCAAAACTTGTGATTCACTACTTTCAGATGCCATTTTAATGGAAGTAGAATACGACAGGAAGGAAATTGGGAGTGGAAGATGATTCGTTTACTCACTCAATGATGATTTCAGGTTTCGTAGAAAGGAGCCTTGGTGTTGCTGTTCCGTCAACGAGGATGTCCGTGTCTGAACGGCAGCTTCGTGGTCTCCAAAATATCCAAAAGGCGTAGGTTGTGACGTTCTTGATGAAATCTCAACGATGATTTGAGATTTCCTAGAAACGAGCCTTGTTAGCGTAGTTGACTAATCGTAGACTTCTTGACCATGCGAGAGTTGTATCCTTCGGAGAGTCCCACTGTTCCGTCAACGAGGATGTCCGTGTCTGAACGGCAGCTTCGTGGTCTCCAAAATATCCAAGAGGCGTAGCTTGTAACGTGCTTGATGAAATCTTCCTCAAAGATCACCAGTTGAAAACAGAGGCCGAATACCAGCTTGAGAAAACCCAAGGACTAAAGTTTCGATCCGCAACTATCCGGCTCGAAGGACCAAATGTTGGGGCGTCATAGCGTCGTCAATAATAGCGACGAATTATGACGCTATAGATTTGTGGACTGTATAAAATAAAGAACCGGATTCTGCCTGCTATTTTGTATTTAGCCCCTGACTACAGTACACCCTTGGTCAGGATGTCTTGTTGCTACGACTTCTATCCGAACTCTAGTCTCTATCAGAGAATACCCTCGCTCGCAGCAGACCATCCCTCCAACGCACCCACATCACTCGCCGATTGGTCCTGCCCGATTTTGGCAATAGCCAATCAGCTGGTCCGTCTCAAAGCAGACGGCCGCAGGGCCCCGGCAAGGACAGGAAAGCTCCTCCAGGCATGACCGTCATAAAACAATGTCAGGCTGACCCTTCGGAACCTTTCCTGCTTTATGACTAGTCCCGGCCATCGGGACCGAAACGATTTCTCAAAAAACCTGGGCTCAAAAAACAGCCGGTTATGCACGTCCGTCTCATAAAGACATTAGAGCTGTGCACTAACAATTTGTATCAGAAGTATTTGAAGATAACCATTCGTTTCGCATTGATGTGAAGCTAAGCCTTCTACTTCGCATTGATTTGAAACTAAATCATGTATTTAGCATGGATTTGAATCTAACTCGATTGTTTCGCGTGCATTTGAAGCTATATCACATATATCGCAATTATCTGAAGATAAATGATTTGTTTCTCTTGTATTTGTAGCTAAGCCTACTACTTCGCATTGATTTGAAGATACATCATGAGTTTCGCATGGATTTGAACCTCTCTCGTTTTTTTGGTATGCAGTTGAAGCTAAATCATGTATATCACAAGTATTTGAAGCAAAACCATTTGTTACGCATGGATTTGAAGATAAGCCTTTTACTTCGCATTGATTTGAAGCTAAACCATGTGTTTCGCATGGATTTGAAGCTAACTCGTTTGCTTCACATGCAGTCGAAGCTAAATCATATAAATCACAAGTATTTGAAGCTAAACCATTTGTATCGCAAGGATTTGAATCTAAACCATGTGATTCGCAAGAATTTGAAGCTAAATCATGTGTTCCGCTTGGATTTGAAGCTAACTCATATGTTACGCATGCAGTTGAAGCTAAATCATGTATATCACAAGTATTTGAAGCTAAACTATTTGTTTCGCATCGATTAGAAACCTAAGCCTTCTACTTCGTATTGATTTGAAGCTAAATCATGTGTTACGCATGGATTTGATGCTAACTCGTTTGTTTCGCATGCAGTTGAAGCTAAATCATGTATAAAAAAGTATTTGAAGCTAAACCATTAGTTTCGCATGGGTTTGAAGCTTATCTTTCTACATCGCATGAATTTGAACTAAATCAGGTGTTTCGCTTGGATTTCAAGCTAACTCGTTTGTTTCGCCTGCATTTGAAGGTATATCACTTATATCGCAATTATCTGAAGATAAATCATTTGTTTCGCATGTATTTGAAGTTAAGGATTCCACTGCACATTTATTTGAAGCTAAATCATGTGTTTCGCTTGAATTTGAAGTTAACTCGTTTGTTTCTCATGCAGTTGAAGTTAAATCACGTATATCACAAGTAGTTGAAGCTAAACCATGTGTTTCGCATGAATTTGAAGTTAAACCATGTGTTTCGCATTGATTTGAAGCTAACTCGTTTTTTTCGCCTGCAGTTGAAGATAAATCATGTGTATCACAAGTATTTGAAGCTAAACCATTTGTTTCGCATGGATTTGAAGCTAAGCCTTCTACTTCGCATTGATTTGAAGCTAAATCATGTGTTACGCTTGGATTTAAAGCTAACTCGTTTGTTTCGCCTGCATTTGAATCTATATCAGTTATAGCGCAAGTACATGAAGCTAAATTATTTGTATCGCATGGATTTCATACTAAACCTTCTACTTCGCATTGATTTGAAGCTAAATCATGTGCTTCTCTTGGATTTGAAGCTAACTCGTTTGCTTCACATGCAGTCGAAGCTAAATCATATAAATCACAAGTATTTGAAGCTAAACCATTTGTATCGCAAGGATTTGAATCTAAACCATGTGATTCGCAAGAATTTGAAGCTAAATCATGTGTTCCGCTTGGATTTGAAGCTAACTCATTTGTTACGCATGCAGTTGAAGCTAAATCATGTATATCACAAGTATTTGAAGCTAAACCATTTGTTTCGCATCGATTTGAACCTAAGCCTTCTACTTCGTATTGATTTGAAGATAAATCATGTGTTACGCATGGATTTGATGCTAACTCGTTTGTTTCGCATGCAGTTGAAGCTAAATCATGTATAAACAAGTATTTGAAGCTAAACCATTCGCTTCGCAAGGATTTGAAGCAAAGCCTTCAACTTCGCATTGATTTGAAGATAAATCATGTGTTTCGCATGGATTTGAAGCTAACACGTTTGTGTCGCATGCAGTTGAAGCTAAAACATGTACATCACAAGTATCTGAATCTAATCCAACTGTTTCGCAAGAATATGAAGGTATGAAGCTAATCCATGTGTTTCGCATGAATTTGAAACTAAATCATGCGTTTCGCATGGATTTGAAGCTGTATCACTTATATCGCAATTATCTGAAGATGAATCATTTGTTTTTCGTGTGTTTGAAGCTAAGCCTTCTACTTCGCATTGATTCGAAGCTAAATCATGTGAATCGCATGGATTTGAAGCTAACTCGTTTGTTTCGCATGCAGTTGAAGCTAAATCATGTATATCGCAAGTATGTGAAGCTAAACCATTTGTTTCGGATGGATATGAAGATAAGTTTTCTACTTCGCATTCATTTAAATCTAAATCGTGTGTATGGCATGGATTTGAAGCTAACACGTTTGTTTCGCATGCATTTGAAGCTAAATCATGTATATCACAAGTATTTGAAGCTAAGCCATTTGTTTCGGATTGATTTGAAGCTAAGCCTTCTACTTCGCATTGATTTGATGCTAAATCATATGTTTCGCATGGATTTGAAGATAAGTCTTCTACTTCGCATTCATTTAAATCTAAATCGTGTGTATGGCATGGATTTGAAGCTAACTCGTTTGTTTCGCATGCATTTGAAGCTAAATCATGTATATCACAAGTATTTGAAGCTAAGCCATTTGTTTCGGATTGATTTGAAGCTAAGCCTTCTACTTCGCATTGATTTGATGCTAAATCATATGTTTCGCATGGATTTGAAACTAACTCGTTTGTTTCGTCTTCATTTGAAGCTGATTCATTTATATCGCAAGTATTTGAAGCTAAACAATTTGTTTCGCATGGATTTGAAGATAAGCCTCCTAATTCGCATTAATTTGAAGCTAACTCGATTGATTCGACTGCATTTGAAGCTACATCACTTATATCGCAATTATCTGAAGATAAATCATTTGTTTCTCATGTATTTGAAGCTAAGCCGTCTATTTCGCATTTATTTGAAGCTAAATCATATGTCTAGCATGGATTTGAAGCTAACTCGTTTTTTTCGCCTGTATTTGAAGATAAATCATGTATATCACAAGTATTTGAAGCTAAACCATTCGCTTCGCATGGATTTGAAGCAAAGCCTTCAACTCCGCATTGATTTGAAGATAAATCCTGTGTTTCGCTTGGATTTGAAGCTAACTCTTTTGTTTCGCCTGCATTCGAAGATAAGTCATGTATAGCACAAGTATTTGAAGCTAAACCATTTATTTCGCATGGATTTGAAGATAAGCCTCCTACTTCGCATTGATTTGAAGCTAACTCGATTGTTTCACCTGCATTTGAAGCTACATCACTTATATCGCAATTATCTGAAGATAAATCATTTGTTTCTCATGTATTTGAAGCTAAGCCATCTACTTCGCATTGATTTGCAGCTAAATCATGTGTTTCGCTTGGTTTTGAAGCTAACTCGTTTGTTTCGCCTGCATTTGAAGCTATATCACATATATCGCAAGAATTTGAATCTAAATCATTTGTGTCGCATGGATTTGAAGCTATGCCATCTACTTCGCATTGGTTTGATTCTAAATCATGTGTTTCGCATGGATTTGAAGCTATCTCTATTGTTTCGCCTGCATTTGAAGATAAATCATGTATATCACAAGTATTTGAAGCTAAACCGTTTGATTCGCACGGATTTAAAGCTATGCCTTCAAGTTCGCATTCACTTGAAGCTAAATCATGTGTTTCGCATGGATTTCAAGATAACTCTTTCGTTTCGCATGAAGTTGAACCTAAATCATGTATATCACAAGTATTTGATGCTAAACCATTTGTTTCGCATTGATATGAAGCTAAGGCTTATACTTCGCATTGATTTGAAGCTAAATCATATGTCTAGCATGGATTTGAAGCTAACTCGTTTTTTTCGCCTGTATTTGAAGATAAATCATGTATATCACAAGTATTTGAACTTAAACCATTCGCTTCGCATGAATTTGAAGCAAAGCCTTCAACTCCGCATTGATTTGAAGTTAAATCATGTGTTTCTCTTGGATTTGAAGCTAACTTGTTTGTTTCGCAAGCAGTTGAAGCTAAATCATGTATATCACAAGTATTTGAAGATAAACCATTTGTTTCACATTTATTTGATGATAAGCCTTCTACGTCGCATTGATCTGAAGCTAAGCCTTCTATTTCGCATTGATTCGAAGCTAAATCATGTGAATCGCATGGATTTGGACCTCACTCGTTTTTTTGGCATGCACTTGAAGCTAAATCATGTATATCATAAGTATTTGAAGCTAAACCATTTGTTTCGCATGGATTTGAAGATGAGGCTTTTACTTCGCATCGATTTGAAGCTAAACTATTCGTTTCGCATGGATTTGATGCTAAACCTTCTACTTGGCATTGATTTGAATCTAAATCATGTGTTTCGTATGGATTTGAAGCTAACTCGTTTGCTTCACATGCAGTCGAAGGTAAATTATATATATCACAAGTATTTGAAGCTACACCATTTGTATCTCAAGGATTTGAAGCTAAACCATGTGATTCGCAAGAATTTGAAGCTAAATCATGTGTTTCGCTTGGATTTGAAGCTAAATCGTTTGTTTCGCATGCAGTTGAAGCTAAATCATGTATATCACAAGTATTTGAAGATAAACCATTTGTTTCGCATGGATTTGAAGCTAAGCCGTCAACTTCGCATTGATTTGAATCTAAATCAAGTGATTCGCTTGGATTTGATGCTAAATCGTTTGTTTCGCATGCAGTTGAAGCTAAATCATGTATATCACAAGTATTTCAAGCTAAACCATTTGATTCGCATGGATTAGAAACTATGCCTTCTATTTCACATTGATTTGAAACTGAATCATGTGTTTCGCTTGAATTTGAAGTTAACACGTCTGTTTCGCATGCAGTTGAAGTTAAATCATGTATATCGTAGGTATTTGAAGCTAAACCATTTGATTGGCATGGATTAGAAACTATGCCTTCTACTTCGCACTGACTTAAAGCTAGATCATGTGTTTCGCTTGGATTTGAAGCTAACTCATTTGTATCCCATGCAGTTGAAGCTAAATCATGTATATCACAAGTATTCGAAGCTAAACCAATAGATTCGCATGGATTGGAAACTAATCCTTCTACTTCGCATTCATTTGAAGCTAAACCATTTGTTTCGCGTTGATTTGAATCTAAGCCTTCTACTTTGAAGCTTATTTTGAAGATAACTCGTTTATTGGCATGCAGTTGTATCTAAATCATGTATATCGTAGGTATTTGAAGCTGAACCATTTGTTTCGCATGGATTCGAAGATAAGCCTTCTACTTCGCATTGATTTGAAGATAAATCATGTGATTCGCATGGATTTGAAGCTAACTCGATAGTTTCGCCTGCATTTGAAGCTACGACTTCTACTCTGCATGAAATTGAAGCTAAATCATGTGTTTCGCTTGGATTTGAAGCTAACTCGTTTGTTTCGCATGCACTTGAAGCTAAATCATGTGTGTTGGGGCGTCACAGCGTCGTCAATAATAGCGATGAATTATGACGCTATAGATTTGTGGACTGTATAAAATAAAGAACCGGATTCTGCCTGCTATTTTGTATTTAGCCCCTGACTACAGTACACCCTTGGTCAGGATGTCTTGTTGCTACGACTTCTATCCGAACTCTAGTCTCTATCAGAGAATACCCTCGCTCGCAGCAGACCACCATCCCTCCAACGCACCCACATCACTCGCCGATTGGTCCTGCCCGATTTTGGCAATAGCCAATCAGCTGGTCCGTCTCAAAGCAGACGGCCGCAGGGCCCCGGCAAGGACAGGAAAGCTCCTCCAGGCATGACCGTCATAAAACAATGTCAGGCTGACCCTTCGGAACCTTTCCTGCTTTATGACTAGTCCCGGCCATCAGGACCGAAACGATTTCTCAAAAAACCTGGGCTCGAAAAACAGCCGGTTATGCACGTCCGTCTCATAAAGACATTAGTGCTGTGCACTAACATACCGACCACCTTGAACGGTTACGTTCGAAATTACTAAATTGATAGTGCACCGCTCAATTTACATTTGAAGAGGGCTGGTCTAGTTTGTCGTTGTAACGATTTATTGACAATACTACTGTCCTAACTTAACTCTAGTTACACTAATACGCATGTATACATAATGGGAATAAGTATTCACAAATTTCTGAGTGATTACAAGTTCTAACGGTGTTTGGGTGTATTATCTTATTCCGGGTCATCAATGGGAAGTGGGGACAATTTTTTAATGGCCCGCTGGTAGGTCCCCTGGGCCGTCTTGACAGTCGCGACTCTCACTATTTTGTCCCGGCCTGGACAAATGTCAATGATCCGTCCTAGTTTCCAGGTTAACGGAGGTGTGTTGTCTTCCCGGATGATCACCAATGTACCCTTCTTGTGCTGGGTGTCATTCGGGATATGCCATTTGTTTCTGGTGTGCAGCGTCTGTAAATATTCATTACTCCACCGATTCCAGAAGTGTTGTTTCACTCGCTGGATGTGTTGCCATGACGAAAGTTTGTTAACGGGTGTGTCTCGCAAATCGTACTCAGGGAGTTGCATTAACGAATCACCTATTAGGAAGTGACTGGGTGATAAAGCAGTAATATCGTTCGGATCTGAGGAGAGGGGAGTTAGGGGACAGGAATTCAATATGGCTTCTACTTCGATAATATAGGTGTTCAGTTGCTCGAATGTGAACAGCTCGTTTCCTATAGTTTTGTACAGATGTCCTTTAAAAGACTTTACGGCGGCCTCCCATAATCCACCAAAGTGTGGAGTCCGAGGCGGAGAGAAGTGCCAATTAATTCCCTGGTCCGATAAAAAACGATTAATTTTACTATTGTGCTCGTTGGAGCTGAGAAATCTTTGAACTTCTGTAATTTCGTTTTTGGCGCCGACGAAATTAGTGCCGTTGTCGGAGTAAATGTTCGTGGCCTTTCCTCTTCTGGCATAGAATCGCTTGAATGCTCCTAAGCAAGATTCAGTGGTAAGGTCCGATGTAAGTTCTAGATGAACGGCCTTGGTCACGAAGCATACAAAAATCGCTACATACGTCTTGATTTTGCAACGATTACTAACCTTTTTTTCCTTTATAAAAAATGGACCACAATGATCCACGCCTACGTTTTGAAACGGTCGTGCCCTGGTGACTCTGTTCTTGGGTAAGTCGCCCATTATATATACTGGGACCTTTGGTTTTACTCTAAAACACCTTATACATTTGTGTATGACGATCTTTATGGCTCTCATTCCATCTATTGGCCAATAAATTTGTCGGACCGCATTAAGAGTTGCCTGTGTGCCTGCGTGCCAGTGACGTAGGTGCTCGCTTTCAATTATCAAATTTGTAATATGGTGCCTATGGGGTAATATCAATGGGTGTTTTTGACAGTAACTTAATGGGGCATGTCTTAGCCGACCTCCTACTCGTAGAAGCTTATCCTGATCGAGGAATGGATTTAAATTTAATATTCTGCTCCCTTTGGGCATAGCTGTTTTTCGTTCCAAACAGTTTATTTCTATCGGAAATGCCTCTAACTGGGCTTGTTTAATGATAACTAAATGCGCCTTGCGAATTTCTGTAGTTGATAAATTTCCCGTAAGTCTGTTTTTCGATCTACAATTGTGAATGAATCGTAGTGTGTAAGCTACAATTCTATTAAGTCGCGCAATGGAAGAGTATCGCGTTAACAGGTCATTCGTCCCTTCTCGTGCAAGGAACGTTATTGTGGTTTTTCGCTCGAGAATTTCTCTTTGCGGAATGTCCAATTGTGGCCAAAAGCATTCGTCTAGGGAGAGCCACGCAGGATCGTTTAGCCATACCTTATTATTCATAAATGTGGATGCCAATTGTCCGCGAGAAATATAATCTGCTGGATTATCACGTCCTGATACGTGCATCCAGTTACGTGGGTCCGAGTCTGTTTGAATTTCGCTGACTCTATTGGCTACAAAGGTTTTCAGCAAATGTGGAGCTGTCCTAATCCACTGCAACACAATAATTGAATCTGACCAAAACCTAATCGCGTCAAAAGTTATATTGGTCAACGCCTTCGCTACCTCCTTATTCAATCGCGTTAATAACCTAGCCGCGCAAAGCTCTAACCGCGGTAATGATAGGATTTTAAGAGGGGCTACTTTGGATTTTGCGCATAATAGAGAGACCCGTACCCTACCTGAGTGGTCTAGGGTACGAATGTATATGCAAGCGCCGTAGGCCCTTTCACTAGCATCGCAGTAGCCGTGGAGTTGTATTTCTCGTGAGGTTTCTAACATTACCCTCCGAGGGCACGAAAAATTGTCTAATTGAGCCAGTTCATTTCTGGTTTCTAACCACACCTTGGCTATATCCTGCGGAATTGGTTGATCCCAAGTGACTTTCGACTTCCAAATGTCTTGCATAATTATTTTTGCCCGTATAATCACGGGACCGAGAAGTCCAAGGGGGTCGAATAATTGCGCTATTTGAGATAAAACTATTCGCTTAGTGAGTCTAGTTTCGCTAAAGGAGTTTACCGCGTAAGTTACGGAATCACTGGATGGATTCCAGAAAACTCCCAGAGTTTTCTTTGTCTGACTGAGATCTAAGCATATCGCTTGTCGATCGTCATGGTCCTTTAAATCGCTAATCAACTTATGGTTATTTGAGGCCCATTGACGTAGATGGAAGCCCCCATTTCTAGCTAAATCAATCAACTCATTGCGTAAGTTGATTGCTTCATTGAAGGTAGATGCGCCGGTGAGCAAATCATCGACATAGAAATCTTCTTTAAAGGTTCGCGACGCATTCGGAAATCTGATCTGTTCATCTTCGGCTAGTTGCTGTAGACATCGTACCGCTAAAAAAGGAGCCGAAGCGGTTCCATACGTGACCTGTATTTAATTGGAACGTTTTGATTGACTCTTCCTTCGAATCGCGCCATAATATTTTTTGAAATTTCGCATCATCGGGATGCATTTTAATCTGCCTAAACATTTTTTCTATGTCTGCTGTCAGGACGAACATGTGAAAGCGAAATCGTAGTAAAATTGCCCATAAGTTATCTTGAATGGTGGGACCGACCAAAAGTGCGTCATTTAAGGATACGCCCGATGAGGATTTAGCCGAGGCATCGAAAACTACCCTGACCTTAGTAGTGAAGCTGCACTCCTTTATTACCGCGTGGTGCGGTAAGTAAAACTCCTTGCCATCTCGTGCATCACTGACTTCTGTCATGTGGCCTAATGCTAGATATTCTGACAGGAATTGTTTGTAATGTATAAGAAGATCAGGGTCTTTGCAGAATTTGCGTTCGAGTGAATAAAATCTCTTGAATATCGTTAAATGGCAAGCGCACGATATAGCGTCCATGTACATCGCGAACTGTATTTTCAACGAAGTGATTTTCACATGCCTGTTCTTCGCTAGATAAATTTTTGCGCTCTGCTATTTCTTCTATCTCCCAAAACTTTGTTAGCGCATTGTCTAAGGAGGATGCGTGCAGTGATCTTGAGGGTTTTCCCTTTGCTACTTGTTCTTGTTTGGTTGTAGCTCCCGTGACTATCCAACCTACTAATGTTTCTTGAATGATAATATTTTGTGCACAAAGTTTGATTCGTCCCAAACATAAAAGTGTGAAAAACAGTTGATTCCCGAGAATTGCATCTATTGGGCCCGGAATATTGAACTCAGGATCAGCTAACGTTATTTCGGTCGGAATATCAATTTCGGTACGTTTTACCTGGCGCGAAGGTAGCATTCCAGTGATGGAAGGAAGCGTCACTAAAGTTACCGTATCATTAAATTGGGTGGTGCGTGATTTAATTACGGCATTGACCAGATATTTGACGCGGGTCTCGACATTGGCAATTCCACCTACCGAAGAATCTATTTCCCGTTTTCTCAATTGTAACTTATCGGCCATTCTTTCGGTTATGAAATTTGTTTGTGAACCGCTGTCTAACAGCACACGACAATCGTGTTCACTCTTATCGCGAGTTACAAAGGTAACGATCGCTGTCCCTAATAATACTTCGTTGCGACTATTAACGGCAAAGGATCTCAAAGTTTGTGGCATGGATGATGGGGAGGTGGGTCTCTCAATCTCTGATTGACTATTAGTTTCCCTTTCCGCAATATGTAGAAGAGTATGATGTTTTTTACCACACTTTTTGCAGTTAGTGTATCTACAATAGGCGACTGTGTGGCCGCTCCGCAAGCAATTGATGCATAATTTTCCCCTTTTGATGATGTCTAAGCGATCTTCTAAAAGTTTCGGACAGCTTGAAACAAAATGTTCTCCTTTGCAAATTTTGCACGCAATTCGCGAATTGGTGGTTACGAAAGTTTGCCCTAAATGGCGTTGTTTTTCGCGTGAACGCGTTACTATTTGGGTTTGCTGATTCGGGCGAGCAAAGCTATTGTCCCGTTCGTCTCCGCGCGCATGTTTATTTATAAATTCGACTAGCTGTCCAAATTGCGGCAACTCGTGATTTTCTAACGTGCGATCCCAAGCTCTGCGAGTATTCCTATCTAACTTGTTACTGATTAGATAAACTAAAAATGTGCTCCAATGTTGCGCAGTCTGTCCGGGGAATCTACCTTAACGTCTTGTAATTCCAACAAAGACTTTAAATGTGCATACACAATTTGCCGACGTTTGTTGCAACGCTTTTGTAATAATTCCCAAGCAACTATATAATTCTCCTCTGATGCAGTCAACGAGGTGATCACCGACGCTATTTCTCCACGTAAGGCGTTTTTAAGTAAGTGGAATTTCTGTACGGCCGGTAGATCTTCGTTCTGGTGGACCAGCGAATCAAATGTATCGCGAAAGCTGTTCCATTCTAATGGGTTGCCGTCGAATGGCCTAATTTGAATTTGTGGCAGTAAAGAGCTAGCTTGTGTCACCTTTATAGTATTTGGAGATTCTGTTGAATTCCTAATTGCGAGATTGGGTCTATGCGTGTTTCTCAATGAATTTTTGCGTAAATTTATTGAATTCATGATGGTAGCGTGATGCTTCTCAAAGGCGTCTCTCTCCGCGTCATGATCTGAGGAAACATCTTCGCCTTCTATCTCAAATTGTGTGTCCTCATACGCACTAAGAAGCTGATCTAATCTAGTGGTGAGGGTTTCGAGCGAGTTGAGCGTTGAACCTTCCGCAGTTTCAACGCGCGCTCCTAAACGCGTTACTTGCGACTTAATGGTAGCACGCTTCCTTTTCAAGTTTTTCAAAACTTGTGATTCACTACTTTCAGATGCCATTTTAATGGAAGTAGAATACGACAGGAAGGAAATTGGGAGTGGAAGATGATTCGTTTACTCACTCAATGATGATTTCAGGTTTCGTAGAAAGGAGCCTTGGTGTTGCTGTTCCGTCAACGAGGATGTCCGTGTCTGAACGGCAGCTTCGTGGTCTCCAAAATATCCAAAAGGCGTAGGTTGTGACGTTCTTGATGAAATCTCAACGATGATTTGAGATTTCCTAGAAACGAGCCTTGTTAGCGTAGTTGACTAATCGTAGACTTCTTGACCATGCGAGAGTTGTATCCTTCGGAGAGTCCCACTGTTCCGTCAACGAGGATGTCCGTGTCTGAACGGCAGCTTCGTGGTCTCCAAAATATCCAAGAGGCGTAGCTTGTAACGTGCTTGATGAAATCTTCCTCAAAGATCACCAGTTGAAAACAGAGGCCGAATACCAGCTTGAGAAAACCCAAGGACTAAAGTTTCGATCCGCAACTATCCGGCTCGAAGGACCAAATGTTGGGGCGTCATAGCGTCGTCAATAATAGCGACGAATTATGACGCTATAGATTTGTGGACTGTATAAAATAAAGAACCGGATTCTGCCTGCTATTTTGTATTTAGCCCCTGACTACAGTACACCCTTGGTCAGGATGTCTTGTTGCTACGACTTCTATCCGAACTCTAGTCTCTATCAGAGAATACCCTCGCTCGCAGCAGACCATCCCTCCAACGCACCCACATCACTCGCCGATTGGTCCTGCCCGATTTTGGCAATAGCCAATCAGCTGGTCCGTCTCAAAGCAGACGGCCGCAGGGCCCCGGCAAGGACAGGAAAGCTCCTCCAGGCATGACCGTCATAAAACAATGTCAGGCTGACCCTTCGGAACCTTTCCTGCTTTATGACTAGTCCCGGCCATCGGGACCGAAACGATTTCTCAAAAAACCTGGGCTCAAAAAACAGCCGGTTATGCACGTCCGTCTCATAAAGACATTAGAGCTGTGCACTAACAATTTGTATCAGAAGTATTTGAAGATAACCATTCGTTTCGCATTGATGTGAAGCTAAGCCTTCTACTTCGCATTGATTTGAAACTAAATCATGTATTTAGCATGGATTTGAATCTAACTCGATTGTTTCGCGTGCATTTGAAGCTATATCACATATATCGCAATTATCTGAAGATAAATGATTTGTTTCTCTTGTATTTGTAGCTAAGCCTACTACTTCGCATTGATTTGAAGATACATCATGAGTTTCGCATGGATTTGAACCTCTCTCGTTTTTTTGGTATGCAGTTGAAGCTAAATCATGTATATCACAAGTATTTGAAGCAAAACCATTTGTTACGCATGGATTTGAAGATAAGCCTTTTACTTCGCATTGATTTGAAGCTAAACCATGTGTTTCGCATGGATTTGAAGCTAACTCGTTTGCTTCACATGCAGTCGAAGCTAAATCATATAAATCACAAGTATTTGAAGCTAAACCATTTGTATCGCAAGGATTTGAATCTAAACCATGTGATTCGCAAGAATTTGAAGCTAAATCATGTGTTCCGCTTGGATTTGAAGCTAACTCATATGTTACGCATGCAGTTGAAGCTAAATCATGTATATCACAAGTATTTGAAGCTAAACTATTTGTTTCGCATCGATTAGAAACCTAAGCCTTCTACTTCGTATTGATTTGAAGCTAAATCATGTGTTACGCATGGATTTGATGCTAACTCGTTTGTTTCGCATGCAGTTGAAGCTAAATCATGTATAAAAAAGTATTTGAAGCTAAACCATTAGTTTCGCATGGGTTTGAAGCTTATCTTTCTACATCGCATGAATTTGAACTAAATCAGGTGTTTCGCTTGGATTTCAAGCTAACTCGTTTGTTTCGCCTGCATTTGAAGGTATATCACTTATATCGCAATTATCTGAAGATAAATCATTTGTTTCGCATGTATTTGAAGTTAAGGATTCCACTGCACATTTATTTGAAGCTAAATCATGTGTTTCGCTTGAATTTGAAGTTAACTCGTTTGTTTCTCATGCAGTTGAAGTTAAATCACGTATATCACAAGTAGTTGAAGCTAAACCATGTGTTTCGCATGAATTTGAAGTTAAACCATGTGTTTCGCATTGATTTGAAGCTAACTCGTTTTTTTCGCCTGCAGTTGAAGATAAATCATGTGTATCACAAGTATTTGAAGCTAAACCATTTGTTTCGCATGGATTTGAAGCTAAGCCTTCTACTTCGCATTGATTTGAAGCTAAATCATGTGTTACGCTTGGATTTAAAGCTAACTCGTTTGTTTCGCCTGCATTTGAATCTATATCAGTTATAGCGCAAGTACATGAAGCTAAATTATTTGTATCGCATGGATTTCATACTAAACCTTCTACTTCGCATTGATTTGAAGCTAAATCATGTGTTTCTCTTGGATTTGAAGCTAACTCGTTTGCTTCACATGCAGTCGAAGCTAAATCATATAAATCACAAGTATTTGAAGCTAAACCATTTGTTTCGCATGGATTCCAAAATCAGACTTCTATTTCGCATTGATTTGAAGCTAAATCGTGAGTTTCGCATGGATTTGAATCTAACTCTTTTGTTTCGTATGGATTTGAAGCATACTCATTTGTTTCGCATGCAGTTGAAGCTCAATCATGTATATCACAAGTATTTGAAGCTAAACCATTTGTTTCGCTTTGGTTTTGAAGCTAAGCCTTCTATTTCGCATTGATTTGAAGATAAATCATGAGTTTCGCATGGATTTGAAGCTAACTCGTTTGTTTCGCATGCTGTTGAAGCTCAATCATGTATATCACAAGTATTTGAAGCTAAACCATTTGTTTCGCATGGATTCGAATATCAGCCTTCTATTTCGCAAGTATTTGAAGCTAAATCATTCGTTTCGCATGGATTTGAAGTTAAGCCTTCTACTTCGCATTGATTTGAATTATAAATCATGTGTTTCTCTTGGATTTGAAGTTAACTCGTTTGTTTCGCATGCAGTTGAAGCTCAATCATGTATATCACAAGTATTAGAATCTAAACCATTTGTTTCGCATGGATTCTAATATCAGCCTTCCATTTCGCAATGATTTGAAGCTATATCATGTGTTTCTTATGGATTTGAAGCTAACTCGTTTCTATCGCATGGATTTAAAGCTAACTCGTTTGTTTCACATGCTGTTGAATCTAAATCTAGTATATCACAAGTATTTGAAGCTAAACCATTTGTTTCGCATGGATTCCAAAATCAGACTTCTATTTCGCATTGATTTGATGCTAAATCGTGAGTTTCGCATGGATTTGAATCTAACTCTTTTGTTTCGCATGGATTTGAAGCTTACTCATTTGTTTCGCATGCAGTTGAAGCTCAATCATGTATATCACAAGTATTTGAAGCTAAACCATTTGTTTCGCATTGGTGTTGAAGCTAAGCCTTCTATTTCGCATGGAGTTGAAGCTAAATCATGTATTTCGCATGGATTTGAAGCTAACATGTTTATTTCGCATGCTGTTGAAGCTCAATCATGTATATCACAAGTATTTGAAGCTAAACCATTTGTTTCGCATGGTTTCGAATATCAGCCTTCTATTTCGCAAGTATTTGAAGCTAAATCATTCGTTTCGCATGGATTTGAAGTTAAGCCTTCTACTTCGCATTGATTTGAATTATAAATCATGTGTTTCTCTTGGATTTGAAGCTAACTCGTTTGTGTCGCATGCAGTTGAAGCTCAATCATGTATATCACAAGTATTTGAAGCTAAACCATTTGTTTCGCATTGGTTTTGAAGCTAAGCCTTCTATTTCGCATTGGTTTGAAGATAAATCATGAGTTTCGCATGGATTTGAAGCTAACTCGTTTCTATCGCATGGATTTAAAGCTAACTCGTTTGTTTCACATGCTGTTGAAGCTAAATCTAGTATATCACAAGTATTAGAAGCTAAACCATTTGTTTCGCATGGATTCGAAAATCAGACTTCTATTTCGCATTGATTTGAAGCTAAATCGTTAGTTTCGCATGGATTTGAATCTAACTCTTTTGTTTCGCATGGATTTGAAGCTAATACGATTGTTTCGCATGCAGTTGAATCAAAATCATGTATATCACAAGTATTTGAAGCTAAACCATTTGATTCCGATTGATTTGGAGCTAAGCCTTCTCCTTCGGATTGATTTGGAGCAAAATCATGTGTTTCGCATGGATTTATAGCTAACACGTTTGTTTCGCAAGCAGTTGAAGCTAAATCATGTATATCACAAGTATTTGAAGCTAAACCATTTGTTTCGTATGGATTTGAAAAACGGCCTTCTATTTCGCAATGATTTGAAGCTAAATCATGTGTTTCTCATGGATTTGAAGCTAACTCGTTTGTTTCGCATGCAGTTGAAGCTAAATCATGTATTTCACAAGTATTTGAAGATAATCCATTTGTTTTGAATGGATTCGAAAATCAGGCATCTATTTCGCATTGATTTGAAGCTAAATCATGTGTTTCTCATGGATTTAAAGCTAACACGTTTGTTTCCAATGCAGTTGAAGCTAAATCATGTATATCACAAGTATTTGAAGCTAAACCATTTGTTTCGCATGATGTTGAAGCTAAGCCTTCCACATCTCATTGATTTGAAAAAAAATCATGTGTTTCGCTTGGATTTCAAGCTAACTCGTTTATTTCGCATGCAGTTGAAGCTCAATCGTGTATATCACAAGTATTTGAAGCTAAACCATTTGTTTCGCATGGATTCGAAGATCAGTCTTCTACTTCGCATTGATTTGAAGTTAAATCACGTGTTTCTCATGGAATTGAAGCTAACTCGTTTCTATCGCATGGATTTAAAGCTAACTCGTTTGTTTCGCATGCTATTGAAGCTAAATCTAGTATATCACAAGTATTTGAAGCTAAACTATTTCTTTCGCATGGATTCGAAAATCAGCCTTCTATTTCGCATTGATTTGAAGCTACATCATGAGTTTCTCATGGATTTGAAGCTAACTCGTTTGTTTCGCACGGATTTGAAGCTAACTCATTTGTTTCGCATGCAGTTGAAGCTAAATCATGTATTTCACAAGTATTTGAAGCTAAACCATTTGATTCCCATTGATTTGGAGCTAAGCCTTCTCCTTCGCATTGATTTGGAGCAAAATCATGTGTTTCGCATGGATTTATACCTAACACGATTGTTTCGCATGCAGTTGAAGCTAAATCATGTATATCACAAGTATTTGAAGCTAAACCATTTGTTTCGCATGGATTCAAAGATCAGCCTTCTATTTCGCATTGATTTGAAGCTAAATCACGAGTTTCGCATGGATTTATAGCTAACACGTTTGTTTCGCAAGCAGTTGAAGCTAAATCATGTATATCACAAGTATTTGAAGCTAAACCATTTGTTTCGTATGGATTTGAAAAACGGCCTTCTATTTCGCAATGATTTGAAGCTAAATCATGTGTTTCTCATGGATTTGAAGCTAACTCGTTTGTTTCGCATGCAGTTGAAGCTAAATCATGTGTTTCTCATGGATTTAAAGCTAACACGTTTGTTTCCAATGCAGTTGAAGCTAAATCATGTATATCACAAGTATTTTAAGCTAAACCATTTGTTTCGCATGATGTTGAAGCTAAGCCTTCTACTTCGCATTGATTTGAAGCTAAATCATGTTTTTCGCTTGGATTTGAAACTAAGTCTTCTACTTCGCATTGATTTGAAGCGAAATCATGTGTTTCGCATGAATCTGAATCTATATCGTTTGTTTTGCTTCAATTCGAAGCTATATCTCTTATATTCGCAAGTATTTGAAGTTCAATCATTCGTTTCGCATGGATTTGAAGCTAAGGCTTCTAGTTCGCATTGATTTGAAGCTAATGCATGTGTTTCGCTTGGATTTGAAGCTAATTCGTTTGTTTCGGATGCTGTTGAAGCCAAATCATTTATATCACAAGTATTTGTAGCAAAACCATTTGTTTCGCATGGATTTGAAGCTAAGCATTCTACGACCCATTGATTTGAAGCTAAATCACGAGTTTCGCATGGATTTGAAGCTAACTCGTTTGTTTCGCATGGATTTGAAGCTAATACGATTGTTTCGCATGCAGTTGAATCAAAATCATGTATATCACAAGTATTTGAAGCTAAACCATTTGATTCCCATTGATTTGGAGCTAAGCCTTCTCCTTCGGATTGATTTGGAGCAAAATCATGTGTTTCGCATGGATTTATAGCTAACACGTTTGTTTCGCAAGCAGTTGAAGCTAAATCATGTATATCACAAGTATTTGAAGCTAAACCATTTGTTTCGTATGGATTTGAAAAACGGCCTTCTATTTCGCAATGATTTGAAGCTAAATCATGTGTTTCTCATGGATTTGAAGCTAACTCGTTTGTTTCGCATGCAGTTGAAGCTAAATCATGTATTTCACAAGTATTTGAAGATAATCCATTTGTTTTGAATGGATTCGAAAATCAGGCATCTATTTCGCATTGATTTGAAGCTAAATCATGTGTTTCTCATGGATTTAAAGCTAACACGTTTGTTTCCAATGCAGTTGAAGCTAAATCATGTATATCACAAGTATTTGAAGCTAAACCATTTGTTTCGCATGATGTTGAAGCTAAGCCTTCCACATCTCATTGGTTTGAAAAAAAATCATGTGTTTCGCTTGGATTTCAAGCTAACTCGTTTATTTCGCATGCAGTTGAAGCTCAATCGTGTATATCACAAGTATTTGAAGCTAAACCATTTGTTTCGCATGGATTCGAAGATCAGTCTTCTACTTCGCATTGATTTGAAGTTAAATCATGTGTTTCTCATGGAATTGAAGCTAACTCGTTTCTATCGCATGGATTTAAAGCTAACTCGTTTGTTTCGCATGCTATTGAAGCTAAATCTAGTATATCACAAGTATTTGAAGCTAAACTATTTCTTTCGCATGGATTCGAAAATCAGCCTTCTATTTCGCATTGATTTGAAGCTACATCATGAGTTTCTCATGGATTTGAAGCTAACTCGTTTGTTTCGCACGGATTTGAAGCTAACTCATTTGTTTCGCATGCAGTTGAAGCTAAATCATGTATTTCACAAGTATTTGAAGCTAAACCATTTGATTCCCATTGATTTGGAGCTAAGCCTTCTCCTTCGCATTGATTTGGAGCAAAATCATGTGTTTCGCATGGATTTATACCTAACACGATTGTTTCGCATGCAGTTGAAGCTAAATCATGTATATCACAAGTATTTGAAGCTAAACCATTTGTTTCGCATGGATTCAAAGATCAGCCTTCTATTTCGCATTGATTTGAAGCTAAATCACGAGTTTCGCATGGATTTGAAGCTAACTCGTTTGATTCGCATGGATTTGAAGCTAACACGATTGTTTCGCATGCAGTTGAATCAAAATCATGTATATCACAAGTATTTGAAGCTAAACCATTTGATTCCCATGGATTTGGAGCTAAGCATTCTACTTCGCATTGATTTGGAGCTGAGTCATGTGTTTCGCATGGATTTAAAGCTAACACGTTTGTTTCGCATGCAAGTGAAGCTAAATCATGTATATCACAAGTTGATTTGAAGCTAAACCATTTGTTTCGCATGGATTCGAAAAGCAGCCTTCTATTTCGCAATGATTTGAAGCTACATCATGAGTTTCTCATGGATTTGAAGCTAACTCGTTTGTTTCGCATGGAATTGAAGCTAACTCATTTGTTTCGCATGCAGTTGAAGCTAAATCATGTATATCACAAGTATTTGAAGCTAAAACATTTGTTTCGCATGGATTCGACAAACAGCCTTCTATTTCACATTGATTTGAAGCTAAATCACGAGTTTCGCATGGATTTGAAGCTAACTCGTTTGTTTCGCATGGATTTGAAGCTAACTCGTTTGTTTCGCATGCATTTGAAGCTAAATCATTTATATCGCAAGTATTTGAAGGTAAATCATTTGTTTCGCGCAGATTTGAAGCTGAGCCTTCTACTTCGCTTTGATTTGAAGCTAAATCATGTGTTTCGCATGGATTTGAAACTAACTTGTTTGTTTCGCCTGCACTTGAAGCTATATCACTTATATCGCAAGTATATGAAGCTAAATAGTTGGTGTTGCATGGATTTGATGCTAAGCCTACTACTTCGCATTGATTTGGAGCTAAATCATGTGTTTCGCATTGATTTGAAGCTAAATCATGTGTTTCGCATGGTTTTTAAGCTAACTCGTTTGATTCGCATGCAGTTGAAGCTAAATTATCTTTATCACAAGTATCTGAATCTAAACCATCTGTTTCGCATGGTTTCGAAGATAAGCCTTCTACTTCGCTCTGATTTGAAGCTAAATCATGTGATTCGCATGGATTTGAAGGGTACTCATTTGTTTCGCATGCAGCTGAAGCTAAATCATGTATACCACAAGTATTTGAAGCTAAAACATTTGTTTCTCATGCATGCGAAGCTAAGCCTACCACCTCGCATTGTTTTGAAACTAAATCATGTATTTCGCATGGATTTGAATCTAACTCGATTGTTTCGCGTGCATTTGAAGCTATATCACATATATCGCAATTATCTGAAGATAAATCATTTGTTTCTCATGTATTTGAAGCTAAGCCTTCTACTTCGCATTTATTTGAAGCTAAATCATGTGTTTCGCATGGATTTGAAGCTAACTCGTTTGTTTAGCCTGCATTTGACGATATATCATGTATATCACAAGTATCTGAATCTAAACCATCTGTTTCGCAAGAATGTGAAGCTATGAACCTAAACCATTTGTTTTGCATGAATATTAAGCTAAACCATGTGTTTCGAACGTATTTGAAGCTGAATTATGTGTTTCGCTTGGATTTAAAGCTAATTCGTTTGTTTCGCATGCAATTGAAGCTAAATCATGTAAATCATAAGTATTTGAAGCTAAACCATGTGTTTCGCATGGATTTGAAGCTAACTCGTTTCTTCGTCTGCATTTGAAGGTAAATCATGTATATCACAAGTATCTGAAGTTAAACCATTTGTTTCGCATGGACTTGAAGCTAAGCCTTCTACTTCGCATTGATTTGAAGCTAAATCATGTGTTACGCTTGGATTTGAAGCTAACTCGCTTGTTTCGCCTGCATTTGAATCTATATCAGTTATATCGCTAGTATATGAAGCTAAATCATTTGTATCGCATGGATTTGATGCTAAGCCTTCTACTTCGCATTGATTTGAAGCTAAATCTTGTGTTTCTCTTGGATTTGAAGCTAACTCGTTTGTTTCGCATACAGCTGGAGCCAAGTCATGTATATCACAAGTATTTGAAGCTAAACCATTTGATTCGCATGGATTTGAATCTAAGCCTTCCACTTCGCCTTAATTTGGAGAAAAATCATGTGTTTCGCATGGATTTGATGCTAACTCGTTTGTTTCGCATGCAGTTGAAGCTAAATCATGTATAAACAAGTATTTGAAGCTAAACCATTTGTATCGCAAGGATTTGAATCTAAGCCTCCTACTTCGCATGAATTTGAATCTAAAACATGTGTTTCGCTTGGATTTGAAGCAAACTTGTTTGTTTCGCATGCAATTTAAGCTAAATCATGTATATCACAAGTATTTGAAGCTATATCATTCGTTTCGCATGGATTTGAAGCTAAGCCTTCTACTTCGCATGAATTTGAATCTAAATCATGTGATTCGCTTGGATTTGAAGCTAACTCGATTGTTTCGCAATGCAGTTGATGCTAAATCATGTATAAAACAAGTATTTTAAGCTAAACCATTTGATTCGCATGGATTTGAAACTAAGCCTTCTACTTCGTACTGATTTGAAGCTAAATCACGTGTTTCGCTTGGTTTTGAAGCCTACTCGTTTGTTTCGCCTGCATTTGAAGCAAATTCATGTATATCACAAGTATTTGAAGCTGAACCATTTGTTTTGCATGAATATTAAGCAAAACCATGTGTTTCGAACGTATTTGAAGCTGAATTATGTGTTTCGCTTGGATTTGAAGCTAATTCGTTTGTTTCGCATGCATTTGAAGGTATATCACTTATATCGCAATTATCTGAAGATAAATCATTTGTTTCTCATGTATTTGAAGTTAAGGCTTCCACTGCGCATTTATTTGAAACTAAATCATGTGTTTCGCTTGAATTTGAAGTTAACTTGTTTGTTTCTCATGCAGTTGAATTTAAATCATGTATATCACAAGTGGTTGAAGCTAAACCATGTGTTTCGCATGAATTTGAAGTTAAACCATGTGTTTCGCATTGATTTGAAGCTAACTCGTTTCCTTGCCTGCATTTGAAGATAAATCATGTGTATCACAAGTATTTGAAGCTAAACCATTTGTTTCGCATGGATTCGAAGATAAGACTTCTACTTCGCATTGATTTGAAGCCACATCGTGTGCTTCGAATGGAGTTGAAGCTAACTCGTTTGTTTCCCCTGCTTTTGAAGCTAAATCATGTATATCACAAGTATTTGAAGCTGAACCATTTGTTTCGCATGGATTCGAAGATAAGCCTTCTACTTCGCATTGATTTGAAGATAAATCATGTGATTCGCATGGATTTGAAGCTAACTCGATAGTTTCGCCTGCATTTGAAGCTACGACTTCTACTCTGCATGAAATTGAAGCTAAATCATGTGTTTCGCTTGGATTTGAAGCTAACTCGTTTGTTTCGCATGCACTTGAAGCTAAATCATGTGTGTTGGGGCGTCACAGCGTCGTCAATAATAGCGATGAATTATGACGCTATAGATTTGTGGACTGTATAAAATAAAGAACCGGATTCTGCCTGCTATTTTGTATTTAGCCCCTGACTACAGTACACCCTTGGTCAGGATGTCTTGTTGCTACGACTTCTATCCGAACTCTAGTCTCTATCAGAGAATACCCTCGCTCGCAGCAGACCACCATCCCTCCAACGCACCCACATCACTCGCCGATTGGTCCTGCCCGATTTTGGCAATAGCCAATCAGCTGGTCCGTCTCAAAGCAGACGGCCGCAGGGCCCCGGCAAGGACAGGAAAGCTCCTCCAGGCATGACCGTCATAAAACAATGTCAGGCTGACCCTTCGGAACCTTTCCTGCTTTATGACTAGTCCCGGCCATCAGGACCGAAACGATTTCTCAAAAAACCTGGGCTCGAAAAACAGCCGGTTATGCACGTCCGTCTCATAAAGACATTAGTGCTGTGCACTAACATACCGACCACCTTGAACGGTTACGTTCGAAATTACTAAATTGATAGTGCACCGCTCAATTTACATTTGAAGAGGGCTGGTCTAGTTTGTCGTTGTAACGATTTATTGACAATACTACTGTCCTAACTTAACTATAGTTACACTAATACGCATGTATACATAATGGGAATAAGTATTCACAAATTTCTGAGTGATTACAAGTTCTAACGGTGTTTGGGTGTATTATCTTATTCCGGGTCATCAATGGGAAGTGGGGACAATTTTTTAATGGCCCGCTGGTAGGTCCCCTGGGCCGTCTTGACAGTCGCGACTCTCACTATTTTGTCCCGGCCTGGACAAATGTCAATGATCCGTCCTAGTTTCCAGGTTAACGGAGGTGTGTTGTCTTCCCGGATGATCACCAATGTACCCTTCTTGTGCTGGGTGTCATTCGGGATATGCCATTTGTTTCTGGTGTGCAGCGTCTGTAAATATTCATTACTCCACCGATTCCAGAAGTGTTGTTTCACTCGCTGGATGTGTTGCCATGACGAAAGTTTGTTAACGGGTGTGTCTCGCAAATCGTACTCAGGGAGTTGCATTAACGAATCACCTATTAGGAAGTGACTGGGTGATAAAGCAGTAATATCGTTCGGATCTGAGGAGAGGGGAGTTAGGGGACAGGAATTCAATATGGCTTCTACTTCGATAATATAGGTGTTCAGTTGCTCGAATGTGAACAGCTCGTTTCCTATAGTTTTGTACAGATGTCCTTTAAAAGACTTTACGGCGGCCTCCCATAATCCACCAAAGTGTGGAGTCCGAGGCGGAGAGAAGTGCCAATTAATTCCCTGGTCCGATAAAAAACGATTAATTTTACTATTGTGCTCGTTGGAGCTGAGAAATCTTTGAACTTCTGTAATTTCGTTTTTGGCGCCGACGAAATTAGTGCCGTTGTCGGAGTAAATGTTCGTGGCCTTTCCTCTTCTGGCATAGAATCGCTTGAATGCTCCTAAGCAAGATTCAGTGGTAAGGTCCGATGTAAGTTCTAGATGAACGGCCTTGGTCACGAAGCATACAAAAATCGCTACATACGTCTTGATTTTGCAACGATTACTAACCTTTTTTTCCTTTATAAAAAATGGACCACAATGATCCACGCCTACGTTTTGAAACGGTCGTGCCCTGGTGACTCTGTTCTTGGGTAAGTCGCCCATTATATATACTGGGACCTTTGGTTTTACTCTAAAACACCTTATACATTTGTGTATGACGATCTTTATGGCTCTCATTCCATCTATTGGCCAATAAATTTGTCGGACCGCATTAAGAGTTGCCTGTGTGCCTGCGTGCCAGTGACGTAGGTGCTCGCTTTCAATTATCAAATTTGTAATATGGTGCCTATGGGGTAATATCAATGGGTGTTTTTGACAGTAACTTAATGGGGCATGTCTTAGCCGACCTCCTACTCGTAGAAGCTTATCCTGATCGAGGAATGGATTTAAATTTAATATTCTGCTCCCTTTGGGCATAGCTGTTTTTCGTTCCAAACAGTTTATTTCTATCGGAAATGCCTCTAACTGGGCTTGTTTAATGATAACTAAATGCGCCTTGCGAATTTCTGTAGTTGATAAATTTCCCGTAAGTCTGTTTTTCGATCTACAATTGTGAATGAATCGTAGTGTGTAAGCTACAATTCTATTAAGTCGCGCAATGGAAGAGTATCGCGTTAACAGGTCATTCGTCCCTTCTCGTGCAAGGAACGTTATTGTGGTTTTTCGCTCGAGAATTTCTCTTTGCGGAATGTCCAATTGTGGCCAAAAGCATTCGTCTAGGGAGAGCCACGCAGGATCGTTTAGCCATACCTTATTATTCATAAATGTGGATGCCAATTGTCCGCGAGAAATATAATCTGCTGGATTATCACGTCCTGATACGTGCATCCAGTTACGTGGGTCCGAGTCTGTTTGAATTTCGCTGACTCTATTGGCTACAAAGGTTTTCAGCAAATGTGGAGCTGTCCTAATCCACTGCAACACAATAATTGAATCTGACCAAAACCTAATCGCGTCAAAAGTTATATTGGTCAACGCCTTCGCTACCTCCTTATTCAATCGCGTTAATAACCTAGCCGCGCAAAGCTCTAACCGCGGTAATGATAGGATTTTAAGAGGGGCTACTTTGGATTTTGCGCATAATAGAGAGACCCGTACCCTACCTGAGTGGTCTAGGGTACGAATGTATATGCAAGCGCCGTAGGCCCTTTCACTAGCATCGCAGTAGCCGTGGAGTTGTATTTCTCGTGAGGTTTCTAACATTACCCTCCGAGGGCACGAAAAATTGTCTAATTGAGCCAGTTCATTTCTGGTTTCTAACCACACCTTGGCTATATCCTGCGGAATTGGTTGATCCCAAGTGACTTTCGACTTCCAAATGTCTTGCATAATTATTTTTGCCCGTATAATCACGGGACCGAGAAGTCCAAGGGGGTCGAATAATTGCGCTATTTGAGATAAAACTATTCGCTTAGTGAGTCTAGTTTCGCTAAAGGAGTTTACCGCGTAAGTTACGGAATCACTGGATGGATTCCAGAAAACTCCCAGAGTTTTCTTTGTCTGACTGAGATCTAAGCATATCGCTTGTCGATCGTCATGGTCCTTTAAATCGCTAATCAACTTATGGTTATTTGAGGCCCATTGACGTAGATGGAAGCCCCCATTTCTAGCTAAATCAATCAACTCATTGCGTAAGTTGATTGCTTCATTGAAGGTAGATGCGCCGGTGAGCAAATCATCGACATAGAAATCTTCTTTAAAGGTTCGCGACGCATTCGGAAATCTGATCTGTTCATCTTCGGCTAGTTGCTGTAGACATCGTACCGCTAAAAAAGGAGCCGAAGCGGTTCCATACGTGACCTGTATTTAATTGGAACGTTTTGATTGACTCTTCCTTCGAATCGCGCCATAATATTTTTTGAAATTTCGCATCATCGGGATGCATTTTAATCTGCCTAAACATTTTTTCTATGTCTGCTGTCAGGACGAACATGTGAAAGCGAAATCGTAGTAAAATTGCCCATAAGTTATCTTGAATGGTGGGACCGACCAAAAGTGCGTCATTTAAGGATACGCCCGATGAGGATTTAGCCGAGGCATCGAAAACTACCCTGACCTTAGTAGTGAAGCTGCACTCCTTTATTACCGCGTGGTGCGGTAAGTAAAACTCCTTGCCATCTCGTGCATCACTGACTTCTGTCATGTGGCCTAATGCTAGATATTCTGACAGGAATTGTTTGTAATGTATAAGAAGATCAGGGTCTTTGCAGAATTTGCGTTCGAGTGAATAAAATCTCTTGAATATCGTTAAATGGCAAGCGCACGATATAGCGTCCATGTACATCGCGAACTGTATTTTCAACGAAGTGATTTTCACATGCCTGTTCTTCGCTAGATAAATTTTTGCGCTCTGCTATTTCTTCTATCTCCCAAAACTTTGTTAGCGCATTGTCTAAGGAGGATGCGTGCAGTGATCTTGAGGGTTTTCCCTTTGCTACTTGTTCTTGTTTGGTTGTAGCTCCCGTGACTATCCAACCTACTAATGTTTCTTGAATGATAATATTTTGTGCACAAAGTTTGATTCGTCCCAAACATAAAAGTGTGAAAAACAGTTGATTCCCGAGAATTGCATCTATTGGGCCCGGAATATTGAACTCAGGATCAGCTAACGTTATTTCGGTCGGAATATCAATTTCGGTACGTTTTACCTGGCGCGAAGGTAGCATTCCAGTGATGGAAGGAAGCGTCACTAAAGTTACCGTATCATTAGATTGGGTGGTGCGTGATTTAATTACGGCATTGACCAGATATTTGACGCGGGTCTCGACATTGGCAATTCCACCTACCGAAGAATCTATTTCCCGTTTTCTCAATTGTAACTTATCGGCCATTCTTTCGGTTATGAAATTTGTTTGTGAACCGCTGTCTAACAGCACACGACAATCGTGTTCACTCTTATCGCGAGTTACAAAGGTAACGATCGCTGTCCCTAATAATACTTCGTTGCGACTATTAACGGCAAAGGATCTCAAAGTTTGTGGCATGGATGATGGGGAGGTGGGTCTCTCAATCTCTGATTGACTATTAGTTTCCCTTTCCGCAATATGTAGAAGAGTATGATGTTTTTTACCACACTTTTTGCAGTTAGTGTATCTACAATAGGCGACTGTGTGGCCGCTCCGCAAGCAATTGATGCATAATTTTCCCCTTTTGATGATGTCTAAGCGATCTCCAGGGGTTACTTCTAAAAGTTTCGGACAGCTTGAAACAAAATGTTCTCCTTTGCAAATTTTTCGCGAATTGGTGGTTACGAAAGTTTGCCCTAAATGGCGTTGTTTTTCGCGTGAACGCGTTACTATTTGGGTTTGCTGATTCGGGCGAGCAAAGCTATTGTCCCGTTCGTCTCCGCGCGCATGTTTATTTATAAATTCGACTAGCTGTCCAAATTGCGGCAACTCGTGATTTTCTAACGTGCGATCCCAAGCTCTGCGAGTATTCCTATCTAACTTGTTACTGATTAGATAAACTAAAAATGTGCTCCAATGTTGCGCAGTCTGTCCGGGGAATCTACCTTAACGTCTTGTAATTCCAACAAAGACTTTAAATGTGCATACACAATTTGCCGACGTTTGTTGCAACGCTTTTGTAATAATTCCCAAGCAACTATATAATTCTCCTCTGATGCAGTCAACGAGGTGATCACCGACGCTATTTCTCCACGTAAGGCGTTTTTAAGTAAGTGGAATTTCTGTACGGCCGGTAGATCTTCGTTCTGGTGGACCAGCGAATCAAATGTATCGCGAAAGCTGTTCCATTCTAATGGGTTGCCGTCGAATGGCCTAATTTGAATTTGTGGCAGTAAAGAGCTAGCTTGTGTCACCTTTATAGTATTTGGAGATTCTGTTGAATTCCTAATTGCGAGATTGGGTCTATGCGTGTTTCTCAATGAATTTTTGCGTAAATTTATTGAATTCATGATGGTAGCGTGATGCTTCTCAAAGGCGTCTCTCTCCGCGTCATGATCTGAGGAAACATCTTCGCCTTCTATCTCAAATTGTGTGTCCTCATACGCACTAAGAAGCTGATCTAATCTAGTGGTGAGGGTTTCGAGCGAGTTGAGCGTTGAACCTTCCGCAGTTTCAACGCGCGCTCCTAAACGCGTTACTTGCGACTTAATGGTAGCACGCTTCCTTTTCAAGTTTTTCAAAACTTGTGATTCACTACTTTCAGATGCCATTTTAATGGAAGTAGAATACGACAGGAAGGAAATTGGGAGTGGAAGATGATTCGTTTACTCACTCAATGATGATTTCAGGTTTCGTAGAAAGGAGCCTTGGTGTTGCTGTTCCGTCAACGAGGATGTCCGTGTCTGAACGGCAGCTTCGTGGTCTCCAAAATATCCAAAAGGCGTAGGTTGTGACGTTCTTGATGAAATCTCAACGATGATTTGAGATTTCCTAGAAACGAGCCTTGTTAGCGTAGTTGACTAATCGTAGACTTCTTGACCATGCGAGAGTTGTATCCTTCGGAGAGTCCCACTGTTCCGTCAACGAGGATGTCCGTGTCTGAACGGCAGCTTCGTGGTCTCCAAAATATCCAAGAGGCGTAGCTTGTAACGTGCTTGATGAAATCTTCCTCAAAGATCACCAGTTGAAAACAGAGGCCGAATACCAGCTTGAGAAAACCCAAGGACTAAAGTTTCGATCCGCAACTATCCGGCTCGAAGGACCAAATGTTGGGGCGTCATAGCGTCGTCAATAATAGCGACGAATTATGACGCTATAGATTTGTGGACTGTATAAAATAAAGAACCGGATTCTGCCTGCTATTTTGTATTTAGCCCCTGACTACAGTACACCCTTGGTCAGGATGTCTTGTTGCTACGACTTCTATCCGAACTCTAGTCTCTATCAGAGAATACCCTCGCTCGCAGCAGACCATCCCTCCAACGCACCCACATCACTCGCCGATTGGTCCTGCCCGATTTTGGCAATAGCCAATCAGCTGGTCCGTCTCAAAGCAGACGGCCGCAGGGCCCCGGCAAGGACAGGAAAGCTCCTCCAGGCATGACCGTCATAAAACAATGTCAGGCTGACCCTTCGGAACCTTTCCTGCTTTATGACTAGTCCCGGCCATCGGGACCGAAACGATTTCTCAAAAAACCTGGGCTCAAAAAACAGCCGGTTATGCACGTCCGTCTCATAAAGACATTAGAGCTGTGCACTAACAATTTGTATCAGAAGTATTTGAAGATAACCATTCGTTTCGCATTGATGTGAAGCTAAGCCTTCTACTTCGCATTGATTTGAAACTAAATCATGTATTTAGCATGGATTTGAATCTAACTCGATTGTTTCGCGTGCATTTGAAGCTATATCACATATATCGCAATTATCTGAAGATAAATGATTTGTTTCTCTTGTATTTGTAGCTAAGCCTACTACTTCGCATTGATTTGAAGATACATCATGAGTTTCGCATGGATTTGAACCTCTCTCGTTTTTTTGGTATGCAGTTGAAGCTAAATCATGTATATCACAAGTATTTGAAGCAAAACCATTTGTTACGCATGGATTTGAAGATAAGCCTTTTACTTCGCATTGATTTGAAGCTAAACCATGTGTTTCGCATGGATTTGAAGCTAACTCGTTTGCTTCACATGCAGTCGAAGCTAAATCATATAAATCACAAGTATTTGAAGCTAAACCATTTGTATCGCAAGGATTTGAATCTAAACCATGTGATTCGCAAGAATTTGAAGCTAAATCATGTGTTACGCATGGATTTGATGCTAACTCGTTTGTTTCGCATGCAGTTGAAGCTAAATCATGTATAAAAAAGTATTTGAAGCTAAACCATTAGTTTCGCATGGGTTTGAAGCTTATCTTTCTACATCGCATGAATTTGAACTAAATCAGGTGTTTCGCTTGGATTTCAAGCTAACTCGTTTGTTTCGCCTGCATTTGAAGGTATATCACTTATATCGCAATTATCTGAAGATAAATCATTTGTTTCGCATGTATTTGAAGTTAAGGATTCCACTGCACATTTATTTGAAGCTAAATCATGTGTTTCGCTTGAATTTGAAGTTAACTCGTTTGTTTCTCATGCAGTTGAAGTTAAATCACGTATATCACAAGTAGTTGAAGCTAAACCATGTGTTTCGCATGAATTTGAAGCTAAATCATGTGTTACGCTTGGATTTAAAGCTAACTCGTTTGTTTCGCCTGCATTTGAATCTATATCAGTTATAGCGCAAGTACATGAAGCTAAATTATTTGTATCGCATGGATTTCATACTAAACCTTCTACTTCGCATTGATTTGAAGCTAAATCATGTGTTTCTCTTGGATTTGAAGCTAACTCGTTTGCTTCACATGCAGTCGAAGCTAAATCATATAAATCACAAGTATTTGAAGCTAAACCATTTGTATCGCAAGGATTTGAATCTAAACCATGTGATTCGCAAGAATTTGAAGCTAAATCATGTGTTTCGCTTGGATTTGAAGCTAACTCGTTTGTTTCGCATGCAGTTGAAGCTAAATCATGTATATCACAAGTATTTGAAGCTATACCATTCGTTTCGCATGGATTTGAAGCTAAGCCTTCTGCTTCGCATGAATTTGAACTAAATCAGGTGTTTCGCTTGGATTTCAAGCTAACTCGTTTGTTTCGCCTGCATTTGAAGGTATATCACTTATATCGCAATTATCTGAAGATAAATCATTTGTTTCGCATGTATTTGAAGTTAAGGATTCCACTGCACATTTATTTGAAGCTAAATCATGTGTTTCGCTTGAATTTGAAGTTAACTCGTTTGTTTCTCATGCAGTTGAAGTTAAATCACGTATATCACAAGTAGTTGAAGCTAAACCATGTGTTTCGCATGAATTTGAAGCTAAATCATGTGTTACGCTTGGATTTAAAGCTAACTCGTTTGTTTCGCCTGCATTTGAATCTATATCAGTTATAGCGCAAGTACATGAAGCTAAATTATTTGTATCGCATGGATTTCATACTAAACCTTCTACTTCGCATTGATTTGAAGCTAAATCATGTGTTTCTCTTGGATTTGAAGCTAACTCGTTTGCTTCACATGCAGTCGAAGCTAAATCATATAAATCACAAGTATTTGAAGCTAAACCATTTGTATCGCAAGGATTTGAATCTAAACCATGTGATTCGCAAGAATTTGAAGCTAAATCATGTGTTCCGCTTGGATTTGAAGCTAACTCATTTGTTACGCATGCAGTTGAAGCTAAATCATGTATATCACAAGTATTTGAAGCTAAACCATTTGTTTCGCATCGATTTGAACCTAAGCCTTCTACTTCGTATTGATTTGAAGATAAATCATGTGTTACGCATGGATTTGATGCTAACTCGTTTGTTTCGCATGCAGTTGAAGCTAAATCATGTATAAACAAGTATTTGAAGCTAAACCATTCGTTTCGCATGGTTTTGAAGCTTATCTTTCTACATCGCATGAATTTGAACTAAATCAGGTGTTTCGCTTGGATTTGAAGCTAACTCGTTTGTTTCGCCTGCATTTGAAGCTAAATCATGTATATCACAAGTATTTGAAGCTAAACCATTTGATTCTTATGGATATGCATCTAAGCCTCGTCCTTCGCATTGATTTGAAGCTAAATCATGTGTTTCGCATGAATTTGAAGCCATCTCGTTGGTTTCGCAAGCAGTTGAAGCTAAATCATGTATATCACAAGTATGTGAAGCTAAACCATTTTATTCGCATGGATTTGAAGCTAAGCCTTCTACTTCGCATTGATTTGAAGCTAAAACATGTGTTTCGCTTGGATTTGAAGCTAACTCGTTTGTTTCGCACGCAGTTGAAGCTACACCATGTATATCACAAGTATTTGAAGCTGAACCATTTGATTCACATGAATATTAAGCTAAACCATGTGTTTCGCATGAATATTAAGCAAACCATGTGTTTCGCATGAATTTGAAGCTAAATGAAGTGTTTCACATGGATTTGAAGAAAACTCGTTTGTTTCGCCTGCATTTGAAGCTGTATTACTTATATCGCAAGTATTTGAAGCTAAATCATTTGTGTTGCACGGATTTGCAGCTAAGACTTCTATTTCGCATTGACTTGAATCTAAAGCATGCGTTTCGCATGTATTCGATGCTAACTAATTTGTTTCGCCTGCATGTGAAGCTATATCACTTATATTCGCAAGTATTTGACGGTCATTCATTCGTTTCGCATGAATTTCCAGCTAAGCCTTCTACTTCGTATTGATTTGAAGCTAAATCATGTATTCGCTGGGATTTGAAGCCAACTCGTTTGTTTCGCCTGCAGTTGAAGCTATATCACTTATATTCGTAAGTATTTGAAGCTAAACTATTCGTTTAGCATGGCTTTGAAGCTAAGCCTTCAACTTCGCATTGATTTGAAGCTAAATCATGTGTTTCGCATTGGTTTGAAGATAACTCGTTTGATTCGCATGCAGTTGAAGCTATATCACTTATATTCGCAAGTATTTGAAGATAAATCATTCGTTTCGCTTGGATTTGAAGCTAAGCCTCCTACTTCGTATTGATTTGAAGCTAAATCATGTATTCGCTTGGATTTGAAGCCAACTCGTTTGTTTCGCCTGCAGTTGAAGCTAAATCATGTATATCACAATTATTTGAAGCTGAACCATTTGATTCGCATGTATTTGAAGCTTTGCCTTCTACTGCGCATTGATTTGAAGCTAAATCATGTGTTTCGCTTCGATTTGAAACTAACTCGTTTGTTTCGCCTGCATTTGAACCAATATCACTTATATTCGCCAGTATTTGAAGATAAATCATTCGTTTCGCATGGATTTGAAGCTAAGCCTCCTACTCCGTATTGATTTGAAGCTAAATCATGTATTCGCTTGGATTTGAAGCCAACTCGTTTGTTTCGCCTGCAGTTGAAGCTAAATCATGTATATCACAATTATTTGAAGCTGAACCATTTGTTTCGCATGGATTTGAAGCTAAGCCTTCTACTGCGCATTGATTTGAAGCTAAATCATGTGTTTCGCTTGGATTTGAAGCTAACTCGTTTGTTTCGCATGCAGTTGAAGCTAAATCATGTATATCACAAGTATTTGAAGCTATACCATTCGTTTCGCATGGATTTGAAGCTAAGCCTTCTGCTTCGCATGAATTTGAACTAAATCAGGTGTTTCGCTTGGATTTGAAGCTAACTCGTTTGTTTCGCCTGCATTTGAAGGTATATCACTTATATCGCAATTATCTGAAGATAAATCATTTGTTTCGCATGTATTTGAAGTTAAGGATTCCACTGCACATTTATTTGAAGCTAAATCATGTGTTTCGCTTCGATTTGAAACTAACTCGTTTGTTTCGCCTGCATTTGAACCAATATCACTTATATTCGCCAGTATTTGAAGATAAATCATTCGTTTCGCATGGATTTGAAGCTAAGCCTCCTACTCCGTATTGATTTGAAGCTAAATCATGTATTCGCTTGGATTTGAAGCCAACTCGTTTGTTTCGCCTGCAGTTGAAGCTCAATCATGTATATCACAATTATTTGAAGCTGAACCATTTGTTTCGCATGGATTTGAAGCTAAGCCTTCTACTGCGCATTGATTTGAAGCTAAATCATGTGTTTCGCTTGGATTTGAAGCTAACTCGTTTGTTTCGCATGCAGTCGAAGCTAAATCATATAAATCACAAGTATTTGAAGCTAAACCATTTGTATCGCAAGGATTTGAATCTAAACCATGTGATTCGCAAGAATTTGAAGCTAAATCATGTGTTCCGCTTGGATTTGAAGCTAACTCATTTGTTACGCATGCAGTTGAAGCTAAATCATGTATATCACAAGTATTTGAAGCTAAACCATTTGTTTCGCATCGATTTGAACCTAAGCCTTCTACTTCGTATTGATTTGAAGATAAATCATGTGTTACGCATGGATTTGATGCTAACTCGTTTGTTTCGCATGCAGTTGAAGCTAAATCATGTATAAACAAGTATTTGAAGCTAAACCATTCGTTTCGCATGGTTTTGAAGCTTATCTTTCTACATCGCATGAATTTGAACTAAATCAGGTGTTTCGCTTGGATTTGAAGCTAACTCGTTTGTTTCGCCTGCATTTGAAGCTAAATCATGTATATCACAAGTATTTGAAGCTAAACCATTTGATTCTTATGGATATGCATCTAAGCCTCGTCCTTCGCATTGATTTGAAGCTAAATCATGTGTTTCGCATGAATTTGAAGCCATCTCGTTGGTTTCGCAAGCAGTTGAAGCTAAATCATGTATATCACAAGTATGTGAAGCTAAACCATTTTATTCGCATGGATTTGAAGCTAAGCCTTCTACTTCGCATTGATTTGAAGCTAAAACATGTGTTTCGCTTGGATTTGAAGCTAACTCGTTTGTTTCGCACGCAGTTGAAGCTAAACCATGTATATCACAAGTATTTGAAGCTGAACCATTTGATTCACATGAATATTAAGCTAAACCATGTGTTTCGCATGAATATTAAGCAAACCATGTGTTTCGCATGAATTTGAAGCTAAATGAAGTGTTTCACATGGATTTGAAGAAAACTCGTTTGTTTCGCCTGCATTTGAAGCTGTATTACTTATATCGCAAGTATTTGAAGCTAAATCATTTGTGTTGCACGGATTTGCAGCTAAGACTTCTATTTCGCATTGACTTGAATCTAAAGCATGGGTTTCGCATGTATTCGATGCTAACTAATTTGTTTCGCCTGCATGTGAAGCTATATCACTTATATTCGCAAGTATTTGACGGTCATTCATTCGTTTCGCATGAATATCCAGCTAAGCCTTCTACTTCGTATTGATTTGAAGCTAAATCATGTATTCGCTGGGATTTGAAGCCAACTCGTTTGATTCGCATGCAGTTGAAGCTATATCACTTATATTCGCAAGTATTTGAAGATAAATCATTCGTTTCACTTGGATTTGAAGCTAAGCCTCCTACTTCGTATTGATTTGAAGCTAAATCATGTATTCGCTTGGATTTGAAGCCAACTCGTTTGTTTCGCCTGCAGTTGAAGCTAAATCATGTATATCGCAATTATTTGAAGCTGAACCATTTGATTCGCATGTATTTGAAGCTTTGCCTTCTACTGCGCATTGATTTGAAGCTAAATCATGTGTTTCGCTTGGATTTGAAACTAACTCGTTTGTTTCGCCTGCATTTGAACCAATATCACTTATATTCGCCTGTATTTGAAGATAAATCATTCGTTTCGCATGGATTTGAAGCTAAGCCTCCTACTCCGTATTGATTTGAAGCTAAATCATGTATTCGCTTGGATTTGAAGCCAACTCGTTTGTTTCGCCTGCAGTTGAAGCTAAATCATGTATATCACAATTATTTGAAGCTGAACCATTTGTTTCGCATGGATTTGAAGCTAAGCCTTCTACTGCGCATTGATTTGAAGCTAAATCATGTGTTTCGCTTGGATTTGAAGGTAACTCGTTTGTTTCGCATGCAGTTGAAGCTAAATCATGTATATCACAAGTATTTGAAGCTATACCATTCGTTTCGCATGGATTTGAAGCTAAGCCTTCTGCTTCGCATGAATTTGAATCTAAATCATGTGTTTCGCTTGGTTTTGAAGCTAACTCGTTTGTTTCGCATGCAGTTGAAGCTAAATCACTTATATTCGCCAGTATTTGAAGATAAATCATTCGTTTCGCATGGATTTGAAGCTAAGCCTCCTACTCCGTATTGATTTGTAACTAAATCATGTATTCGCTTGGATTTGAAGCCAACTCGTTTGTTTCGCCTGCAGTTGAAGCTAAATCATGTATATCACAAGTATTTGAAGCTATACCATTCGTTTCGCATGGATTTGAAGCTAAGCCTTCTGCTTCGCATGAATTTGAATCTAAATCATGTGTTTCGCTTGGTTTTGAAGCTAACTCGTTTGTTTCGCATGCAGTTGAAGCTAAATCATGTATATCACAAGTATTTGATGCGAAACCATTCGCTTCGCATGGATTTGAAGCAAAGACTTCAACTTCGCATTGATTTGAAGATAAATCATGTGTTTCGCTTGGATTTGAAGCTAACACGTTCGTTTCGCATGCAGTTGAAGCTAAAACATGTACGTCACAAGTATCTGAATCTAATCCATCTGTTTCTCAAGAATATGAAGCCATGAAGCTAATCCATGTGATTCGCATGAATTTGAAGCTAAATCATGTGTTTCGCATGGATTTGAAGCTAACTCGTTTGTATCGCCTGCATTTGGTGCTAAATCATGTATATCACAAGTATTTGAAGCAAAACCATTTGATTCGTATGGTTTCGAATATATGCCTTCTACTTCGCATTGACTTGAAGCTAAATCATGTGTTTTGCATGGATTTGAAGCTAACTCGTTTCTTTCGCATGCACTTGAAGCTACATCATGTGTATCACAAGTATGTGAAGCAGAACCATTTTATTCGCATGGAATTGAAGCTAAGCCTTCTACTTCGCATTGATTTGAAGCTAAATCATGTGTTTCGCATGAATTTGAAGCCAGCTCGTTGGTTTCGCATGCAGTTGAAGCTAAATCATGTATATCACAAGTATGTGAATCTAAACCATTTTATTCGCCTGGATTTGAAGCTAAACCTTCTACTTCGCATTGGTTTGAAGCTAAATCATGTATTCGCATGGATTTGAAGCCAACTCGTTTGATTCGCATGCAGTTGACGCTATATTACTTATATTCGCAAGTATTTGAAGATAAATCGTTCGTTTCGCATGGATTTGAAGCTAAGCCTCCTACTTCGTATTGATTTGAAGCTAAATCATGTATTCGCTTGGATTTGAAGCCAACTCGTTTGTTTCGCCTGCAGTTGAAGCTAAATCATGTATATCACAATTATTTGAAGCTGAACCATTTGTTTCTCATGGATTTGAAGCTAAGCCTTCTACTTCGCATTTATTTGATGCTAAATCACGTGTTTCGCATTGATTTGAAGATAACTCGTTTGTTTTCCCTGCATTTGAACCAATATCACTTATATTCGCCCGTATTTGAAGATAAATCATTCGTTTCGCATGGATTTGAAGCTAAGCCTCCTACTTCGTATTGATTTGAAGCTAAATCATGTATTCGCTTGGATTTGAAGCCAACTCGTTTGTTTCGCCTGCAGTTGAAGCTATATCATGTATATCACAGTTATTTGAAGCTGAACCATTTGTTTCGCATGGATTTGAAGCTAAGCCTTCTACTGCGCATTGATTTGAAGCTAAATCATGTGTTTCGCTTGCATTTGAAGCTAACTCGTTTGTTTCTCCTGCATTTGTACCAATATCACTTATAATCGCCAGTATTTGAAGATAAATCATTCGTTTCGCATGGATTTGAAGCTAAGCCTCCTACTTCGTATTGATATGAAGCTAAATCATGTATTCGCTTGGATTTGAAGCCAACTCGTTTGTTTCGCCCTGCAGTTGAAGCTATATCACTTATATTCGCAAGTATTTGAAGCTAAACTATTCGTTTTGCATGGATATGAAGCTAAGCCTTCAACTTCGCATTGATTTGGAGCTAAATCATGTGTTTCGCTTTGGTTTGAAGATAACGCTTTTGATTCGCATGCAGTTGAATCAATATCACTTATATTCGCAAGTATTTGAAGATAAATCATTCGTTTCGCATGGATTTGAAGCTAAGCCTCCTACTTCGTATTGATTTGAAGCTAAATCATGTATTCGCTTGGATTTGAAGCCAACTCGTTTGTTTCGCCTGCAGTTGAAGCTAAATCATGTATATCACAATTATTTGAAGCTGAACCATTTGTTTCGCATGGATTTGAAGCTAAGCCTTCTACTTCGTATTTATTTGATGCTAAATCACGTGTTTCGCATTGATTTGAAGATAACTCGTTTGTTTAGCATGCAGTTGTATCTATATCACTTATATTCGCAAGTATTTGAAGCCAAATAATTCGTTTCGCCTGCATTTGAAGCTAAATCATGTATATCACAAGTAGTTGAAGCTATACCATTTGTTTCGCATGGATTTTAAGATAAGCCTTCTACTTCGCATTGATTTGAAACTAAATCATGTACTTCGCTTGGATTTGAAGCTAACTTGTTTGTTACGCATGCAGTTGATGCTAAATCATGTATATCACAAGTATTTGGAGCTGAACCATTTGATTCTCATGAATATTAAGCTAAACCATGTGTTTCGCATGAATATTAAGCTAAACCAAGTGTTTCGCATGAATTTGAAGATAAATCATGTGTTTCACATGGATTTGAAGCTGACTCGTTTGTTTCGACGGCATTTGAAGCTATATCACTTATATCGCAAGTATTTGAAGCTAAACCATTCGTTTCGTATGGATTTGAAGCAAAGCCATCTACTTCGCATTGATTTGAAGCAGAATCATGTGTTTCGCTTGGATTTGAAGATAACTCGTTTGTTTAGCATGCAGTTGAATCTATATCACTTATATTCGCAAGTATTTGAAGCCAAATAATTCGTTTCGCATGGATTTGAAGCTAAGCCTTCTACTTCGCATGTATTTGAAGCTAAATCATGTGTTTCGATTGGATTTGAAGCTAACTCATTGTTTCGCATTCAGTTGCAGCTATATCACTTATATTCGCAAGTATTTGCTGCCAAATCATTCGGTTCGCATGGATTTGAAGCTAAGCCTTCAACTTCGCATTGATGTGAAGCTAAATCATGTGTTTCGCATGAATTTGAAGCCAGCTCATTGGTTTCGCATGCAGTTGAAGCTAAATCATGTATATCACAAGTATGTGAAGCTAAACCATTTTATTCGCCTGGATTTGAAGCTAAACCTTCTACTTCACATTGGTTTGAAGCTAAATCATGTATTCGCATGGATTTGAAGCCAACTCGTTTGATTCGCATGCAGTTGACGCTATATTACTTATATTCGCACGTATTTGAAGATAAATCATTCGTTTCGCATGGATTTGAAGCTAAGCCTCCTACTTCGTATTGATTTGAAGCTAAATCATGTATTCGCTTGGATTTGAAGCCAATGATATCATGTATATCACAGTTATTTGAAGCTGAACCATTTGTTTCGCATGGATTTGAAGCTAAGCCTTCTACTGCGCATTGATTTGAAGCTAAATCATGTGTTTCGCTTGAATTTGAAGCTAACTCGTTTGTTTCTCCTGCATTTGAACCAATATCACATATATCGCAAGTATTTGAAGCTAAACCATTCGTTTCGCATGGATTTGAAGCTAAGCCATCTACTTCGCATTGATTTGAAGCAGAATCATGTGTTTCGCTTGGATTTGAAGCTAACTTGTTTGTTTCGCGTGCAGTTGAATCTATATCACTTATATTCGCAAGTATTTGAAGCCAAATAATCCGCTTCGCATGGATTTGAAGCTAAGCCTTCTACTTCGCATTGATTTAATGCTAAATCATGTGTTTCGCACGGATTTGAAGCTAAGCCTTCTACTTCACATTGATCTGAAGCTAAATCATGCGTTTCGAATGGATTTGAAACTAACTCGATTGTTTCGCATGCACTTGAAGCTATATCACTTATATTCTCAGGTATTTGAAACTCAATCATTCGTTTCGCATGGATTTGAAGTTAACTCGTTTGTTTCGCCTGCATTTGAAGCTATATCACTTAAATTCGCAAGTATTTGAAGCCAAATCATTCGTTTCGCACGGATTTGAAGATAAGCCTTCTACTTCGCATTGATTTGAAGTTAAATCATGTGTTTCCATTGGGTGTGAAGCTAAATCTATTGTTTCGCATGCAGCTGAAGCTAAATCATGTATATCACAAGTATATGAAGCTAAATAATTTGTGTCGAATGGATTTGATTCTAAGGCTTCTACTACGCATTGATTTGAAGCAAAATCATGTGTTTCGCTTGGGTTTGAAGATAACTCGTTTGTTTCGCATGCAGTTGAAGCTAAATCATGTATATCATAGGTAATTGAAGCTAAACCATTTGGTTCGCATGGATTTGAAGCTAAGCCTTCTACTTCGCTTTGATTTGAAGTAAATCAAGTGTTTCGTTTGGATTTGAAGCAAACTCGTTTGTTTCGCATACAGTTGAAGCTCTATCACTTATTTTGCAAGTATTTGAATCTAAATCATTCGTTTCGCATGGTTTTGAAGCTGACTCGTTTGTTTCGCCTGCATTTGAAGCTATATCACTTATATCGCAAGTATTTGAAGCTAAACCATTCGTTTCGCATGGATTTGAAGCAGAATCATGTGTTTCGCTTGGATTTGAAGTTCACTCGCTCGTTTCGCCTGCATTTGAAGCTATATCACTTATATCGCAAGTATATGAATCTAAATAATCTGTATCACATGGATTTGATGCTAATCCTTCTACTTCGCATTGATTTGAAGCTAAATCATGTGTTCCCTTTCTATTTGAAGTTAAGGCGTTTGTTTAGCATGAAGTTGAAGCTAAATCATGTATATCACAAGTAGTTGAAGCTAAACGATTTATTTCGCATGGATTCGAATATAAGCCTCCTACTTCGCATTGATTTGAAACTAAATCATGTGTTTCGCTTGAAATTGAAGCTACCTCGTTTGTTTCGCATGCTGTGGAAGATAAATCATGTATATCACAAGTATTTGAAGCTAAATCATTCTTATCGCATGGATCTGAAGCTAAGCATTGTACTTCGCATTGATTTGAAGTAAATCAAGTGTTTCGTTTGGATTTGAAGCAAACTCGTTTGTTTCGCAGACAGTTGAAGCTATATCACTTATGTTCGCAAGTATTTGAAGCTAAATCATTCGTTTCGCATGGATGTGAAGTTAAGCCTTCTACTTCGCATTGATTTGAATTATAAATCATGTGTTTCGCTTGGATATGAAGCTAACTCGTTAGTTTCGCATGCAGTTGAAGCTAAATCATGAATATCACAAGTATTTCAAGCTAAACCATTTGTTTCGCATGGATTCGAAGACAAGACTTCTACTTCGCATTGATTTCAAGGTAAGTCATGTGTTTCACATGGTTTTGAAGCTAACTCGTTTGTTTCGCCTGCATTTGAAGCTAAATCATGTAAATCACAAGTATTTGAAGCTATACCTTTTCTTTCGCATGTATTTGAAGATAAGCCTTCTAATTCGCATTGATTCGAAGCTAAATCATGTGTTTCGCTAGAAATTGAAGATAAATCGTTTGTTTCGATGCAGTTGAGCTAAATCATGTATATCACAAGTATTTGAAGCTATAGCATTTGTTTCGCATGGTTTTGAAGCTAAGCCTTCTACTTCGCATTGATTTGAAACTAAATCATGTGTTTCGCTTGGATTTGAAGCTAATTCGTTTGTTTCGCATGCAGGTGAAGATAAATCATGTAAATCACAAGTATTTGAAGCTAAACCATTTGATTCGCATGGATTTAAAGCTAACTCGTTTGTATCGCATGCACTTGAAGCTAAATCATGTGTATCACGAGTATTTGAAGCAAAACCATTTGATTCGCATGGATTTGAAACTGAGACTTCTACTTCGCATTGATTTGAAGCTACATCAAGTGCTTCGCTTGGATTTGAAGCTAACTCGTTTGTTTCGCATGCAGTTGAAGCTAAATCATTTATATCACAAGTATTTGAAGCTAAACCATTTGTTTCGTATGGATTTGAAAAACGGCCTTCTATTTCGCAATGATTTGAAGCTAAATCATGTGTTTCTCATGGATTTGAAGCTAACTCGTTTGTTTCGCATGCAGTTGAAGCTAAATCATGTATATCACATGTATTTGAAGCTAAATCATGTATATCGCAAGTATTTGAAGCTAAACCATTTGTTTCGCATGGATTAGAAAATCAGACTTCTATTTCGCATTGATTTGAAGCTAAATGATGAGTTTCCCTTGGATTTGAAGCTAACTCGTTTGTTTCGCATGGATTTGAAGCTAACTCATTTGTTTCGCATGCAGTTGAAGCAAAATCATTTATACCACAAGTATTTGAAGCTAAACCATTTGTTTCGCATGGATTCGAAGATCAGCATTCTACTTCGCATTGATTTGAAGCTAAATCAAGTGTTTCGCTTGGATTTGAAGTTAAATCGTTAGTTTCGCATGCAGTTAAATCTAAATCATGTATATCACAAGTATTTGAAGCTAATCCATTTGATTCTCATGGATTTGGAGCTAAGCATTCTACTTCGCATTGATTTGGAGCTAAATCATGTGTTTCGCATGGATTTAAAGCTAACACGTTTGTTTCGCATGGATTAGAAAATCAGCCTTCTATTTCGCATTGATTTGAAGCTAAGTCATGAGTTTCCCATGGATTTGAAGCTAACTCGTTTGTTTCGCGTGGATTTGAAGCTAACTCATTTGCTTCGCTTGCAGTTGAATCAAAATCATGTATATCACAAGTATTTGATGCTAAACCATTTGATTCGCATGGATTTGGAGCTAAGCCTTCTACTTCGCATCGATTTGAAGCTACATCAAGTGCTTCGCTTGGATTTGAAGCTAACTCGTTTGTTTCGCATGCAGTTGAAGCTAATTCATGTATATCACAAGTATTTGAAGCTAAACCATTTGATTCCCATTGATTTGGAGCTAAGCCTTCTCCTTCGCATTGATTTGGAGCAAAATCATGTGTTTCGCATGGATTTATACCTAACACGATTGTTTCGCATGCAGTTGAAGCTAAATCATGTATATCACAAGTATTTGAAGCTAAACCATTTGTTTCGCATGGATTCAAAAATCAGCCTTCTATTTCGCATTGATTTGAAGCTAAATCACGAGTTTCGCATGGATTTGAAGCTAACTCGTTTGTTTCGCATTGATTTGAAGATAACTCGTTTGTTTAGCATGCAGTTGTATCTATATCACTTATATTCGCAAGTATTTGAAGCCAAATAATTCGTTTCGCCTGCATTTGAAGCTAAATCATGTATATCACAAGTAGTTGAAGCTATACCATTTGATTCGCATGGATTTTAAGATAAGCCTTCTACTTCGCATTGATTTGAAACTAAATCATGTACTTCGCTTGGATTTGAAGCTAACTTGTTTGTTACGCATGCAGTTGATGCTAAATCATGTATATCACAAGTATTTGGAGCTGAACCATTTGATTCTCATGAATATTAAGCTAAACCATGTGTTTCGCATGAATATTAAGCTAAACCAAGTGTTTCGCATGAATTTGAAGATAAATCATGTGTTTCACATGGATTTGAAGCTGACTCGTTTGTTTCGATGGCATTTGAAGCTATATCACTTATATCGCAAGTATTTGAAGCTAAACCATTCGTTTCGTATGGATTTGAAGCAAAGCCTTCTACTTCGCATGTATTTGAAGCTAAATCATGTGTTTCGATTGGATTTGAAGCTAACTCATTGTTTCGCATTCAGTTGCAGCTATATCACTTATATTCGCAAGTATTTGCTGCCGAATCATTCGGTTCGCATGGATTTGAAGCTAAGCCTTCAACTTCGCATTGATTTGAAGCTAAATCATGTGTTTCGCATGAATTTGAAGCCAGCTCGTTGGTTTCGCATGCAGTTGAAGCTAAATCATGTATATCACAAGTATGTGAAGCTAAACCATTTTATTCGCCTGGATTTGAAGCTAAACCTTCTACTTCACATTGGTTTGAAGCTAAATCATGTATCCGCATGGATTTGAAGCCAACTCGTTTGATTCGCATGCAGTTGACGCTATATTACTTATATTCGCACGTATTTGAAGATAAATCATTCCTTTCGCATGGATTTGAAGCTAAGCCTCCTACTTCGTATTGATTTGAAGCTAAATCATGTATTCGCTTGGATTTGAAGCCAACTCGTTTGTTTCGCCTGCAGTTGAAGCTATATCATGTATATCACAGTTATTTGAAGCTGAACCATTTGTTTCGCATGGATTTGAAGCTAAGCCTTCTACTGCGCATTGATTTGAAGCTAAATCATGTGTTTCGCTTGAATTTGAAGCTAACTCGTTTGTTTCTCCTGCATTTGAACCAATATCACATATATCGCAAGTATTTGAAGCTAAACCATTCGTTTCGCATGGATTTGAAGCTAAGCCATCTACTTCGCATTGATTTGAAGCAGAATCATGTGTTTCGCTTGGATTTGAAGATAACTCGTTTGTTTAGCATGCAGTTGAATCTATATCACTTATATTCGCAAGTATTTGAAGCCAAATAATTCGTTTCGCATGGATTTGAAGCTAAGCCTCCTACTTCGCATGTATTTGAAGCTAAATCATGTGTTTCGATTGGATTTGAAGCTAACTCGTTTGTTTCGCATGCAGTTGCAGCTATATCACTTATATTCGCAAGTATTTGCTGCCAAATCATTCGGTTCGCATGGATTTGAAGCTAAGCCTTCCACTTCGCATTGATTTGAAGATAAATCACGTTTTTGGCATGGATTTGAAGCTGAATCATGTGTTTCGCTTGGATTTGAAGCTAACTCGTTTGTTTCGCATGCAGTTGAAGCTAACTCATGTATATCACAAGTATTTGAAGCTGAACCATTTGTTTTGCAAGAATTTGAAGATAAGCCTTCCGCTTCGCATTGATTTGATGCTAAATCATGTGTTTCGCATGGATTTGAAGCTAAATCATGTGTTTCGCTTCGATTTGAAGCTAACTCGTTTGTTTCGCGTGCAGTTGAATCTATATCAATTATATTCGCAAGTATTTGAAGCCAAATAATCCGCTTCGCATGGCTTTGAAGCTAAGCCTTCTACTTCGCATGAATTTGTAGCAGAATGATGTGTTTCGATTGGATTTGAAGCTAACTCGTTTGTTTCGCATGCAGTTGATGCTATATCGTGTATATCACAAGTATCTGAATCTAAACCATCTGTTTCGCAAGAATGTGAAGCTATGAACCTAAACCATTTGTTTTGCATGAATATTAAGCCAAACCATGTGTTTCGAACGTATTTCAAGCTGAATTATGTGTTTCGCTTGGATTTAAAGCTAATTCGTTTGTTTCGCATGCAGTTGAAGCTAAATCATGTATATCACAAGTATATGAAGCTAAACCATTTGTTTCGCATGGATTTGAAGCTAAGCCTTCTACTTTGCATTGATTTGATGCTAAATCATGTGTTTCGCATGGATTTGATGCTAAATCATGTGTTTCGCTTCGATTTGAAGCTAACTTGTTTGTTTCGCGTGCAGTTGAATCTATACCACTTATATTCGCAAGTATTTGAAGCCAAATAATCCGCTTCGCATGGATTTGAAGCTAAGCCTTCTACTTCGTATTGATTTAATGCTAAATCATGTGTTTCGCACGGATTTGAAGCTAAGCCTTCTACTTCACATTGATCTGAAGCTAAATCATGCGTTTCGAATGGATTTGAAACTAACTCGATTGTTTCGCATGCACTTGAAGCTATATCACTTATATTCTCAGGTATTTGAAACTCAATCATTCGTTTCGCATGGATTTGAAGTTAACTCGTTTGTTTCGCCTGCATTTGAAGCTATATCACTTAAATTCGCAAGTATTTGAAGCCAAATCATTCGTTTCGCACGGATTTGAAGATAAGCCTTCTACTTCGCATTGATTTGAAGTTAAATCATGTGTTTCCATTGGGTGTGAAGCTAAATCTATTGTTTCGCATGCAGCTGAAGCTAAATCATGTATATCACAAGTATATGAAGCTAAATAATTTGTGTCGAATGGATTTGATTCTAAGGCTTCTACTACGCATTGATTTGAAGCAAAATCATGTGTTTCGCTTGGGTTTGAAGATAACTCGTTTGTTTCGCATGCAGTTGAAGCTAAATTATGTATATCATAGGTAATTGAAGCTAAACCATTTGGTTCGCATGGATTTGAAGCTAAGCCTTCTACTTCGCTTTGATTTGAAGTAAATCAAGTGTTTCGTTTGGATTTGAAGCAAACTCGTTTGTTTCGCATACAGTTGAAGCTCTATCACTTATTTTGCAAGTATTTGAATCTAAATCATTCGTTTCGCATGGTTTTGAAGCTGACTCGTTTGTTTCGCCTGCATTTGAAGCTATATCACTTATATCGCAAGTATTTGAAGCTAAACCATTCGTTTCGCATGGATTTGAAGCAGAATCATGTGTTTCGCTTGGATTTGAAGTTCACTCGTTTGTTTCGCCTGCATTTGAAGCTATATCACTTATATCGCAAGTATATGAATCTAAATAATCTGTATCACATGGATTTGATGCTAATCCTTCTACTTCGCATTGATTTGAAGCTAAATCATGTGTTCCCTTTCTATTTGAAGTTAAGGCGTTTGTTTAGCATGAAGTTGAAGCTAAATCATGTATATCACAAGTAGTTGAAGCTAAACGATTTATTTCGCATGGTTTCGAATATAAGCCTCCTACTTCGCATTGATTTGAAACTAAATCATGTGTTTCGCTTGAAATTGAAGCTACCTCGTTTGTTTCGCATGCTGTGGAAGATAAATCATGTATATCACAAGTATTTGAAGCTAAATCATTCTTATCGCATGGATCTGAAGCTAAGCATTGTACTTCGCATTGATTTGAAGTAAATCAAGTGTTTCGTTTGGATTTGAAGCAAACTCGTTTGTTTCGCAGACAGTTGAAGCTATATCACTTATGTTCGCAAGTATTTGAAGCTAAATCATTCGTTTCGCATGGATGTGAAGTTAAGCCTTCTACTTCGCATTGATTTGAATTATAAATCATGTGTTTCGCTTGGATTTGAAGCTAACTCGTTAGTTTCGCATGCAGTTGAAGCTAAATCATGAATATCACAAGTATTTCAAGCTAAACCATTTGTTTCGCATGGATTCGAAGACAAGACTTCTACTTCGCATTGATTTCAAGGTAAGTCATGTGTTTCACATGGTTTTGAAGCTAACTCGTTTGTTTCGCCTGCATTTGAAGCTAAATCATGTAAATCACAAGTATTTGAAGCTATACCTTTTCTTTCGCATGTATTTGAAGATAAGCCTTCTAATTCGCATTGATTCGAAGCTAAATCATGTGTTTCGCTAGAAATTGAAGATAAATCGTTTGTTTCGATGCAGTTGAGCTAAATCATGTATATCACAAGTATTTGAAGCTATAGCATTTGTTTCGCATGGTTTTGAAGCTAAGCCTTCTACTTCGCATTGATTTGAAACTAAATCATGTGTTTCGCTTGGATTTGAAGCTAATTCGTTTGTTTCGCATGCAGGTGAAGATAAATCATGTAAATCACAAGTATTTGAAGCTAAACCATTTGATTCGCATGGATTTAAAGCTAACTCGTTTGTATCGCATGCACTTGAAGCTAAATCATGTGTATCACGTGTATCTGAAGCAAAACCATTTGATTCGCATGGATTTGAAACTGAGACTTCTACTTCGCATTGATTTGAAGCTACATCAAGTGCTTCGCTTGGATTTGAAGCTAACTCGTTTGTTTCGCATGCAGTTGAAGCTAAATCATGTATATCACAAGTATTTGAAGCTAAACCATTTGTTTCGTATGGATTTGAAAAACGGCCTTCTATTTCGCAATGATTTGAAGCTAAATCATGTGTTTCTCATGGATTTGAAGCTAACTCGTTTGTTTCGCATGCAGTTGAAGCTAAATCATGTATATCACATGTATTTGAAGCTAAATCATGTATATCACAAGTATTTGAAGCTAAACCATTTGTTTCGCATGGATTAGAAAATCAGACTTCTATTTCGCATTGATTTGAAGCTAAATGATGAGTTTCCCTTGGATTTGAAGCTAACTCGTTTGTTTCGCACGGATTTGAAGCTAACTCATTTGTTTCGCATGCAGTTGAAGCTAAATCATGTATTTCACAAGTATTTGAAGCTAAACCATTTGATTCCCATTGATTTGGAGCTAAGCCTTCTCCTTCGCATTGATTTGGAGCAAAATCATGTGTTTCGCATGGATTTATACCTAACACGATTGTTTCGCATGCAGTTGAAGCTAAATCATGTATATCACAAGTATTTGAAGCTAAACAATTTGTTTCGCATGGATTCAAAAATCAGCCTTCTATTTCGCATTGATTTGAAGCTAAATCACGAGTTTCGCATGGATTTGAAGCTAACTCGTTTGTTTCGCATGGATTTGAAGCTAACACGATTGTTTCGCATGCAGTTGAATCAAAATCATGTATATCACAAGTATTTGAAGCTAAACCATTTGATTCCCATGGATTTGGAGCTAAGCATTCTACTTCGCATTGATTTGGAGCTGAGTCATGTGTTTCGCATGGATTTAAAGCTAACACGTTTGTTTCGCATGCAGTTGAAGCTAAATCATGTATATCACAAGTTGATTTGAAGCTAAACCATTTGTTTCGCATGGATTCGAAAAGCAGCCTTCTATTTCGCAATGATTTGAAGCTACATCATGAGTTTCTCATGGATTTGAAGCTAACTCGTTTGTTTCGCATGGAATTGAAGCTAACTCATTTGTTTCGCATGCAGTTGAAGCTAAATCATGTATATCACAAGTATTTGAAGCTAAAACATTTGTTTCGCATCGATTCGACAAACAGCCTTCTATTTCACATTGATTTGAAGCTAAATCACGAGTTTCGCATGGATTTGAAGCTAACTCGTTTGTTTCGCATGGATTTGAAGCTAACTCGTTTGTTTCGCATGCATTTGAAGCTAAATCATTTATATCGCAAGTATTTGAAGGTAAATCATTTGTTTCGCGCGGATTTGAAGCTGAGCCTTCTACTTCGCTTTGATTTGATGCTAAATCATGTGTTTCGCATGGATTTGAAACTAACTTGTTTGTTTCGCCTGCATTTGAAGCTATATCACTTATATCGCAAGTATATGAAGCTAAATAGTTGGTGTTGCATGGATTTGATGCTAAGCCTACTACTTCGCATTGATTTGGAGCTAAATCATGTGTTTCGCATTGATTTGAAGCTAAATCATGTGTTTCGCATGGTTTTTAAGCTAACTTGTTTGATTCGCATGCAGTTGAAGCTAAATTATCTTTATCACAAGTATCTGAATCTAAACCATCTGTTTCGCATGGTTTCGAAGATAAGCCTTCTACTTCGCTCTGATTTGAAGCTAAATCATGTGATTCGCATGGATTTGAAGGGTACTCATTTGTTTCGCATGCAGCTGAAGCTAAATCATGTATACCACAAGTATTTGAAGCTAAAACATTTGTTTCTCATGTATTTGAAGCTAAGCCTTCTACTTCGCATTTATTTGAAGCTAAATCATGTGTTTCGCATGGATTTGAACCTCACTCGTTTTTTTGGCATGCAGTTGAAGCTAAATCATATACATCACAAGTATTTGAAGCTAAACCATTTGTTTCGCATGGATTTGAAGATAAGCCTTTTACTTCACATTGATTTGAAGCTAAACCATTCGTTTCTCATGGACTTAATGCTAAACCTTCTACTTGGCATTGATTTGAATCTAAATCATGTGTTTCGCTTGGATTTGAAGCTAACTCGTTTGTTTCGCATGCGTTTGAAGCCACATTACTTATATTCGCAAATATTTGAAAGTAAATAATTCGTTTCGCATGGATTTGAAGCTAACACGTTTGTTTCGCATGGATTCGAAGATCAGTCTTCTACTTCGCATTGATTTGAAGCTAAATTATGTGTTTCTCATGGAATTGAAGCTAACTCGTTTCTATCGCATCGATTTAAAGCTAATTCGTTTGTTTCGCATGCTATTGAAGCTAAATCTAGTATATCACAAGTATTTGAAGCTAAACTATTTGTTTCGCATGGATTCGAAAATCAGCCTTCTATTTCGCATTGATTTGAAGCTAAATCATGAGTTTCGCATGGATTTGAAGCTAACTCGTTTGTTTCGCATGGATTTGAAGCTAAGCCTTATACTTCGTATTGATTTGAAGCTAAATCATGTGTTTCGCTTGGATTTGAAGTTCACTCGTTTGTTTCGCCTGCATTTGAAGCTATATCACTTATATCGCAAGTATATGAATCTAAATAATCTGTATCACATGGATTTGATGCTAATCCTTCTACTTCGCATTGATTTGAAGCTAAATCATGTGTTCCCTTTCTATTTGAAGTTAAGGCGTTTGTTTAGCATGAAGTTGAAGCTAAATCATGTATATCACAAGTAGTTGAAGCTAAACGATTTATTTCGCATGGTTTCGAATATAAGCCTCCTACTTCGCATTGATTTGAAACTAAATCATGTGTTTCGCTTGAAATTGAAGCTACCTCGTTTGTTTCGCATGCTGTGGAAGATAAATCATGTATATCACAAGTATTTGAAGCTAAATCATTCTTATCGCATGGATCTGAAGCTAAGCATTGTACTTCGCATTGATTTGAAGTAAATCAAGTGTTTCGTTTGGATTTGAAGCAAACTCGTTTGTTTCGCAGACAGTTGAAGCTATATCACTTATGTTCGCAAGTATTTGAAGCTAAATCATTCGTTTCGCATGGATGTGAAGTTAAGCCTTCTACTTCGCATTGATTTGAATTATAAATCATGTGTTTCGCTTGGATTTGAAGCTAACTCGTTAGTTTCGCATGCAGTTGAAGCTAAATCATGAATATCACAAGTATTTCAAGCTAAACCATTTGTTTCGCATGGATTCGAAGACAAGACTTCTACTTCGCATTGATTTCAAGGTAAGTCATGTGTTTCACATGGTTTTGAAGCTAACTCGTTTGTTTCGCCTGCATTTGAAGCTAAATCATGTAAATCACAAGTATTTGAAGCTAAACCATTTGATTCGCATGGATTTAAAGCTAACTCGTTTGTATCGCATGCACTTGAAGCTAAATCATGTGTATCACGTGTATCTGAAGCAAAACCATTTGATTCGCATGGATTTGAAACTGAGACTTCTACTTCGCATTGATTTGAAGCTACATCAAGTGCTTCGCTTGGATTTGAAGCTAACTCGTTTGTTTCGCATGCAGTTGAAGCTAAATCATGTATATCACAAGTATTTGAAGCTAAACCATTTGTTTCGTATGGATTTGAAAAACGGCCTTCTATTTCGCAATGATTTGAAGCTAAATCATGTGTTTCTCATGGATTTGAAGCTAACTCGTTTGTTTCGCATGCAGTTGAAGCTAAATCATGTATATCACATGTATTTGAAGCTAAATCATGTATATCACAAGTATTTGAAGCTAAACCATTTGTTTCGCATGGATTAGAAAATCAGACTTCTATTTCGCATTGATTTGAAGCTAAATGATGAGTTTCCCTTGGATTTGAAGCTAACTCGTTTGTTTCGCACGGATTTGAAGCTAACTCATTTGTTTCGCATGCAGTTGAAGCTAAATCATGTATTTCACAAGTATTTGAAGCTAAACCATTTGATTCCCATTGATTTGGAGCTAAGCCTTCTCCTTCGCATTGATTTGGAGCAAAATCATGTGTTTCGCATGGATTTATACCTAACACGATTGTTTCGCATGCAGTTGAAGCTAAATCATGTATATCACAAGTATTTGAAGCTAAACAATTTGTTTCGCATGGATTCAAAAATCAGCCTTCTATTTCGCATTGATTTGAAGCTAAATCACGAGTTTCGCATGGATTTGAAGCTAACTCGTTTGTTTCGCATGGATTTGAAGCTAACACGATTGTTTCGCATGCAGTTGAATCAAAATCATGTATATCACAAGTATTTGAAGCTAAACCATTTGATTCCCATGGATTTGGAGCTAAGCATTCTACTTCGCATTGATTTGGAGCTGAGTCATGTGTTTCGCATGGATTTAAAGCTAACACGTTTGTTTCGCATGCAGTTGAAGCTAAATCATGTATATCACAAGTTGATTTGAAGCTAAACCATTTGTTTCGCATGGATTCGAAAAGCAGCCTTCTATTTCGCAATGATTTGAAGCTACATCATGAGTTTCTCATGGATTTGAAGCTAACTCGTTTGTTTCGCATGGAATTGAAGCTAACTCATTTGTTTCGCATGCAGTTGAAGCTAAATCATGTATATCACATGTATTTGAAGCTAAATCATGTATATCACAAGTATTTGAAGCTAAACCATTTGTTTCGCATGGATTAGAAAATCAGACTTCTATTTCGCATTGATTTGAAGCTAAATGATGAGTTTCCCTTGGATTTGAAGCTAACTCGTTTGTTTCGCACGGATTTGAAGCTAACTCATTTGTTTCGCATGCAGTTGAAGCTAAATCATGTATTTCACAAGTATTTGAAGCTAAACCATTTGATTCCCATTGATTTGGAGCTAAGCCTTCTCCTTCGCATTGATTTGGAGCAAAATCATGTGTTTCGCATGGATTTATACCTAACACGATTGTTTCGCATGCAGTTGAAGCTAAATCATGTATATCACAAGTATTTGAAGCTAAACAATTTGTTTCGCATGGATTCAAAAATCAGCCTTCTATTTCGCATTGATTTGAAGCTAAATCACGAGTTTCGCATGGATTTGAAGCTAACTCGTTTGTTTCGCATGGATTTGAAGCTAACACGATTGTTTCGCATGCAGTTGAATCAAAATCATGTATATCACAAGTATTTGAAGCTAAACCATTTGATTCCCATGGATTTGGAGCTAAGCATTCTACTTCGCATTGATTTGGAGCTGAGTCATGTGTTTCGCATGGATTTAAAGCTAACACGTTTGTTTCGCATGCAGTTGAAGCTAAATCATGTATATCACAAGTTGATTTGAAGCTAAACCATTTGTTTCGCATGGATTCGAAAAGCAGCCTTCTATTTCGCAATGATTTGAAGCTACATCATGAGTTTCTCATGGATTTGAAGCTAACTCGTTTGTTTCGCATGGAATTGAAGCTAACTCATTTGTTTCGCATGCAGTTGAAGCTAAATCATGTATATCACAAGTATTTGAAGCTAAAACATTTGTTTCGCATCGATTCGACAAACAGCCTTCTATTTCACATTGATTTGAAGCTAAATCACGAGTTTCGCATGGATTTGAAGCTAACTCGTTTGTTTCGCATGGATTTGAAGTTAACTCGTTTGTTTCGCATGCATTTGAAGCTAAATCATTTATATCGCAAGTATTTGAAGGTAAATCATTTGTTTCGCGCGGATTTGAAGCTGAGCCTTCTACTTCGCTTTGATTTGATGCTAAATCATGTGTTTCGCATGGATTTGAAACTAACTTGTTTGTTTCGCCTGCATTTGAAGCTATATCACTTATATCGCAAGTATATGAAGCTAAATAGTTGGTGTTGCATGGATTTGATGCTAAGCCTACTACTTCGCATTGATTTGGAGCTAAATCATGTGTTTCGCATTGATTTGAAGCTAAATCATGTGTTTCGCATGGTTTTTAAGCTAACTTGTTTGATTCGCATGCAGTTGAAGCTAAATTATCTTTATCACAAGTATCTGAATCTAAACCATCTGTTTCGCATGGTTTCGAAGATAAGCCTTCTACTTCGCTCTGATTTGAAGCTAAATCATGTGATTCGCATGGATTTGAAGGGTACTCATTTGTTTCGCATGCAGCTGAAGCTAAATCATGTATACCACAAGTATTTGAAGCTAAAACATTTGTTTCTCATGTATTTGAAGCTAAGCCTTCTACTTCGCATTTATTTGAAGCTAAATCATGTGTTTCGCATGGATTTGAACCTCACTCGTTTTTTTGGCATGCAGTTGAAGCTAAATCATATACATCACAAGTATTTGAAGCTAAACCATTTGTTTCGCATGGATTTGAAGATAAGCCTTTTACTTCACATTGATTTGAAGCTAAACCATTCGTTTCTCATGGACTTAATGCTAAACCTTCTACTTGGCATTGATTTGAATCTAAATCATGTGTTTCGCTTGGATTTGAAGCTAACTCGTTTGTTTCGCATGCGTTTGAAGCCACATTACTTATATTCGCAAATATTTGAAAGTAAATAATTCGTTTCGCATGGATTTGAAGCTAACACGTTTGTTTCGCATGGATTCGAAGATCAGTCTTCTACTTCGCATTGATTTGAAGCTAAATTATGTGTTTCTCATGGAATTGAAGCTAACTCGTTTCTATCGCATCGATTTAAAGCTAATTCGTTTGTTTCGCATGCTATTGAAGCTAAATCTAGTATATCACAAGTATTTGAAGCTAAACTATTTGTTTCGCATGGATTCGAAAATCAGCCTTCTATTTCGCATTGATTTGAAGCTAAATCATGAGTTTCGCATGGATTTGAAGCTAACTCGTTTGTTTCGCATGGATTTGAAGCTAAGCCTTATACTTCGTATTGATTTGAAGCTAAATCATGTGTTACGCATGGATTTGATGCTAACTCGTTTGTTTAGCATGCAGTTGAAGCTAAATCATGTATATCATAAGTATTTGGAGCTAAACCATTTGTTTTGCATTGGTTTGAAACTAAGCCTTCTACTTCGTATTGATTTGAACCTAAATGATTTGTTACGCATGGATTTGATGCTAACTCGTTTGTTTCGCATGCAGTTAAAGATATATCGCTTATACTCGAAAGTATTTGTAACTAAATCATTTGTTTCGCATGGATTTGAAGCAAAGCCTTCTACATCGGATTGATTTGAAGCTAAATCATGAGGTACGCTTGGATTTGAAGCTCACGCTTTTGTTTCTCCTGCATTTGAAGCTATATCACTTATATCGCAAGTATTTGAAGCTAAATCATACGTGTCGCATGGATATGATGCTACGCCTTCTACTTCGCAATGATTTGAAGGAAAGTCATGTGTTACGCTTGGATTTGATGCTCTCTCGATTGTTTCGCATGCAGTTGAATTTAAATCACTTTTATCACAGCTATCTGAATCTAAACCATCTGTTTCGCATGGTTTCGAAGATAAGCCTACTACTTCGCATTGATTTGAAGCTAAATCATGTGATTCGCATGGACTTGAAGCTAAGCCTTCTACTTCGCATTGATTTGAAGCTAAATCATGTGATTCGCGTGGATTTGAAGCTAATTCGTTTGTTTCGCATGCACTTGAAGCTATATCACTTATGTTCGCAAGTGTTTGAATCCAAACCATTCGTTTCGCATGGATTTAAAGCTAGGCCGTCTACTTCGCATTGATTTGAAGCTAAATCGTGGGATTCGCATGGATTTGAAGCTAACTCGATAGTTTCGCCTGCATTTGAAGCTACGACTTCTACTCTGCATGAAATTGAAGCTAAATCATGTGTTTCGCTTGGATTTGAAGCTAAGCCTTCTACTTCGCATTCATTTGAAACTAAATCATGTGTTTCGCTTGGATTTGAAGTTAAGGCGTTTGTTTCGCATGCAGTTGAAGCTAAATCATGTATACGACAAGTATTTGAAGCTAAACCAATCGTTTCGCATGGATTTGAAGCTAAGCCATCTACTTCGCATTGATTTGAAGCTAAATCATGTGTTTCGCTGGGATTTGAAGCTAACTCGTTTGTATCGCATGCAGTTGAAGCTAATTCATGTTTATCACAAGTATCTGATTCTAAACCATCTGTTTCGCTAGAATATGAAGCTATGAAGCTAAACCATGTGATTCGCATGAATTTAAAGCTAAATCATGTGTTTCGCATGGATTTGAAGCTAACTCGTTTGTTTAGCCTGCATTTGACGATATATCACGTATATCACAAGTATCTGAATCTAAACCATCTGTTTCGCAAGAATGTGAAGCTATGAACCTAAACCATTTGTTTTGCATGAATATTAAGCTAAACCATGTGTTTCGAACGTATTTGAAGCTGAATTATGTGTTTCGCTTGGATTTAAAGCTAATTCGTTTGTTTCGCATGCAATTGAAGCTAAATCATGTAAATCATAAGTATTTGAAGCTAAACCATGTGTTTCGCATGGATTTGAAGCTAACTCGTTTCGTCGCCTGCATTTGAAGGTAAATCATGTATATCACAAGTATCTGAAGTTAAACCATTTGTTTCGCATGGACTTGAAGCTAAGCCTTCTACTTCGCATTGATTTGAAGCTAAATCATGTGTTACGCTTGGATTTGAAGCTAACTCGCTTGTTTCGCCTGCATTTGAATCTATATCAGTTATATCGCTAGTATATGAAGCTAAATCATTTGTATCGCATGGATTTGATGCTAAGCCTTCTACTTCGCATTGATTTGAAGCTAAATCTTGTGTTTCTCTTGGATTTGAAGCTAACTCGTTTGTTTCGCATACAGCTGGAGCCAAGTCATGTATATCACAAGTATTTGAAGCTAAACCATTTGATTCGCATGGATTTGAATCTAAGCCTTCCACTTCGCCTTAATTTGGAGAAAAATCATGTGTTTCGCATGGATTTGATGCTAACTCGTTTGTTTCGCATGCAGTTGAAGCTAAATCATGTATAAACAAGTATTTGAAGCTAAACCATTTGTATCGCAAGGATTTGAATCTAAGCCTCCTACTTCGCATGAATTTGAATCTAAAACATGTGTTTCGCTTGGATTTGAAGCAAACTTGTTTGTTTCGCATGCAATTAAAGCTAAATCATGTATATCACAAGTATTTGAAGCTATATCATTCGTTTCGCATGGATTTGAAGCTAAGCCTTCTACTTCGCATGAATTTGAATCTAAATCATGTGATTCGCTTGGATTTGATGCTAACTCGTATGTTTCGCATGCAGTTCATGCTAAATCATGTATAAAACAAGTATTTGAAGCTAAACCATTTGTGTCGCATGGATTTGAAGCTAAGCCTTCTAGTGCGCATTGATTCGAAGCTAAATCATGTGTTTTGCATGGATTTGAAGCTAACTCGATTGTTTCGCCTTCCTTCTGCTTCGCATTGATTTGAAGTGTGGATTTGAAGCTAACTCGTTTGTTTCGCAATGCAGTTGATGCTAAATCATGTATAAAGCAAGTATTTTAAGCTAAACCATTTGATTCGCATGGATTTGAAACTAAGCCTTCTACTTCGTACTGATTTGAAGCTAAATCACGTGTTTCGCTTGGTTTTGAAGCCTACTCGTTTGTTTCGCCTGCAATTAAAGCTAAATCATGTATATCACAAGTATTTGAAGCTATATCATTCGTTTCGCATGGATTTGAAGCTAAGCCTTCTACTTCGCATGAATTTGAATCTAAATCATGTGATTCGCTTGGATTTGATGCTAACTCGTATGTTTCGCATGCAGTTCATGCTAAATCATGTATAAAACAAGTATTTGAAGCTAAACCATTTGTGTCGCATGGATTTGAAGCTAAGCCTTCTAGTGCGCATTGATTCGAAGCTAAATCATGTGTTTTGCATGGATTTGAAGCTAACTCGATTGTCTCGCCTTCCTTCTGCTTCGCATTGATTTGAAGTGTGGATTTGAAGCTAACTCGTTTGTTTCGCAATGCAGTTGATGCTACATCATGTATAAAACAAGTATTTTAAGCTAAACCATTTGATTCGCATGGATTTGAAACTAAGCCTTCTACTTCGTACTGATTTGAAGCTAAATCACGTGTTTCGCTTGGTTTTGAAGCCTACTCGTTTGTTTCACCTGCATTTGAAGCTAATTCATGTATATCACAAGTATTTGAAGCTGAACCATTTGTTTTGCATGAATATTAAGCAAAACCATGTGTTTCGAACGTATTTGAAGCTGAATTATGTGTTTCGCTTGGATTTGAAGCTAATTCGTTTGTTTCGCATGCATTTGAAGGTATATCACTTATATCGCAATTATCTGAAGATAAATCATTTGTTTCTCATGTATTTGAAGTTAAGGCTTCCACTGCGCATTTATTTGAAGCTAAATCATGTGTTTCGCTTGAATTTGAAGTTAACTTGTTTGTTTCTCATGCAGTTGAATTTAAATCATGTATATCACAAGTGGTTGAAGCTAAACCATGTGTTTCGCATGAATTTGAAGTTAAACCATGTGTTTCGCATTGATTTGAAGCTAACTCGTTTTCTTCGCCTGCATTTGAAGATAAATCATGTGTATCACAAGTATTTGAAGCTAAACCATTTGTTTCGCATGGATTCGAAAATAAGACTTCTACTTCGCATTGATTTGAAGCCACATCGTGTGCTTCGAATGGAGTTGAAGCTAACTCGTTTGTTTCCCCTGCTTTTGAAGCTAAATCATGTATATCACAAGTATTTGAAGCTGAACCATTTGTTTCGCATGGATTCGAAGATAAGCCTTCTACTTCGTATTGATTTGAAGATAAATCATGTGTTTCGCATGGATTTGAAACTAATTCGTTTGTTTCGCCTACATTTGAAGCTAAATCATGTATTTCACGAGTATTTGAAGCTAGACCATTTGTTTCGCATGATTTCGAATATTATCCTTCTACTTCGCATTGATTTGAAGCTAAATCATGTGATTCGCGTGGATTTGAAGCTAATTCGTTTGTTTCGCATGCACTTGAAGCTATATCACTTATGTTCGCAAGTGTTTGAATCCAAACCATTCGTTTCGCATGGATTTAAAGCTAGGCCGTCTACTTCGCATTGATTTGAAGCTAAATCGTGTGATTCGCATGGATTTGAAGCTAACTCGATAGTTTCGCCTGCATTTGAAGCTACGACTTCTACTCTGCATGAAATTGAAGCTAAATCATGTGTTTCGCTTGGATTTGAAGCTAACTCGTTTGTTTCGCATGCACTTGAAGCTAAATCATGTGTGTTGGGGCGTCACAGCGTCGTCAATAATAGCGATGAATTATGACGCTATAGATTTGTGGACTGTATAAAATAAAGAACCGGATTCTGCCTGCTATTTTGTATTTAGCCCCTGACTACAGTACACCCTTGGTCAGGATGTCTTGTTGCTACGACTTCTATCCGAACTCTAGTCTCTATCAGAGAATACCCTCGCTCGCAGCAGACCACCATCCCTCCAACGCACCCACATCACTCGCCGATTGGTCCTGCCCGATTTTGGCAATAGCCAATCAGCTGGTCCGTCTCAAAGCAGACGGCCGCAGGGCCCCGGCAAGGACAGAAAAGCTCCTCCAGGCATGACCGTCATAAAACAATGTCAGGCTGACCCTTCGGAACCTTTCCTGCTTTATGACTAGTCCCGGCCATCGGGACCGAAACGATTTCTGAAAAAACCTGGGCTCGAAAAACAGCCGGTTATGCACGTCCGTCTCATAAAGACATTAGTGCTGTGCACTAACATACCGACCACCTTGAACGGTTACGTTCGAAATTACTAAATTGATAGTGCACCGCTCAATTTACATTTGAAGAGGGCTGGTCTAGTTTGTCGTTGTAACGATTTATTGACAATACTACTGTCCTAACTTAACTCTAGTTACACTAATACGCATGTATACATAATGGGAATAAGTATTCACAAATTTCTGAGTGATTACAAGTTCTAACGGTGTTTGGGTGTATTATCTTATTCCGGGTCATCAATGGGAAGTGGGGACAATTTTTTAATGGCCCGCTGGTAGGTCCCCTGGGCCGTCTTGACAGTCGCGACTCTCACTATTTTGTCCCGGCCTGGACAAATGTCAATGATCCGTCCTAGTTTCCAGGTTAACGGAGGTGTGTTGTCTTCCCGGATGATCACCAATGTACCCTTCTTGTGCTGGGTGTCATTCGGGATATGCCATTTGTTTCTGGTGTGCAGCGTCTGTAAATATTCATTACTCCACCGATTCCAGAAGTGTTGTTTCACTCGCTGGATGTGTTGCCATGACGAAAGTTTGTTAACGAGTGTGTCTCGCAAATCGTACTCAGGGAGTTGCATTAACGAATCACCTATTAGGAAGTGACTGGGTGATAAAGCAGTAATATCGTTCGGATCTGAGGAGAGGGGAGTTAGGGGACAGGAATTCAATATGGCTTCTACTTCGATAATATAGGTGTTCAGTTGCTCGAATGTGAACAGCTCGTTTCCTATAGTTTTGTACAGATGTCCTTTAAAAGACTTTACGGCGGCCTCCCATAATCCACCAAAGTGTGGAGTCCGAGGCGGAGAGAAGTGCCAATTAATTCCCTGGTCCGATAAAAAACGATTAATTTTACTATTGTGCTCGTTGGAGCTGAGAAATCTTTGAACTTCTGTAATTTCGTTTTTGGCGCCGACGAAATTAGTGCCGTTGTCGGAGTAAATGTTCGTGGCCTTTCCTCTTCTGGCATAGAATCGCTTGAATGCTCCTAAGCAAGATTCAGTGGTAAGGTCCGATGTAAGTTCTAGATGAACGGCCTTGGTCACGAAGCATACAAAAATCGCTACATACGTCTTGATTTTGCAACGATTACTAACCTTTTTTTCCTTTATAAAAAATGGACCACAATGATCCACGCCTACGTTTTGAAACGGTCGTGCCCTGGTGACTCTGTTCTTGGGTAAGTCGCCCATTATATATACTGGGACCTTTGGTTTTACTCTAAAACACCTTATACATTTGTGTATGACGATCTTTATGGCTCTCATTCCATCTATTGGCCAATAAATTTGTCGGACCGCATTAAGAGTTGCCTGTGTGCCTGCGTGCCAGTGACGTAGGTGCTCGCTTTCAATTATCAAATTTGTAATATGGTGCCTATGGGGTAATATCAATGGGTGTTTTTGACAGTAACTTAATGGGGCATGTCTTAGCCGACCTCCTACTCGTAGAAGCTTATCCTGATCGAGGAATGGATTTAAATTTAATATTCTGCTCCCTTTGGGCATAGCTGTTTTTCGTTCCAAACAGTTTATTTCTATCGGAAATGCCTCTAACTGGGCTTGTTTAATGATAACTAAATGCGCCTTGCGAATTTCTGTAGTTGATAAATTTCCCGTAAGTCTGTTTTTCGATCTACAATTGTGAATGAATCGTAGTGTGTAAGCTACAATTCTATTAAGTCGCGCAATGGAAGAGTATCGCGTTAACAGGTCATTCGTCCCTTCTCGTGCAAGGAACGTTATTGTGGTTTTTCGCTCGAGAATTTCTCTTTGCGGAATGTCCAATTGTGGCCAAAAGCATTCGTCTAGGGAGAGCCACGCAGGATCGTTTAGCCATACCTTATTATTCATAAATGTGGATGCCAATTGTCCGCGAGAAATATAATCTGCTGGATTATCACGTCCTGATACGTGCATCCAGTTACGTGGGTCCGAGTCTGTTTGAATTTCGCTGACTCTATTGGCTACAAAGGTTTTCAGCAAATGTGGAGCTGTCCTAATCCACTGCAACACAATAATTGAATCTGACCAAAACCTAATCGCGTCAAAAGTTATATTGGTCAACGCCTTCGCTACCTCCTTATTCAATCGCGTTAATAACCTAGCCGCGCAAAGCTCTAACCGCGGTAATGATAGGATTTTAAGAGGGGCTACTTTGGATTTTGCGCATAATAGAGAGACCCGTACCCTACCTGAGTGGTCTAGGGTACGAATGTATATGCAAGCGCCGTAGGCCCTTTCACTAGCATCGCAGTAGCCGTGGAGTTGTATTTCTCGTGAGGTTTCTAACATTACCCTCCGAGGGCACGAAAAATTGTCTAATTGAGCCAGTTCATTTCTGGTTTCTAACCACACCTTGGCTATATCCTGCGGAATTGGTTGATCCCAAGTGACTTTCGACTTCCAAATGTCTTGCATAATTATTTTTGCCCGTATAATCACGGGACCGAGAAGTCCAAGGGGGTCGAATAATTGCGCTATTTGAGATAAAACTATTCGCTTAGTGAGTCTAGTTTCGCTAAAGGAGTTTACCGCGTAAGTTACGGAATCACTGGATGGATTCCAGAAAACTCCCAGAGTTTTCTTTGTCTGACTGAGATCTAAGCATATCGCTTGTCGATCGTCATGGTCCTTTAAATCGCTAATCAACTTATGGTTATTTGAGGCCCATTGACGTAGATGGAAGCCCCCATTTCTAGCTAAATCAATCAACTCATTGCGTAAGTTGATTGCTTCATTGAAGGTAGATGCGCCGGTGAGCAAATCATCGACATAGAAATCTTCTTTAAAGGTTCGCGACGCATTCGGAAATCTGATCTGTTCATCTTCGGCTAGTTGCTGTAGACATCGTACCGCTAAAAAAGGAGCCGAAGCGGTTCCATACGTGACCTGTATTTAATTGGAACGTTTTGATTGACTCTTCCTTCGAATCGCGCCATAATATTTTTTGAAATTTCGCATCATCGGGATGCATTTTAATCTGCCTAAACATTTTTTCTATGTCTGCTGTCAGGACGAACATGTGAAAGCGAAATCGTAGTAAAATTGCCCATAAGTTATCTTGAATGGTGGGACCGACCAAAAGTGCGTCATTTAAGGATACGCCCGATGAGGATTTAGCCGAGGCATCGAAAACTACCCTGACCTTAGTAGTGAAGCTGCACTCCTTTATTACCGCGTGGTGCGGTAAGTAAAACTCCTTGCCATCTCGTGCATCACTGACTTCTGTCATGTGGCCTAATGCTAGATATTCTGACAGGAATTGTTTGTAATGTATAAGAAGATCAGGGTCTTTGCAGAATTTGCGTTCGAGTGAATAAAATCTCTTGAATATCGTTAAATGGCAAGCGCACGATATAGCGTCCATGTACATCGCGAACTGTATTTTCAACGAAGTGATTTTCACATGCCTGTTCTTCGCTAGATAAATTTTTGCGCTCTGCTATTTCTTCTATCTCCCAAAACTTTGTTAGCGCATTGTCTAAGGAGGATGCGTGCAGTGATCTTGAGGGTTTTCCCTTTGCTACTTGTTCTTGTTTGGTTGTAGCTCCCGTGACTATCCAACCTACTAATGTTTCTTGAATGATAATATTTTGTGCACAAAGTTTGATTCGTCCCAAACATAAAAGTGTGAAAAACAGTTGATTCCCGAGAATTGCATCTATTGGGCCCGGAATATTGAACTCAGGATCAGCTATCGTTATTTCGGTCGGAATATCAATTTCGGTACGTTTTACCTGGCGCGAAGGTAGCATTCCAGTGATGGAAGGAAGCGTCACTAAAGTTACCGTATCATTAGATTGGGTGGTGCGTGATTTAATTACGGCATTGACCAGATATTTGACGCGGGTCTCGACATTGGCAATTCCACCTACCGAAGAATCTATTTCCCGTTTTCTCAATTGTAACTTATCGGCCATTCTTTCGGTTATGAAATTTGTTTGTGAACCGCTGTCTAACAGCACACGACAATCGTGTTCACTCTTATCGCGAGTTACAAAGGTAACGATCGCTGTCCCTAATAATACTTCGTTGCGACTATTAACGGCAAAGGATCTCAAAGTTTGTGGCATGGATGATGGGGAGGTGGGTCTCTCAATCTCTGATTGACTATTAGTTTCCCTTTCCGCAATATGTAGAAGAGTATGATGTTTTTTACCACACTTTTTGCAGTTAGTGTATCTACAATAGGCGACTGTGTGGCCGCTCCGCAAGCAATTGATGCATAATTTTCCCCTTTTGATGATGTCTAAGCGATCTCCAGGGGTTACTTCTAAAAGTTTCGGACAGCTTGAAACAAAATGTTCTCCTTTGCAAATTTTTCGCGAATTGGTGGTTACGAAAGTTTGCCCTAAATGGCGTTGTTTTTCGCGTGAACGCGTTACTATTTGGGTTTGCTGATTCGGGCGAGCAAAGCTATTGTCCCGTTCGTCTCCGCGCGCATGTTTATTTATAAATTCGACTAGCTGTCCAAATTGCGGCAACTCGTGATTTTCTAACGTGCGATCCCAAGCTCTGCGAGTATTCCTATCTAACTTGTTACTGATTAGATAAACTAAAAATGTGCTCCAATGTTGCGCAGTCTGTCCGGGGAATCTACCTTAACGTCTTGTAATTCCAACAAAGACTTTAAATGTGCATACACAATTTGCCGACGTTTGTTGCAACGCTTTTGTAATAATTCCCAAGCAACTATATAATTCTCCTCTGATGCAGTCAACGAGGTGATCACCGACGCTATTTCTCCACGTAAGGCGTTTTTAAGTAAGTAGAATTTCTGTACGGCCGGTAGATCTTCGTTCTGGTGGACCAGCGAATCAAATGTATCGCGAAAGCTGTTCCATTCTAATGGGTTGCCGTCGAATGGCCTAATTTGAATTTGTGGCAGTAAAGAGCTAGCTTGTGTCACCTTTATAGTATTTGGAGATTCTGTTGAATTCCTAATTGCGAGATTGGGTCTATGCGTGTTTCTCAATGAATTTTTGCGTAAATTTATTGAATTCATGATGGTAGCGTGATGCTTCTCAAAGGCGTCTCTCTCCGCGTCATGATCTGAGGAAACATCTTCGCCTTCTATCTCAAATTGTGTGTCCTCATACGCACTAAGAAGCTGATCTAATCTAGTGGTGAGGGTTTCGAGCGAGTTGAGCGTTGAACCTTCCACAGTTTCAACGCGCGCTCCTAAACGCGTTACTTGCGACTTAATGGTAGCACGCTTCCTTTTCAAGTTTTTCAAAACTTGTGATTCACTACTTTCAGATGCCATTTTAATGGAAGTAGAATACGACAGGAAGGAAATTGGGAGTGGAAGATGATTCGTTTACTCACTCAATGATGATTTCAGGTTTCGTAGAAAGGAGCCTTGGTGTTGCTGTTCCGTCAACGAGGATGTCCGTGTCTGAACGGCAGCTTCGTGGTCTCCAAAATATCCAAAAGGCGTAGGTTGTGACGTTCTTGATGAAATCTCAACGATGATTTGAGATTTCCTAGAAACGAGCCTTGTTAGCGTAGTTGACTAATCGTAGACTTCTTGACCATGCGAGAGTTGTATCCTTCGGAGAGTCCCACTGTTCCGTCAACGAGGATGTCCGTGTCTGAACGGCAGCTTCGTGGTCTCCAAAATATCCAAGAGGCGTAGCTTGTAACGTGCTTGATGAAATCTTCCTCAAAGATCACCAGTTGAAAACAGAGGCCGAATACCAGCTTGAGAAAACCCAAGGACTAAAGTTTCGATCCGCAACTATCCGGCTCGAAGGACCAAATGTTGGGGCGTCATAGCGTCGTCAATAATAGCGACGAATTATGACGCTATAGATTTGTGGACTGTATAAAATAAAGAACCGGATTCTGCCTGCTATTTTGTATTTAGCCCCTGACTACAGTACACCCTTGGTCAGGATGTCTTGTTGCTACGACTTCTATCCGAACTCTAGTCTCTATCAGAGAATACCCTCGCTCGCAGCAGACCATCCCTCCAACGCACCCACATCACTCGCCGATTGGTCCTGCCCGATTTTGGCAATAGCCAATCAGCTGGTCCGTCTCAAAGCAGACGGCCGCAGGGCCCCGGCAAGGACAGGAAAGCTCCTCCAGGCATGACCGTCATAAAACAATGTCAGGCTGACCCTTCGGAACCTTTCCTGCTTTATGACTAGTCCCGGCCATCGGGACCGAAACGATTTCTCAAAAAACCTGGGCTCAAAAAACAGCCGGTTATGCACGTCCGTCTCATAAAGACATTAGAGCTGTGCACTAACAATTTGTATCAGAAGTATTTGAAGATAACCATTCGTTTCGCATTGATGTGAAGCTAAGCCTTCTACTTCGCATTGATTTGAAACTAAATCATGTATTTAGCATGGATTTGAATCTAACTCGATTGTTTCGCGTGCATTTGAAGCTATATCACATATATCGCAATTATCTGAAGATAAATGATTTGTTTCTCTTGTATTTGTAGCTAAGCCTACTACTTCGCATTGATTTGAAGATACATCATGAGTTTCGCATGGATTTGAACCTCTCTCGTTTTTTTGGTATGCAGTTGAAGCTAAATCATGTATATCACAAGTATTTGAAGCAAAACCATTTGTTACGCATGGATTTGAAGATAAGCCTTTTACTTCGCATTGATTTGAAGCTAAACCATGTGTTTCGCATGGATTTGAAGCTAACTCGTTTGCTTCACATGCAGTCGAAGCTAAATCATATAAATCACAAGTATTTGAAGCTAAACCATTTGTATCGCAAGGATTTGAATCTAAACCATGTGATTCGCAAGAATTTGAAGCTAAATCATGTGTTCCGCTTGGATTTGAAGCTAACTCGTTTGTTTCGCATGCAGTTGAAGCTAAATCATGTATAAAAAAGTATTTGAAGCTAAACCATTAGTTTCGCATGGGTTTGAAGCTTATCTTTCTACATCGCATGAATTTGAACTAAATCAGGTGTTTCGCTTGGATTTCAAGCTAACTCGTTTGTTTCGCCTGCATTTGAAGGTATATCACTTATATCGCAATTATCTGAAGATAAATCATTTGTTTCGCATGTATTTGAAGTTAAGGATTCCACTGCACATTTATTTGAAGCTAAATCATGTGTTTCGCTTGAATTTGAAGTTAACTCGTTTGTTTCTCATGCAGTTGAAGTTAAATCACGTATATCACAAGTAGTTGAAGCTAAACCATGTGTTTCGCATGAATTTGAAGTTAAACCATGTGTTTCGCATTGATTTGAAGCTAACTCGTTTTTTTCGCCTGCAGTTGAAGATAAATCATGTGTATCACAAGTATTTGAAGCTAAACCATTTGTTTCGCATGGATTTGAAGCTAAGCCTTCTACTTCGCATTGATTTGAAGCTAAATCATGTGTTACGCTTGGATTTAAAGCTAACTCGTTTGTTTCGCCTGCATTTGAATCTATATCAGTTATAGCGCAAGTACATGAAGCTAAATTATTTGTATCGCATGGATTTCATACTAAACCTTCTACTTCGCATTGATTTGAAGCTAAATCATGTGTTTCTCTTGGATTTGAAGCTAACTCGTTTGCTTCACATGCAGTCGAAGCTAAATCATATAAATCACAAGTATTTGAAGCTAAACCATTTGTATCGCAAGGATTTGAATCTAAACCATGTGATTCGCAAGAATTTGAAGCTAAATCATGTGTTCCGCTTGGATTTGAAGCTAACTCATTTGTTACGCATGCAGTTGAAGCTAAATCATGTATATCACAAGTATTTGAAGCTAAACCATTTGTTTCGCATCGATTTGAACCTAAGCCTTCTACTTCGTATTGATTTGAAGATAAATCATGTGTTACGCATGGATTTGATGCTAACTCGTTTGTTTCGCATGCAGTTGAAGCTAAATCATGTATAAACAAGTATTTGAAGCTAAACCATTCGCTTCGCAAGGATTTGAAGCAAAGCCTTCAACTTCGCATTGATTTGAAGATAAATCATGTGTTTCGCATGGATTTGAAGCTAACACGTTTGTGTCGCATGCAGTTGAAGCTAAAACATGTACATCACAAGTATCTGAATCTAATCCAACTGTTTCGCAAGAATATGAAGGTATGAAGCTAATCCATGTGTTTCGCATGAATTTGAAACTAAATCATGCGTTTCGCATGGATTTGAAGCTGTATCACTTATATCGCAATTATCTGAAGATGAATCATTTGTTTTTCGTGTGTTTGAAGCTAAGCCTTCTACTTCGCATTGATTCGAAGCTAAATCATGTGAATCGCATGGATTTGAAGCTAACTCGTTTGTTTCGCATGCAGTTGAAGCTAAATCATGTATATCGCAAGTATGTGAAGCTAAACCATTTGTTTCGGATGGATATGAAGATAAGTTTTCTACTTCGCATTCATGTAAATCTAAATCGTGTGTATGGCATGGATTTGAAGCTAACACGTTTGTTTCGCATGCATTTGAAGCTAAATCATGTATATCACAAGTATTTGAAGCTAAGCCATTTGTTTCGGATTGATTTGAAGCTAAGCCTTCTACTTCGCATTGATTTGATGCTAAATCACGTGTTTCGCATTGATTTGAAGATAACTCGTTTGTTTAGCATGCAGTTGTATCTATATCACTTATATTCGCAAGTATTTGAAGCCAAATAATTCGTTTCGCATGGATTTGAAGCTAAGCCTTCTACTTTGCATGAATTTGAAGCTAAATCATGTGTTTCGATTGGATTTGAAGCTAACTCGTTTGTTTCGCATGCAGTTGCAGCTATAACACTTATATTCGCAAGTATTTGTTGCCAAATCATTCGTTTCGCACGAATTTGAAACTAAGGCTTCTACTTCGCATTGATTTGAAGCTAAATCATGTGTTTCGCTTGGATTTGAAGCTAACTCGTTTGTTTCGCATGCAGTTGAAGCTAAATCATGTATATCACAAGTATTTGAAGCTATACCATTCGTTTCGCATGGATTTGAAGCTAAGCCTTCTGCTTCGCATGAATTTGAATCTAAATCATGTGTTTCGCTTGGTTTTGAAGCTAACTCGTTTGTTTCGCATGCAGTTGAAGCTAAATCATGTATATCACAAGTATTTGATGCGAAACCATTCGCTTCGCATGGATTTGAAGCAAAGACTTCAACTTCGCATTGATTTGAAGATAAATCATGTGTTTCGCTTGGATTTGAAGCTAACACGTTCGTTTCGCATGCAGTTGAAGCTAAAACATGTACGTCACAAGTATCTGAATCTAATCCATCTGTTTCTCAAGAATATGAAGCCATGAAGCTAATCCATGTGATTCGCATGAATTTGAAGCTAAATCATGTGTTTCGCATGGATTTGAAGCTAACTCGTTTGTATCGCCTGCATTTGGTGCTAAATCATGTATATCACAAGTATTTGAAGCAAAACCATTTGATTCGTATGGTTTCGAATATATGTCTTCTACTTCGCATTGACTTGAAGCTAAATCATGTGTTTTGCATGGATTTGAAGCTAACTCGTTTCTTTCGCATGCACTTGAAGCTACATCATGTGTATCACAAGTATGTGAAGCTGAACCATTTTATTCGCATGGATTTGAAGCTAAGCCTTCTACTTCGCATTGATTTGAAGCTAAATCATGTGTTTCGCATGAATTTGAAGCCAGCTCGTTGGTTTCGCATGCAGTTGAAGCTAAATCATGTATATCACAAGTATGTGAATCTAAACCATTTTATTCGCCTGGATTTGAAGCTAAACCTTCTACTTCGCATTGGTTTGAAGCTAAATCATGTATTCGCATGGATTTGAAGCCAACTCGTTTGATTCGCATGCAGTTGACGCTATATTACTTATATTCGCAAGTATTTGAAGATAAATCATTCGTTTCGCATGGATTTGAAGCTAAGCCTCCTACTTCGTATTGATTTGAAGCTAAATCATGTATTCGCTTGGATTTGAAGCCAACTCGTTTGTTTCGCCTGCAGTTGAAGCTAAATCATGTATATCACAATTATTTGAAGCTGAACCATTTGTTTCTCATGGATTTGAAGCTAAGCCTTCTACTTCGCATTTATTTGATGCTAAATCACGTGTTTCGCATTGATTTGAAGATAACTCGTTTGTTTTCCCTGCATTTGAACCAATATCACTTATATTCGCCCGTTTTTGAAGATAAATCATTCGTTTCGCATGGATTTGAAGCTAAGCCTCCTACTTCGTATTGATTTGAAGCTAAATCATGTATTCGCTTGGATTTGAAGCCAACTCGTTTGTTTCGCCTGCAGTTGAAGCTATATCATGTATATCACAGTTATTTGAAGCTGAACCATTTGTTTCGCATGGATTTGACGCTAAGCCTTCTACTGCGCATTGATTTGAAGCTAAATCATGTGTTTCGCTTGCATTTGAAGCTAACTCGTTTGTTTCTCCTGCATTTGAACCAATATCACTTATAATCGCCAGTATTTGAAGATAAATCATTCGTTTCGCATGGATTTGAAGCTAAGCCTCCTACTTCGTATTGATATGAAGCTAAATCATGTATTCGCTTGGATTTGAAGCCAAGTCGTTTGTTTCGCCCTGCAGTTGAAGCTATATCACTTATATTCGCAAGTATTTGAAGCTAAACTATTCGTTTTGCATGGATTTGAAGCTAAGCCTTCAACTTCGCATTGATTTGGAGCTAAATCATGTGTTTCGCTTTGGTTTGAAGATAACGCTTTTGATTCGCATGCAGTTGAATCAATATCACTTATATTCGCAAGTATTTGAAGATAAATCATTCGTTTCGCATGGATTAGAAGCTAAGCCTCCTACTTCGTATTGATTTGAAGCTAAATCATGTATGCGCTTGGATTTGAAGCCAACTCGTTTGTTTCGCCTGCAGTTGAAGCTAAATCATGTATATCACAAGTATTTGAAGCTAAACCATTTGTTTCGCATGGATTCGAAGACAAGACTTCTACTTTGCATTGATTTCAAGGTAAGTCATGTGTTTCACATGGATTTGAAACTAACTTGTTTGTTTCGCCTGCATTTGAAGCTAAATCATGTATATCACAAGTAGTTGAAGCTATACCATTTGTTTCGCATGGATTTTAAGATAAGCCTTCTACTTCGCATTGATTTGAAACTAAATCATGTGCTTCGCTTGGATTTGATGCTAACTTGTTTGTTTCGCATGCAGTTGATGCTAAATCATGTATATCACAAGTATTTGGAGCTGAACAATTTGATTCTCATGAATATTAAGCTAAACCATGTGTTTCGCATGAATATTAAGCTAAACCAAGTGTTTCGCATGAATTTGAAGATAAATCATGTGTTTCACATGGATTTGAAGCTGACTCGTTTGTTTCGACGGCATTTGAAGCTATATCACTTATATCGCAAGTATTTGAAGCTAAACCATTCGTTTCGCATGGATTTGAAGCTAAGCCATCTACTTCGCATTGATTTGAAGCAGAATCATGTGTTTCGCTTGGATTTGAAGATAACTCGTTTGTTTCTCCTGCATTTGAACCAATATCACTTATAATCGCCAGTATTTGAAGATAAATCATTCGTTTCGCATGGATTTGAAGCTAAGCCTCCTACTTCGTATTGATATGAAGCTAAATCATGTATTCGCTTGGATTTGAAGCCAACTCGTTTGTTTCGCCCTGCAGTTGAAGCTATATCACTTATATTCGCAAGTATTTGAAGCTAAACTATTCGTTTTGCATGGATTTGAAGCTAAGCCTTCAACTTCGCATTGATTTGGAGCTAAATCATGTGTTTCGCTTTGGTTTGAAGATAACGCTTTTGATTCGCATGCAGTTGAATCAATATCACTTATATTCGCAAGTATTTGAAGATAAATCATTCGTTTCGCATGGATTTGAAGCTAAGCCTCCTACTTCGTATTGATTTGAAGCTAAATCATGTATTCGCTTGGATTTGAAGCCAACTCGTTTGTTTCGCCTGCAGTTGAAGCTAAATCATGTATATCACAAATATTTGTAGCTAAACCATTTGATTCGCATGGATTTGAAGCTAAGCCTTCTACTGCGCATTGATTTGAACCTAAATCATGTATTCGCTTGGATTTGAAGCCAACTCGTTTGTTTCGCCTGCAGTTGAAGCTAAATCATGTATATCACAAGTATTTGAAGCTAAACCATTTGTTTCGCATGGATTCGAAGACAAGACTTCTACTTTGCATTGATTTCAAGGTAAGTCATGTGTTTCACATGGATTTGAAACTAACTTGTTTGTTTCGCCTGCATTTGAAGCTAAATCATGTATATCACAAGTAGTTGAAGCTATACCATTTGTTTCGCATGGATTTTAAGATAAGCCTTCTACTTCGCATTGATTTGAAACTAAATCATGTGCTTCGCTTGGATTTGAAGCTAACTTGTTTGTTTCGCATGCAGTTGATGCTAAATCATGTATATCACAAGTATTTGGAGCTGAACCATTTGATTCTCATGAATATTAAGCTAAACCATGTGTTTCGCATGAATATTAAGCTAAACCAAGTGTTTCGCATGAATTTGATGATAAATCATGTGTTTCACATGGATTTGAAGCTGACTCGTTTGTTTCGACGGCATTTGAAGCTATATCACTTATATCGCAAGTATTTGAAGCTAAACCATTCGTTTCGCATGGATTTGAAGCTAAGCCATCTACTTCGCATTGATTTGAAGCAGAATCATGTGTTTCGCTTGGATTTGAAGATAACTCGTTTGTTTCTCCTGCATTTGAACCAATATCACTTATAATCGCCAGTATTTGAAGATAAATCATTCGTTTCGCATGGATTTGAAGCTAAGCCTCCTACTTCGTATTGATATGAAGCTAAATCATGTATTCGCTTGGATTTGAAGCCAACTCGTTTGTTTCGCCCTGCAGTTGAAGCTATATCACTTATATTCGCAAGTATTTGAAGCTAATCTATTCGTTTTGCATGGATTTGAAGCTAAGCCTTCAACTTCGCATTGATTTGGAGCTAAATCATGTGTTTCGCTTTGGTTTGAAGATAACGCTTTTGATTCGCATGCAGTTGAATCAATATCACTTATATTCGCAAGTATTTGAAGATAAATCATTCGTTTCGCATGGATTTGAAGCTAAGCCTCCTACTTCTTATTGATTTGAAACTAAATCATGTATTCGCTTGGATTTGAAGCCAACTCGTTTGTTTCGCCTGCAGTTGAAGCTAAATCATGTATATCACAAATATTTGAACCTAAACCATTTGATTCGCATGGATTTGAAGCTAAGCCTTCTACTGCGCATTGATTTGAACCTAAATCATGTATTCGCTTGGATTTGAAGCCAACTCGTTTGTTTCGCCTGCAGTTGAAGCTAAATCATGTATATCACAATTATTTGAAGCTGAACCATTTGTTTCGCATGGATTTGAAGCTAAGCCTTCTACTTCGCATGAATTTGAATCTAAATCATGTGTTTCGCTTGGTTTTGAAGCTAACTCGTTTGTTTAGCATGCAGTTGTATCTATATCACTTATATTCGCAAGTATTTGAAGCCAAATAATTCGTTTCGCATGGATTTGAAGCTAAGCCTTCTACTTTGCATGAATTTGAAGCTAAATCATGTGTTTCGCTTGGTTTTGAAGCTAACTCGTTTGTTTCGCATGCAGTTGAAGCTAAATCATGTATATCACAAGTATTTGATGCGAAACCATTCGCTTCGCATGGATTTGAAGCAAAGACTTCAACTTCGCATTGATTTGAAGATAAATCATGTGTTTCGCTTGGATTTGAAGCTAACACGTTCGTTTCGCATGCAGTTGAAGCTAAAACATGTACATCACAAGTATCTGAATCTAATCCATCTGTTTCTCAAGAATATGAAGCCATGAAGCTAATCCATGTGATTCGCATGAATTTGAAGCTAAATCATGTGTTTCGCATGGATTTGAAGCTATCTCGTTTGTATCGCCTACATTTGGTGCTAAATCATGTATATCACAAGTATTTGAAGCAAAACCGTTTGATTCGTATGGTTTCGAATATATGCCTTCTACTTCGCATTGACTTGAAGCTAAATCATGTGTTTTGCATGGATTTGAAGCTTACTCGTTTCTTTCGCATGCACTTGAAGCTACATCATGTGTATCACAAGTATGTGAAGCTGAACCATTTTATTCGCCTGGATTTGAAGCTAAACCTTCTACTTCGCATTGGTTTGAAGCTAAATCATGTATTCGCATGGATTTGAAGCCAACTCGTTTGATTCGCATACAGTTGACGCTATATTACTTATATTCGCAAGTATTTGAAGATAAATCATTCGTTTCGCATGGATTTGAAGCTGAGCCTCCTACTTCGTATTGATTTGAAGCTAAATCATGTATTCGCTTGGATTTGAAGCCAACTCGTTTGTTTCGCCTGCAGTTGAAGCTAAATCATGTATATCACAATTATTTGAAGCTGAACCATTTGTTTCTCATGGATTTGAAGCTAAGCCTTCTACTTCGCATTTATTTGATGCTAAATCACGTGTTTCGCATTGATTTGAAGATAACTCGTTTGTTTTCCCTGCATTTGAACCAATATCACTTATATTCGCCCGTATTTGAAGATAAATCATTCGTTTCGCATGGATTTGAAGCTAAGCCTCCTACTTCGTATTGATTTGAAGCTAAATCATGTATTCGCTTGGATTTGAAGCCAACTCGTTTGTTTCACCTGCAGTTGAAGCTATATCATTTATATCACAGTTATTTGAAGCTGAACCATTTGTTTCGCATGGATTTGACGCTAAGCCTTCTACTGCGCATTGATTTGAAGCTAAATCATGTGTTTCGCTTGCATTTGAAGCTAACTCGTTTGTTTCTCCTGCATTTGAACCAATATCACTTATAATCGCCAGTATTTGAAGATAAATCATTCGTTTCGCATGGATTTGAAGCTAAGCCTCCTACTTCGTATTGATTTGAAGCTAAATCATGTATTCGCTTGGATTTGAAGCCAACTCGTTTGTTTCGCCCTGCAGTTGAAGATAAATCATGTATATCACATGTATTTGAAGCTAAACCATTTGTTTCGCATGGATTCGAAGACAAGACTTCTACTTTGCATTGATTTCAAGGTAAGTCATGTGTTTCACATGGATTTGAAACTAACTTGTTTGTTTCGCCTGCATTTGAAGCTAAATCATGTATATCACAAGTAGTTGAAGCTATACCATTTGTTTCGCATGGATTTTAAGATAAGCCTTCTACTTCGCATTGATTTGAAACTAAATCATGTGCTTCGCTTGGATTTGAAGCTAACTTGTTTGTTTCGCATGCAGTTGATGCTAAATCATGTATATCACAAGTATTTGGAGCTGAACCATTTGATTCTCATGAATATTAAGCTAAACCATGTGTTTCGCATGAATATTAAGCTAAACCAAGTGTTTCGCATGAATTTGAAGATAAATCATGTGTTTCACATGGATTTGAAGCTGACTCGTTTGTTTCGACGGCATTTGAAGCTATATCACTTATATCGCAAGTATTTGAAGCTAAACCATTCGTTTCGCATGGATTTGAAGCTAAGCCATCTACTTCGCATTGATTTGAAGCAGAATCATGTGTTTCGCTTGGATTTGAAGATAACTCCTTTGTTTAGCATGCAGTTGAATCTATATCACTTATATTCGCAAGTATTTGAAGCCAAATAATTCGTTTCGCATGGATTTGAAGCTAAGCCTTCTACTTCGCATGTATTTGAAGCTAAATCATGTGTTTCGATGGGATTTGAAGCTAACTCATTGTTTCGCATGCAGTTGCAGCTATATCACTTATATTCGCAAGTATTTGCTGCCAAATCATTCGGTTCGCATGGATTTGAAGCTAAGCCATCTACTTCGCATTGATTTGAAGCAGAATCATGTGTTTCGCTTGGATTTGAAGTTCACTCGTTTGTTTCGCCTGCATTTGAAGCTATATCACTTATATCGCAAGTATATGAATCTAAATAATCTGTATCGCATGGATTTGATGCTAATCCTTCTACTTCGCATTGATTTGAAGCTAAATCAAGTGTTTCGCATGGATTTGAAGATAACTCGTTTGTTTAGCATGCAGTTGAATCTATATCACTTATATTCGCAAGTATTTGAAGCCAAATAGTTCGTTTCGCATGGATTTGAAGCTAAGCCTTCTACTTCGCATGAATTTGAAGCTAAATCATGTGTTTCGATTGGATTTGAAGCTAACTCGTTTGTTTCGCATGCAGTTGCAGCTATATCACTTATATTCGCAAGTATTTGCTGCCAAATCATTCGGTTCGCATGGATTTGAAGCTAAGCCTTCCACTTCGCATTGATTTGAAGATAAATCACGTGTTTCCCATGGATTTGAAGCTAAATCATGTGTTTCGCTTGGATTTGAAGCTAACTCGTTCGATTCGCATGCAGTTGAAGCTAACTCATGTATATCACAAGTATTTGAAGCTAAACCATTTGTTTCGCAAGAATTTGAAGATAAGCCTTCCGCTTCGCATTGATTTGATGCTAAATCATGTGTTTCGCATGGACTTGTAGTTAAATCATGTGTTTCGCTTCGATTTGAAGCTAACTCGTTTGTTTCGCGTGCAGTTGAATCTATATCACTTATATTCGTAAGTATTTGAAGCCAAATAATCCGCTTCGCATGGATTCGAAGCTAAGCCTTCTACTTCGCATGAATTAGTAGCTAAATGATTTGTTTCGATTGGATTTGAAGCTAACTCGTTTGTTTCGCATGCAGTTGAAGCTCTATCACTTATATTCGCAAGTATTTGAAGCCAAATCATTCGGTTCGCATGGATTTGAATCGAAGCCTTCTACTTCGCAGTTATTTGAAGTTAAATCACGTGTTTCGCATGGATTTGAAGCTAAATCATGTGTTTCGCTTGGTTTTGAAGCTAACTCGTTCGTTTCGCACGCAGTTGAAGCAATCTCATGTATATCACAAGTATTTGAACCTAAACAAATTTCTTCACATGGATTTGAAATTAAGCCTTCTACATCGCATGAATTTGAAGCTAAATCATGTGTTTTTCTCATGGATTTGAAGCTAACTCGTTTGATTCGCCTGCAGTTGAAGCTATATCACTTATATTAGCAAGTATTTGAAGATAAACCATTTGTTTTGCATGGTTTCGAAGATAAGTCTCCTTCTTCGCATTGATTTGAAGCTAAATCATGTGATTCGCATTGATTTGAATCTAACTCGTTTGATTCGCCTCCATTTGAAGCTATATCACTTCTATTTGCAAGCACTTGAGGCTAAACCATTTGTTTCGCATTGATTATAAGGTTAGCCTTTTACTACGCATTAATTTGTAGTTAAATCGTGTGTTTCTCTTGGATTTGAAGCAAACTGGTTTGTTTCGTCTGCATTTGAAACTAAATCATGTATATCACAAGTATTTGAAGCTATACCATTCGTTTCGCATTGATTTCAAGCTAAATCATGTGTTTCGCTTGGATTTGAAGCTAACTCGTTTGTTTCGCATGCAGTTGAAGCTAAATTATGTATATCTCAATTATTTGAAGCTAAACCATTTGTTTCGCATGGATTTGAATCTAAGCCTCCTACTTCGCATTGATTTGAAGCTAAATCGTCTGATTCGCCAGGATTTGAGGCTAACTCGATTGTTTCACCTGGATTTGAAGCTATATCAGTTATATCGCAAGTATATGAAGCTAATTCATTTGTATCGCATGGATTTGATGCTAAGCCTTCTACATCGCATTGATTTGTAGCTAAATCATGTGTTCCCCTTCTATTTGAAGTTAAGGCGTGTGTTTAGCATGAAGTTGAAGCTAAATCATGTATATCACAAGTAGTTGAAGCTAAACGATTTATTTCGCATGGATTCGAATATAAGCCTCCTACTTCGCATTGATTTGAAACTAAATCATGTGTTTCGCTTGAAATTGGAGCTGCCTCGTTTGTTTCGCATGCTATGGAAGATAAATCATGTATATCACAAGTATTTGAAGCTAAATCATTCTTATCGCATGGATCTGAAGCTAAGCATTGTACTTCGCATTGATTTGAAGTAAATCAAGTGTTTCGTTTGGATTTGAAGCAAACTCGTTTGTTTCGCAGACAGTTGAAGCTATATCACTTATGTTCGCAAGTATTTGAAGCTAAATCGTTCGTTTCGCATGGATTTGAAGTAAAGCCTTCTACTTCGCATTGATTTGAATTATAAATCATGTGTTTCTCTTGGATATGAAGCTAACTCGTTTGTTTCGCATGCAGTTGAAGCTCAATCATGTATATCACAAGTATATGAAGCTAAACCATTTGTTTCGCATTGGTTTTGAAGCTAAGCCTTCTACTTCGCATTGATTTGAAGCTAAATTATGAGTTTCGCATGGATTTGAAGCTAACTCGTTTGTTTCGCGTTGATTTGAAGCTAACTCGTTCGTTTCGCATGCAGTTGAAGCAAAATCATGTATATCACAAGTTCCTGAAGCTAACCATTCGTTTCGCATGGATTTGAAGCTAAGCCTTCTACTTCGAATTGATTTGAAGCTAAATCATGTGTTTCGCATGTATTTGAAGCTAACTCGTTTGTTTCGCCTGCATGTGAAGCTAAATCATGTATATCACAAGAATTTGAAGCTAAACCATTTGTTTCGCATGGATTCGAAAATCAGCCTTCTATTTCGCATTGATTTGAAGCTAAATCAAGTGTTTCGCGTGGATTTGAAGTTGACTCGTTAGTTTCGCATGCACTTGAAGCTACATCATGTGTATCACAAGTATGTGAAGCTGAACCATTTTATTCGCATGGATTTGAAGCTAAGCCTTCTACTTCGCATTGATTTGAAGCTAAATCATGTGTTTCGCATGAATTTGAAGCCAGCTCGTTGGTTTCGCATGCAGTTGAAGCTAAATCATGTATATCACAAGTATGTGAAGCTGAACCATTTTATTCGCCTGGATTTGAAGCTAAACCTTCTACTTCGCATTGGTTTGAAGCTAAATCATGTATTCGCATGGATTTGAAGCCAACTCGTTTGATTCGCATGCAGTTGACGCTATATTACTTATATTCGCAAGTATTTGAAGATAAATCATTCGTTTCGCATGGATTTGAAGCTAAGCCTCCTACTTCGCATTGATTTGAAGCTAAATCGTCTGATTCGCCAGGATTTGAGGCTAACTCGATTGTTTCACCTGGATTTGAAGCTATATCAGTTATATCGCAAGTATATGAAGCTAATTCATTTGTATCGCATGGATTTGATGCTAAGCCTTCTACATCGCATTGATTTGTAGCTAAATCATGTGTTCCCCTTCTATTTGAAGTTAAGGCGTGTGTTTAGCATGAAGTTGAAGCTAAATCATGTATATCACAAGTAGTTGAAGCTAAACGATTTATTTCGCATGGATTCTAATATAAGCCTCCTACTTCGCATTGATTTGAAACTAAATCATGTGTTTCGCTTGAAATTGAAGCTGCCTCGTTTGTTTCGCATGCTGTGGAAGATAAATCATGTATATCACAAGTATTTGAAGCTAAATCATTCTTATCGCATGGATCTGAAGCTAAGCAATGTACTTCGCATTGATTTGAAGTAAATCAAGTGTTTCGTTTGGATTTGAAGCAAACTCGTTTGTTTCGCAGACAGTTGAAGCTATATCACTTATGTTCGCAAGTATTTGAAGCTAAATCGTTCGTTTCGCATGGATTTGAAGTAAAGCCTTCTACTTCGCATTGATTTGAATTATAAATCATGTGTTTCTCTTGGATATGAAGCTAACTCGTTTGTTTCGCATGCATGTGAAGCTAAATCATGTATATCACAAGAATTTGAAGCTATACCATTTGTTTCGCATGGATTCGAAAATCAGCCTTCTATTTCGCATTGATTTGAAGCTAAATCAAGTGTTTCGCGTGGATTTGAAGTTAACTCGTTAGTTTCGCATGCACTTGAAGCTACATCATGTGTATCACAAGTATGTGAAGCTGAACCATTTTATTCGCATGGATTTGAAGCTAAGCCTTCTACTTCGCATTGATTTGAAGCTAAATCATGTGTTTCGCATGAATTTGAAGCCAGCTCGTTGGTTTCGCATGCAGTTGAAGCTAAATCATGTATATCACAAGTATGTGAAGCTGAACCATTTTATTCGCCTGGATTTGAAGCTAAACCTTCTACTTCGGATTGGTTTGAAGCTAAATCATGTATTCGCATGGATTTGAAGCCAACTCGTTTGATTCGCATGCAGTTGACGCTATATTACTTATAATCGCAAGTATTTGAAGATAAATCATTCGTTTCGCATGGATTTGAAGCTAAGCCTCCTACTTCGTATTGATTTGAAGCTAAATCATGTATTCGCTTGGATTTGAAGCCAACTCGTTTGTTTCGCCTGCAGTTGAAGCTAAATCATGTATATCACAATTATTTGAAGCTGAACCATTTGTTTCGCATGGATTTGAAGCTAAGCCTTCTACTTCGCATTTATTTGATGCTAAATCACGTGCTTCGCATTGATTTGAAGATAACTCGTTTGTTTTCCCTGCATTTGAACCAATATCACTTATATTCGCCCGTATTTGAAGATAAATCATTCGTTTCGCATGGATTTGAAGCTAAGCCTCCTACTTCGTATTGATTTGAAGCTAAATCATGTATTCGCTTGGATTTGAAGCCAACTCGTTTGTTTCGCCTGCAGTTGAAGCTATATCATGTATATCACAGTTATTTGAAGCTGAACCATTTGTTTCGCATGGATTTGGAGCTAAGCCTTCTACTGCGCATTGATTTGAAGCTAAATCATGTGTTTCGCTTGATTTTGAAGCTAACTCGTTTGTTTCTCCTGCATTTGAACCAATATCACTTATAATCGCCAGTATTTGAAGATAAATCATTCGTTTCGCATGGATTTGAAGCTAAGCCTCCTACTTCGTATTGATATGAAGCTAAATCATGTATTCGCTTGGATTTGAAGCTGACTCGTTTGTTTCGACGGCATTTGTAGCTATATCACTTATATCGCAAGTATTTGAAGCTAAACCATTCCTTTCGCATGGATTTGAAGCTAAGCCATCTACTTCGCATTGATTTGAAGCAGAATCATGTGTTTCGCTTGGATTTGAAGATAACTCGTTTGTTTAGCATGCAGTTGAATCTATATCACTTATATTCGCAAGTATTTGAAGCCAAATAATTCGTTTCGCATGGATTTGAAGCTAAGCCTCCTACTTCGCATGTATTTGAAGCTAAATCATGTGTTTCGATTGGATTTGAAGCTAACTCGTTTGTTTCGCATGCAGTTGAAGCTAAATCATGTATATCACAAGTATTTGAAGCTAAACCATTTGTTTCGCATGGATTTGAAGATAAGCCCCCTACTTCGCATTAATTTGAAGCTAACTCGATTGATTCGACTGCATTTGAATCTATATCACTTATGTCGCAATTATCTGAAGATAAATCATTTGCTTCTCTTGTATTTGAAGCTAAGCCGTCTATTTCGCATTTATTTGAAGCTAAATCATATGTTTCGCATGGATTTGAAGCTAACTCGTTTTTTTCTCCTGTATTTGAAGATAAATCATGTATATCACAAGTATTTGAAGCTCAACCGTTTGATTCGCATGGATTTGAAGCGAACCCTTCTACTTCGCATTGATTTGCAGCTAAATCATGTGTTTCGCTTGGTTTTGAAGCTAACTCGATTGTTTCGCATGCAGTTGAGGCTAAATCATGTTTGTCAAAAGTATTTGAAGCTGAAGCATTTGTTTCGCATGGATTTGAAGCTAAGCCTTCTACTTCGCATTGATTTGAAGTTAAATCATGTGTTTCTCTTGGATTTGAAGCTAACTCGTTTGTTTCGCATGCAGTTGAAGCTAAATCATGTACATCGCAAGTTTTTTAAGCTAAACCATTTGTTTCTCATATATTTGAAGCTAAGCCTTCCACTTCGCATGGATTTGAAGCTAACTCGTTTGTTTCGTTTGTAGTTGAAGCTAAATCATGTTTACCACAAGTATCTGAATATAAACCATCTGTGTCGCATGACTATTGAGCTAAACCATGGGTTTCGCTTGAATTCGAAGCTAAATCATGTGTTTCGCATTGATTTGAAGCTAACTCGTTTGTTTCGCCTGCATTTGAAGCTGAATCATGTATATCACAAGTACTTGAAGCTAAACCATTTGTTTCGCATGTATTTGAAGATAAGCCTTGTACTGCGCATTGATTCGAAGCTTAATCATGTGAATCGCATGGATTTGAAGCTAACTCGTTTGTTTCGCTTGCATTTGAAGCTAAGCCTTCTACTTCGCATTGATTTGAAGGTAAATCATGTGTTTCGCTTGGTTTCGAAGCTAACTCGATTGTTTCGCATGCAGTTGAAGCTAAATCATGTATATCACAAGTATTTGAAGCTAAACCATTTGTTTCGCATGGATTTGAAGCTGAATCATGTATATCACAAGTACTTGAAGCTAAACCATTTGTTTCGCATGGATTTGAAGATAAGCCTCCTACTTCTCATTAATTTGAAGCTAACTCGATTGATTCGACTGCATTTGAATCTATATCACTTTTATCGCAATTATCTGAAGATAAATCATTTGCTTCTCATGTATTTGAAGCCAAGCCGTCTATTTCGCATTTATTTGAAGCTAAATCATATGTTTCGCATGGATTTGAAGCTAACTCGTTTTTTTCGCCTGTATTTGAAGATAAATCATGTATATCACAAGTATTTGAAGCTAACTCGATTGTTTCACCTGCATTTGAAACTATATCACTTATATCGTAATTATCTGAAGATAAATCATTTGTTTCTCATGTATTTGAAGATAAGCCTTGTACTGCGCATTGATTCGAAACTTAATCATGTGAATCGCATGGATTTGAAGCTAACTCGTTTGTTTCGCCTGCATTTGAAGCTGAATCATGTATATCACAAGTACTTGAAGCTAAACCATATGTTTCGCATGAATTTGAAGCTAAGCCTTCTACTTCGCCTTGATTTGAATCTAAATCATGTGTTTCGATTGGTTTTGAAGTTAACTCGTTTGTTTCGCATGCAGTTGAAGCTAAATCATGTATATCACAAGTATTTGAAGCTAAACCATTTGTTTCGCATGGATTTGAAGATAAGCCCCCTACTTCGCATTAATTTGAAGCTAACTCGATTGATTCGACTGCATTTGAATCTATATCACTTATGTCGCAATTATCTGAAGATAAATCATTTGCTTCTCTTGTATTTGAAGCTAAGCCGTCTATTTCGCATTTATTTGAAGCTAAATCATATGTTTCGCATGGATTTGAAGCTAACTCGTTTTTTTCGCCTGTATTTGAAGATAAATCATGTATATCACAAGTATTTGAAGCTCAACCGTTTGATTCGCATGGATTTGAAGCGAACCCTTCTACTTCGCATTGATTTGCAGCTAAATCATGTGTTTCGGTTGGTTTTGAAGCTAACTCGATTGTTTCGCATGCAGTTGAGGCTAAATCATGTATAGCACAAGTATTTGAAGGTAAACCATTTGTTTCGCATGTATTTGAAGATAAGCCTTGTACTGCGCATTGATTCGAAGCTTAATCATGTGAATCGCATGGATTTGAAGCTAACTCGTTTGTTTCGCTTGCATTTGAAGCTAAGCCTTCTACTTCGCATTGATTTGAAGGTAAGTCTTCTAGTTCGCATTGATTTGAAGGTAAATCATGTGTTTCGCTTGGATTTGAAGCAAACTTGTTTGTTTCGCAAGCAGATGAAGCTGAATCATGTTTATCACAAGTATCTGAATCTAAACCATCTGTTTCGCAAGAACATGAAGCTATGATGCTAAACCATGTGTTTCGCAAGAATTTGCAACTAATCATGTGTTTCGCTTGGTTTTGAAGCTAACTCGTTTGTTTCGCATGCAGTTGAAGATAAATCATGTTTGTCAAAAGTATTTGAAGCTGAAGCATTTGTTTCGCATGGATTTGAATCTAAGCCTTCTACTTCGCATTGATTCGAAGCTTAATCATGTGAATCGCATGGATTTGAAGCTAACTCGTTTGTTTCGTTTCTAGTTGAAGCTAAATCATGTTTACCACAAGTATCTGAATATAAACCATCTGTGTCGCATGACTATTGAGCTAAACCATGGGTTTCGCTTGAATTTGAAGCTAAATCATGTGTTTCGCATTGATTTGAAGCTAACTCGTTTGTTTCGCCTGCATTTGAAGCTGAATCATGTATATCACAAGTACTTGAAGCTAAACCATTTGTTTCGCATGTATTTGAAGATAAGCCTTGTACTGCGCATTGATTCGAAGCTTAATCATGTGAATCGCATGGATTTGAAGCTAACTCGTTTGTTTCGCTTGCATTTGAAGCTAAGCCTTCTACTTCGCATTGATTTGAAGTTAAGTCTTCTACTTCGCATTGATTTGAAGGTAAATCATGTGTTTCGCTTGGATTTGAAGCAAACTTGTTTGTTTCGCAAGCAGTTGAAGCTAAATCATGTTTATCACAAGTATCTGAATCTAAACCATCTGTTTCGCAAGAACATGAAGCTATGAAGCTAAACCATGTGTTTCGCATGAATTTGAAGCTAATTGATGTGTTTCGCATGGATTTGAAGCTAACTCTTTTGTTTCGCCTGCATTTGCAGATAAATCATGTATATCACAAGTATTTGAAGCTAAACCGTTTGATTCGCATGGATTTGAAGCTAAGCCTTCTACTTCGCATTGATTTGCAACTAATCATGTATTTCGCTTGGTTTTGAAGCTAACTCGTTTGTTTCGCATGCAGTTGAAGCTAAATCATGTTTGTCAAAAGTATTTGAAGCTGAAGCATTTGTTTCGCATGGATTTGAAGCTAAGCCTTCTACTTCGCATTGATTTGAAGTTAAATCATGTGTTTCTCTTGGATTTGAAGCTAACTCGTTTGATTCGCATGCAGTTGAAGCTAAATCATGTTTATCAAAAGTATTTGAAGCTAAAGCATTTGTTTCGCATGGATTTGAAGCTAAGCCTTCTACTTGACATTGATTTAAATTTAAATCTTGTGTTTCTATTGGATTTGAAGCTAACTTGTTTGTTTCGCAAGCAGTTGAAGCTATATCATGTATATCACAAGTATTTGAAGCTAAACCGTTTGATTCGCATGGATTTGAAGCTAAGCCTTCTACTTCGGATTGATTTGCAACTAATCATGTGTTTCGCTTGGTTTTGAAGCTAACTCGTTTGTTTCGCATGCAGAAGAAGCTGAATCATGTATATCACAAGTATTTGAAGCTAAACCATTTGTTTCGCATGAATTTGAAGCTAAGCATTCTACTTCACATTGATTTGAAGCTAAATCATGTGTTTCGCTTGGTTTTGAAGCTAACTCGTTTGTTTAGCATGCAGTTGAAGCTAAATCATGTATATCACAAGTATTTGAAGCTAAACCATTTGTTTCGCATGGATTTGAAGATAAGCCTCCTACTTCGCATTAATTTGAAGCTAACTCGATTGATTCGACTGCATTTGAATCTATATCACTTTTATCGCAATTATCTGAAGATAAATCATTTGCTTCTCATGTATTTGAAGCTAAGCCGTCTATTTCGCATTTATTTGAAGCTAAATCATATGTTTCGCATGGATTTGAAGCTAACTCGTTTTTTTCGCCTGTATTTGAAGATAAATCATGTATATCACAAGTATTTGAAGCTAACTCGATTGTTTCACCTGCATTTGAAACTATATCACTTATATCGTAATTATCTGAAGATAAATCATTTGTTTCTCATGTATTTGAAGATAAGCCTTGTACTGCGCATTGGTTCGAAACTTAATCATGTGAATCGCATGGATTTGAAGCTAACTCGTTTGTTTCGCCTGCATTTGAAGCTGAATCATGTATATCACAAGAACTTGAAGCTAAACCATATGTTTCGCATGAATTTGAAGCTAAGCCTTCTACTTCGCCTTGATTTGAATCTAAATCATGTGTTTCGATTGGTTTTGAAGTTAACTCGTTTGTTTCGCATGCAGTTGAAGCTAAATCATGTATATCACAAGTATTTGAAGCTAAACCATTTGTTTCGCATGGATTTGAAGATAAGCCCCCTACTTCGCATTAATTTGAAGCTAACTCGATTGATTCGACTGCATTTGAATCTATATCACTTATGTCGCAATTATTTGAAGATAAATCATTTGCTTCTCTTGTATTTGAAGCTAAGCCGTCTATTTCGCATTTATTTGAAGCTAAATCATATGTTTCGCATGGATTTGAAGCTAACTCGTTTTTTTCGCCTGTATTTGAAGATAAATCATGTATATCACAAGTATTTGAAGCTCAACCGTTTGATTCGCATGGATTTGAAGCGAACCCTTCTACTTCGCATTGATTTGCAGCTAAATCATGTGTTTCGCTTGGTTTTGAAGCTAACTCGATTGTTTCGCATGCAGTTGAGGCTAAATCATGTATAGCACAAGTATTTGAAGGTAAACCATTTGTTTCGCATGTATTTGAAGATAAGCCTTGTACTGCGCATTGATTCGAAGCTTAATCATGTGAATCGCTTGGATTTGAAGCTAACTCGTTTGTTTCGCTTGCATTTGAAGCTAAGCCTTCTACTTCGCATTGATTTGAAGGTAAGTCTTCTAGTTCGCATTGATTTGAAGGTAAATCATGTGTTTCGCTTGGATTTGAAGCAAACTTGTTTGTTTCGCAAGCAGATGAAGCTGAATCATGTTTATCACAAGTATCTGAATCTAAACCATCTGTTTCGCAAGAACATGAAGCTATGATGCTAAACCATGTGTTTCGCAAGAATTTGCAACTAATCATGTGTTTCGCTTGGTTTTGAAGCTAACTCGTTTGTTTCGCATGCAGTTGAAGATAAATCATGTTTGTCAAAAGTATTTGAAGCTGAAGCATTTGTTTCGCATGGATTTGAAGCTAAGCCTTCTACTTCGCATTGATTTGAAGTTAAATCATGTGTTTCGCTTGGATTTGAAGCTAACTCGTTTGTTTCGCATGCAGTTGAAGCTAAATCATGTACATCGCAAGTTTATTAAGCTAAACCATTTGTTTCTCATATATTTGAAGCTAAGCCTTCCACTTCGCATGGATTTGAAGCTAACTCGATTGTTTCACCTGCATTTGAAGCTATATCACTTATATCGTAATTATCTGAAGATAAATCATTTGTTTCTCATGTATTTGAAGATAAGCCTTGTACTGCACATTGATTCGAAGCTTAATCATGTGAATCGCATGGATTTGAAGCTAACTCGTTTGTTTCGTTTCTAGTTGAAGCTAAATCATGTTTACCACAAGTATCTGAATATAAACCATCTGTGTCGCATGACTATTGAGCTAAACCATGGGTTTCGCTTGAATTTGAAGCTAAATCATGTGTTTCGCATTGATTTGAAGCTAACTCGTTTGTTTCGCCTGCATTTGAAGCTGAATCATGTATATCACAAGTACTTGAAGCTAAACCATTTGTTTCGCATGTATTTGAAGATAAGCCTTGTACTGCGCATTGATTCGAAGCTTAATCATGTGAATCGCATGGATTTGAAGCTAACTCGTTTGTTTCGCTTGCATTTGAAGCTAAGCCTTCTACTTCGCATTGATTTGAAGTTAAGTCTTCTACTTCGCATTGATTTGAAGGTAAATCATGTGTTTCGCTTGGATTTGAAGCAAACTTGTTTGTTTCGCAAGCAGTTGAAGCTAAATCATGTTTATCACAAGTATCTGAATCTAAACCATCTGTTTCGCAAGAACATGAAGCTATGAAGCTAAACCATGTGTTTCGCATGAATTTGAAGCTAATTGATGTGTTTCGCATGGATTTGAAGCTAACTCTTTTGTTTCGCCTGCATTTGAAGATAAATCATGTATATCACAAGTATTTGAAGCTAAACCGTTTGATTCGCATGGATTTGAAGCTAAGCCTTCTACTTCGCATTGATTTGCAACTAATCATGTGTTTCGCTTGGTTTTGAAGCTAACTCGTTTGTTTCGCATGCAGTTGAAGCTAAATCATGTTTGTCAAAAGTATTTGAAGCTGAAGCATTTGTTTCGCATGGATTTGAAGCTAAGCCTTCTACTTCGCATTGATTTGAAGTTAAATCATGTGTTTCTCTTGGATTTGAAGCTAACTCGTTTGATTCGCATGCAGTTGAAGCTAAATCATGTTTATCAAAAGTATTTGAAGCTAAAGCATTTGTTTCGCATGGATTTGAAGCTAAGCCTTCTACTTGACATTGATTTAAATTTAAATCTTGTGTTTCTATTGGATTTGAAGCTAACTTGTTTGTTTCGCAAGCAGTTGAAGCTATATCATGTATATCACAAGTATTTGAAGCTAAACCGTTTGATTCGCATGGATTTGAAGCTAAGCCTTCTACTTCGGATTGATTTGCAACTAATCATGTGTTTCGCTTGGTTTTGAAGCTAACTCGTTTGTTTCGCATGCAGAAGAAGCTGAATCATGTATATCACAAGTATTTGAAGCTAAACCATTTGTTTCGCATGAATTTGAAGCTAAGCATTCTACTTCACATTGATTTGAAGCTAAATCATGTGTTTCGCTTGGTTTTGAAGCTAACTCGTTTGTTTAGCATGCAGTTGAAGCTAAATCATGTATATCACAAGTATTTGAAGCTAAACCATTTGTTTCGCATGGATTTGAAGATAAGCCTCCTACTTCGCATTAATTTGAAGCTAACTCGATTGATTCGACTGCATTTGAATCTATATCACTTTTATCGCAATTATCTGAAGATAAATCATTTGCTTCTCATGTATTTGAAGCTAAGCCGTCTATTTCGCATTTATTTGAAGCTAAATCATATGTTTCGCATGGATTTGAAGCTAACTCGTTTTTTTCGCCTGTATTTGAAGATAAATCATGTATATCACAAGTATTTGAAGCTCAACCGTTTGATTCGCATGGATTTCAAGCTAACCCTTCTACTTCGCATTGATTTGCAGCTAAATCATGTGTTTCGCTTGGTTTTGAAGCTAACTCGATTGTTTCGCATGCATTTGAAGCTAAATCATGTTTATCACTAGTATATGAAGCTAAACCATTTGTTTGGCATGGATTTGTAGGTAAGCCTTCTACTTCGCATTGATTTGAAGTTAAATTATGCGTTTCTCTTGGATTTGAAGCTAACTCGTTTGTATCGCATGCAGATGGCGTTAAATCATGTTTATCACAACTATCTGAATCTAAACCATTTGATTCGCATTGATTTGAAGCTAATCCTCCTACGTCGCATTGATTTGAAGGTAAATCATGTGTTTCGCATGGATGTCAAGATAACTCGTTTTTTTCGTCTGCATTTGAATCTATTTCATTCATATCGCAAGTATTTGAATCTAAATCATGTGTTTCGCTTGGATTTGAAGCTAAGCCTTCTACTTCGCATTGATTTGTAGCTGAATCATGTCTTTCGCTTGGATTTGAAGCTAACTCGTTTGTTTCGCAAGCTGTTGAAGCTAAATCATGTATATCACAAGTATTTGAAGGTAAACCATTTGTTTCGCATGTATTTGAAGATAAGCCTTGTACTGCGCATTGATTCGAAGCTTCATCATGTGAATCGCATGGATTTGAAGCTAACTGGATTGTTTCGCGTGCATTTGAAGCTATATCACTTATATCGCAAGTATCTGATGCTAAATCATTTGTTTCTCATGTATTTGAAGCAAAGACTTCTACTTCGTATTGATTTGAAGCTAAATCATGCGTTTCTAATGGATTTGAAGCTTACTCGTTTGCTTCGCCTGCATTTGATGCTATATCACTTATATTCGCAAGTATTTGAAGCTAAATCATTTGTTTCGCACGAATTTGAAGCTAAATCTTCTACATCGCATTAATTTGTGTGTCGTTCCATTTCTTTCAATTGTTTCTTCTTAGCTTTTGCCTGGTTTATCGTTTTAGCCACTGCAGCAGAGACGCCTGACAATGCCCCCAAAGCTTCTAAAGCAGGAAACAGCAGCGGTAGAAAACCACCTCGTTTGGCAATTGGTAGAATTCTTCCAGTATTGTAGCTACTGTAGTTCTTCTTCTTCTTCCCCTTGACCGCTCGTCGACCCTTCTTCCATATCTGACCCATACCTAATCTTGAGGGAATGTCTTTTACCAGTCTATAGCGGTATACGGAGCTGTTTCTTACCAGTCTGTAGCGGTATACAGAGCTGTTTAAACCAGTCTGTAGCAGCATACAGAGTTGTTTCTTACCTGTCTGTAGCGGTATACAGAGCTGTTTCTTACCAGTCTGTAGCGGTATACAGAGCTGTTTATACCAGTCTGTAGCAGTATACAGAGCTGTTTCTTACCAGTCTGTAGCGGTATACAAAGCTGTTTCTTTCCAATCTGTAGCGGTATATGAAGCTGTTATGTCAAAGGTTTTTTGATTGATAATGAACAAAAAAACTGTACGTGCGTTAGTTACACGGAGATGTGCTCTATCATTAGAATACGAGAAGACTGATATCTATGATGCTTGAGTTCTCGTATAAATACCTTATCGTTCGAAAAGAAAATGTAGCATAACAATAACAGTCGAGAGAGAGAGCATGCGTTTCGTACGACAGTCCTTGAATATCCAGGTTCCGACCTGCCGCACGTTCGACGACCATGATGAGATAATTCGGAAGCATGGGTCATTGCTACCGAGTACTATACGTTGCGTGATAAGCGGCCCGTCAGGATGTGGTAAAACGAACGTCATGATTAGCCTGTTGGAAAGTCCGAATGGACTGCGATTCGCAAATGTATACGTGTATTCGAAATCGTTACGTCAGCCAAAATATCAATACTTCAACAACTTGTTCTCGCACGTGGGCAAGGACGTAGGTTATTTTGCCTATTCGGACAACGCGGACGTGATTCCCCCTGCGGATGCTCGACCGAATTCGATATTTATCTTCGACGACGTTGCTTGTGACGAACAGGACGTTATGAGAGAATATTTCGCGATGGGCAGACATTCGCACGTCGATTGTTTCTATCTGTCGCAATCGTACGCGAGAATACCCAAACATTTGATTCGCGACAATGCCAATCTATTGATTCTATTCAATGAAGATGCCACGATTCTGCGACACGTTCATCAGGATCATGTGAATACCGATATGTCGTTCGAAAGTTTCAACGCAGTTTGTTCAAGGTGTTGGCGAAACAAGAATGAATTCCTTGTAATCGACAAAGACAGTCCTGAGAACCGAGGAAGTTACAGACGCGGATTTAACGAATTCGTCGTGCTGTGATCCGGCTCATTTGGACGGTAAGAGGTGTCGATGTCACATCGTGCTCCCCACTCGATATGCGTCCGTCAAAGAAAAACCTGCGAGCTGCCATCGTTAAGGAAATAGCTAAGACCAGTGACGTCATACGTAAAAAGAGTTTAGCCTTGAAAGTTGGGAAAATGGATGTACAGTCCAACATTGAGACGAATTTACTTCCGATTGTGGAACCGTTGAAACAGGTGGTTCAAAATACAGCTACGGAAGCGAAAGATAATACATCAAGTGCTGATCGACCGTTGGATTTGCAAGCAAACATAGCAGCAGCAGCAGCCGCTGTTCTCTGTGAAGAAGAAGAAAGTGGGGTGATAATTTATTAAGAAAAAGAGGAAACACGATGAAGCGACATTAACTCCAAGGATGCATTTGAAAAAGAAGAAGAATAAAGTATATTCCCCCATCGGTGTCAGCGATGACGTTGACTATGTTGACGTTGACGATGACGACGACGACCACGATGCGGACAGCAATATGGTGCTCGAACCAACACCTTCAATGCATCCGGAGAATGAGGTAGCTTTCGAATCATCTCCAACGGCTGCAACATCGTTGGAATCATCGATGCGAAATATTTTGAGAAGTCCTGAAAAGCATCGCCACGAATAACGAGCATTTGTTCAGCAATCTTAGACCTTTAGCGAGCGAATACTTGAGAAATTTCTTTAGCGGGCAGCCGAAAAGTCAGGACAATGTGTACGGAGTGTATTTTCATAATAAACGTTGCGTTCGACGTGGAAAGCAACGATGATATTGTTATTAATAAAATTAGGTACAGGGGAACTCCAGGTCTCTACGAATTGATATTCAAAAGAATACCCAACGAGAACCTGTACACCGAGAACGATAAAGAAATTTATAGAAACATTCTCATCGCCACGCATGCGCACCGACGTGGTAATCAGACAATGGGAAATAAGGGCTACAAGTACAAAACTATTATAGGACCAATGTTCTCAGCGTTACGTGGAAAAGGTATAAATATTCCAACGACGATGATGCGTGTAACCAGCAATCCGGTCGATTATGTGCATCGGGATGACCCAAATGAGCTGGTAGATCGTTTGATATTGTTGATGGCATCGAAAAATGCTGGTCATACCAACCACGACAATGAAATAACATCCATAATCGAAGAACTTCGCGAAGCTGGATTGATTATAAATTAAATTGTTCGAATATTTATTACGTTAGTGACGAATGAAATGCCTGTTGGTAAATTTATCAAATGGTTCGTTAAAACGAGTATCCGTTGGAATTGCTGCGAAACCAATCAAACGTTATTCGTAGACGAAAGTTGGGAGGTCAGATTTAAAAATATTGAGTTCAGACTCGACGACATTTGTCGGCAAATACAACAGATCGGGCAACAGCAAGATCTACTCGAGTTGTTGGTGTTAAAGAAGAAGAAGAAGGAGAAAGGAGAAGAAAACAACTGAACCAACAAACGAAAAAAAATGTCTATTAATAAATTTGGTACGTTGTATAAACATAGTACGCCCGAGTCGAAAATATTGGCAGATATTTCAACTTTTTATTCGATATGTAAAAATTATGTACACGACAATGCCATATGCTCGATCGGCAATTTCTACGACGCGCGAGGCGCTAATATCGCTCGTGTCGCAAATCCTACGACGAACGATGACGCGGCCATCAAACTGTACGTCGATCGCGTTTCAAAGATAGGCGATGATACTGTAACGTCATCGCTTCACGAGTACATGCAGAATAATGCGATGTGCTTCTCAACGGAATCGTACACGGCTCGAAATAAGAGGATCAAACATTTGGCGGAACCGTTTTGAAACGATGACGCGGCCACTAGATCGTACGTTGACGATGTATCGAAAAGAGGAGACGACGAGCTTCGTAGAAAAATAACAGCTAACGAAAAAGTGACGGAGGGTGTCGAACAGGCCGGTGTAAAATGCAAGTCCGAACTCGTGGGTAAAATAACGGCTAACGAAAAGTTGGCGAAGGATGCCAAACAGACTAGCGAGAAATGCAAGTCCGAACTCATGGGTAAAATAACGGCTAACGAAAAGCTGGCGAAGATGCCAAACAGACTAGCAAGAAATGCAAGTCCGAACTCATGGATAAAATAACGGCTAACGAGAAACTAACGATAGATATGGAGCAGACTAATGAAAAATGGAGGAATAAAGTGCTGGCTAAAATATATAATTTTCAATACGACAGTGATCAGAAAATTAAATCAATCGATTCAGATAACGATGAAATTAATGTGAAAATTGATAACGTATTTTCGGTATTGGAGCAAAAGGTTGAAGCGTTAAAACAGAATATGAAAGATGAAACGGACAGCTCAATCGGTAACCAACTAAAAATCTTTGAGGAAAGTTTTCGTGGTAAAATGAAGAAATTAGTTGCCGAGGAATGCCTCAAGTTCTATAAATAACATGCTTTTGCGTCGATTGCATCATTTTTGCTGGTGATTACGGTGGTAAAACATCGATTGTCGAAAGAAATTGGAGCAGCAGCAGCAACGATGCGTAACAGCAGCAGCAGCAGCAAGAAATCATCGTCTCGTGATTCGCTAAAGCAGACTATTCAAGACATCGTCGCGAATATAGACACGAAACATGAACATCACGAGGACAATTCAATCAACATGAAGTAATTCAATAGATTTATGTTCGATCTGATAAATACGATAAGAAAATACGTTCTACATGTATCGGACGAGAATGACGAGTTCGATGCATTGGGTCTGCCTATAGACAGTATAAAAGTTCCTATTAATACGAAGAAGTATGTCGACAACGTTATCAACGAGAGGGCGGTAATTTTGAACAGTGACAACGAATTTTTCGATGCAAAATCTCGAATTATTCGATATTTGGCAACTCCGGTTTTCGCCAGCGACTCGGCTGGAACACTAACCCTTCCAGCCCCACTCTCAGTCCCTACAAGAGATAAGACGCGGGTATAAGTAGGGAGCTAATTATGCGCGCAGCATTGATTGATTGACATTACAATCGGTAATCCGGAGGTACATATTGTGCGCGGCGGACAAGGTCCCAGACCGGCGTGAATTAATTTGTGGAATATTGTAAAATAAAAGACACGCTGGAAAGCTATAGCTTTCCAGCTCCTTTTTAATAAAAACAAGTGCTTCAAACACTGCGTAACAATTTGGCGATCATGCCAGGATCCGTCTGCTACGATCACAAAACAGACAAAACATGCAAAAGGACCACTACGCAGCAGAGCAAGGTAATAAGCCTGGACTCATTATTTAAACGCTATCGCGAACCGCGGAGTTCCATACTATCTCCCACGAGCTTGAATACCAAAACCAACGTACAATGCTAAAAACACTCGCACTTCGTCGACAACACCAACAAACATACACTTATCACTTTGGATGTTCTTCTTCATCGTCTTCCATACCATATTCTCCGTGGAATATTTTTTTCTCTTTTTTTTGTCATCTTTTAAAGTTTCTTCGTGGATTCTACTTTTTATCAGCCTCTTCTTTGATCTTCAATTGCGCTATTCTTCTAGATTGTCTAACAGGTGTCTCGTTTTGGGTTGCTCCCGACTGTTCTTCGGCGATGACTGTACCAATCTCGAGACCCAGCACCATTTTTCGTTTCTTTCGCTTTTTCTGAGGTATCGGCGTTAAATTCAAAGAATCGTTGACATTGTTTATTAAAAAACTCTGTTCATTGTACACTTTGCTCATTGTATACAAGGCTCGAGCATTCATATGGCCCATCCTCACGTACCCATGTTTTAGGCTTTATACTTGAGAATTAGTCGAAATCGCACTATTGCACTGTTCCGGAGGAATTTTCACTTCAAATAACATCCGAAATAGCTTGCCGTACCGTACACCAATTGAGGAGATATTTCCATGCGTATCACGAATTTCGCATCTCTTCGCATATGCATGGAATGAGTACTGTTTATCAATTATCGCACCAATTGAAAAAAGAATTCATTTCAACTCTGGCACATATAAAACATTTTCAACTCTTCATTCTTGATTTCGATTGTTCACTTTCTCTAATACTACTACCGTTCCTCTTCCTGCTGCTTCTAACACTTTGTCATCTTTTTTTTTTTATCGTGGGGGAAATCTGCTGGTCAGACACCCCCGTCCCGCCCGAGGGGCGGGGCGGGGGTAGTGCGGGGTTCTACCCGCTAAAACCCCCACGGCGGCCTAGGGCGCTGGCGATTAGCGGGGGAGCCACGGGAACTCTCAAGAACACGACCGCGGCTCCCCCTCGCCTGGCCGGCCACCAGGATGGAGCGGTGAGCCCCCCATGAATCATCTTGATTCGGCGGAGCGGGGGACCGCACCCCACACCGCCTCGTCATGACGGCCGCACCGGCGGCCGTCGGGGGGCGACTTTATTTCGTCGCCCCCACTTCAGAAGGACAACCTCGGTTGGCGGGCGGCGGGCAATTAAACCAGAGGTCTGGTACACCCGCCGCCCACCTATTCTCAGCTGCTCGGGGGGGGGGGGGGCTCTAAGCGTGGGCGCACACGCCGCACCCCCCGCTCACGGCGACCCCGCTCGGCAGCCTCCTTCTGCAACATTACCTGCTCGCAGAAGGCTATGGCTGCCGCCCATTTTGTCGGGCTCTCCAGCATGGCCCCAACTAAGCTGGAGAGAGCGAGGTCGCGACCTACTTCCCTTCTTAGGACTCGGCGCAGCACTGAAAAGGCGGGGCATACCTCCAGTGTATGCTGCGCCGAGTCCTCCTCCGCGCCACAGTGGTGGCACACCGTCGTCGCTTCCCGACCGATGCGACACAGGTAAACACCGAAGCAGCCATGCCCGGTGAACACCTGCGTCGCACGGTAGGAGAGCCTGCCAAACCGCCTCTCCCGCCACGAGGTGAAGTGTGGCAGGAGAGCCCCAGGGACGCGCTCGCCGGCATGGGAGCGAAGCTCCGCATGCCATCTGGCGAGCGCTAATCGCCGGGCCTGGAGCTCGAAGCACTCGACCGCCTCCTGCTCCGGCGGGTCCCCCCGAGCCCGGCCGGCGATGCATAGGCGCCTATAAACATAGGCGCGCATCGCCGCCTGCAGCTCGAAGGGAATTTCTCCCGCCAGAGCAAGCGCCGCCACGGTAGACGTGGTGCGGTAACCTCGTATGAGGCGAAGGGCCATTTGCCTCTGAAGCCGGCGCAACAACAATGTGTTGCGCCGGCTTGCCCTCGCGTATGGCGCCCAAATCGGGGCGCCGTATAATGCCATGGACCGCACCACGCCTAGGTATAGGCGACGCACACTTTGTCATCTGCTATTTTCACATAATGATTATTGGTCAACGATACAAGCGAGGTAAACAAGTCTTTGCAACACGACATATGCATATTCGCACCAGAATCCGCGATCCATATGTCTTTATCACTGCTAGTAGTTTGCGAAGAATACGCCGTGACTTCACTGATGTAAGTAGAATCTATTAATTTCGACTCTGTTGCGTCTTCAGTTCGCTTCTTTTGTCCTCTCTTCGGGCACTCTCTCATCCAATGACCCTTTTCTTTGCAGCAATTACGTGTTTTTCTTTTCTTGAGGTCTTCTATCCTCATCTTTGCTTCGCTTTTGCTGAATTTACTGTTCCTTTTTGCATCTTTGTCGTCCGAATACTTCTTCAATTCGAGCGCTTGCACTCGAACTACAAGAGATGACCCGTTCTCTCCTTCGGCTTCAGAGAGTCGTTTATCCTCGCGGATGAGCCTGGCAAACAAATTTTCTTTCTTTCGCTCCGCTTTTGCAGTACATTCCCATGCCATTCTAAATGCGGAAAACTTGGAAGTTAGGCAACTCAACAGCTTACATTCCACAGCGGCATCGGAGAGTTCTTCTTCTGCATCCGCTAATCTCTTACAGATGCTTTCAAATCGCTCAACTTGAAGAGCGATAGATTCACCATCTATAAATCGGAACGCATAGTATTCTTGCCATGCACTTTGTTTAGTGTCTTCACTTGAGTCACTATACAAATCCTTGAGTTTTGTCCAAATCTGTTTTGGATCAGCGCAGTTAATCAAATTTGGATGTAGTCTCTTATCTACAGATCCATGGAGAATAACTGCAGCCTGTGCTTGAGATTTTTTCCATCTCTTCCAGTCGTCCACTCCTGTGCGGTTAGGCTCTGCTTCTGTGCCATTCACAAAGCCAGAAAGATCTTTTGCCTCCAACGGGAATGAAATACCGAATTTCCACATCGGGTAGTTCGTTCCGTCCAGCTTGATCAGATCAATTGAATCTTTATTGGCCATGATAAAGATGATGTGTCGCACGTTATTCTTTAAACACACGTCACACCACTATGCACTTGAATGTGTCCGAATAAATACACTAGTGGCGCAATGGAAGCGTGCTGGGGCCCATAACCTGTTGATTATTTATTGAACACACAAGATCTAATCTAGAGGCTTGCTCGTGAGAACTTAGAGACAACGAGTGTACTCTTAGGCTGTTCACCGACGACTAACTAAAAACGCGGAAGACCCGCAAACTATGGGTCGAGAAATCTTTATTGGTCATAAATAACTAATCCGTGTAACGGACTTTCGAGTCAACGCACGTTTCGCGCTCACGTGCCCTCCAGATGAGCAGCAAGGGCCGTTTTACCTAAGAAAACGGACAAGGCCGTAAAATTTACAAATTACCCATTTTCAACAGCATTGAAAATGCTTTTACATTTACAGTAACCCGTATTCCCCATTATCTGGTTACCTCGTTGATGCGCGCGCGTAGCGATGAGAATGTTTCTGTAAATATTCTTATCGGTCTCGGTGTACAGGTTCTCGTCGGGTATTCTTTTGAATATCAATTCGTAGAGACCTGGTGTTCCCTTGTACCTAATTTTATTGATAACAATATCGTCGTTGCTTTAACGTATTATCGTTCGCTTCCGTAGCTGTATTTTGAATCAGCTGTTTCAACGGCTCCACGAACGAACGCAAATCCGTCTCAATGTTCGACTCCGTATCCATTTTCCAAACCTTCGGCGCTAAACTCTTCTTACGCATGACGTCACTGGTCTTGGCTATTTCTTTGGTGATCGCGGCTCGCCGATTTTCCTTAGACCGACACATATCGAGCGGTACGATGCGAAACCGACGACTCTTGCAGTCCAAATGAGCCCCCGATCAAAGCACGACGAATTCGTTAAATCCGCACCAGTAACGACCACGATTCGCAGGACTGTCTTTGTCGATAACAAGGAATCCATACTTGTGTCCCCAACACCTCCAACAAAGTGCGTTGAACGTTTCGAACGACATATTTGTATTCGCATGATCCTGATGAACGTGTCACAGATTCGTGACATCTTGATTGAATAGAATCACTAGATTCGCATTGTCACGAATCAAATGTTTGGGTATTCTAGCGTACGATTGCGACAGATAGAACAAACGACGTGCGATTGTCTGCCCATCGCGAAATATTCTCCCATGACATCCTGTTCGTCGCAAACAACGTCGTCAAAGATAAATATTGATTTCGGTCGAGCATCTGCTGGGGGAATCACGTCCGCGTTGTCCGAGTAGGCAAAATAACCTACATCCCCCACGGACGAGAGCAAGTTGCTCAAGTATTGATACTATTGTCTGTATACCTTTACGGACTGGTAAAAACAGCTCCGTATGCCGTTTACAGACTGGTAAAAACAGCTCCATATACCGTTACTGACTGGTAAAAAGAGCTCTATATACCGTTACAGACTGGTAAAAACAGCTTCGTATGCCGTTTACAGACTGGTAAAAACAGATCCGTATACCGTTACAGATTGGTAAAAAACAGCTCTGTATACCGATACGGACTGATAAAAACAGCTCTGATGAGGTTAAGTATGGGTCTGAAGAAGAAGAAGAAGGAGGAGTGACCGACGAGCGGTCAAAGGAAAGAGAAAGAATGGTAGTAGAAACAGTGTCGATAGAATTCTACCGACCGCCAAACGAGGCGGTTTTCTACCGCTGTTGTTACCTGCTTTGGGAGCTTTGGGAGCGTTGACAGGTGGCGCTGCTGGGGTGATCAAAACGATAAACGATGCGAAAGCTGCGAAGAAACAATTGGAAGAAGCGCGACGACACAATTGCGCTATGGAGGGCCGTGGAGTGTATCATACCGTACAAACGTGGAAAAGGAATGAAGAAAAGAAAAAAAGACAAAAGAAAGGAAAAAGATAACTCGGCGACGGACGTTGAATTGAAAATTACCGCATTTTCGCGGAGTTTTCATGCGCGATGAATTCCCGAAACAAGTATGGGTAAACGAACGAGGAATAGTGAATCTGGATAGCGGACAAGGTTCAGGAACGCACTGGGTCCCGTATATAAAGCATAGTTCGCAAGTCAGTTACTTCGATAGTTTTGGAGATCTTCGACCACCGATCGAATTGATTCGTTATTTCGGACCGAACGCGGCGATCTCGCACAATCACAAGATTTATCAAAGTTACGACGAAAGCGTGTGCGGACAATTTTGTGTGAAATTTCTGCGAGGAACTATGATATAGTTCGTCGCAAGGATGTCATACACGTTCACGTTATCGGGAAGAAGTAGCGTGTTATCGTCCAAGTAATTCCCGCCTATATATTATATTTCAACAATACTGATTACGAACTGGGCCTGCTCGATTTGCAAACTTATTACACGATACCATACATCAGTTCAAATATCGAAAACAATAAATTCTATTCCGGGGACGAGGGTGAGGAGATAATCATCCCGGACGGTTCGCACGAACTGGAGGTGATCAACGCTTACTTGAGGCGTGAGATAAGCGTGCGGTATCCTTCTCCAACCAAAGATAACAACGATGTAAAATATCCACTAATCCTATGAGCGAACAACAACACTATGAAAAGCGAAATTAAAAGTGCATATAAGATAGATTTTGCGAAACCTGACACCGTGGGTCCTATCCTAGGATTCTCTAGGAATCGCATTTTATCACTGAACTCGTGGCATGTATCGGACACTTCCGTGAATATCATTAACACATCTAGTATTCGAATAGAATGCAACGAAACCACCGGTTCGTACGATAACGGGAAACTGGTTCACATGATACACGAATTCGCGCCCAACGTGTCGCCGGGGTATAAAATATCGGAAACGCCAGCACGAGTCATTTACCTTCCAATCGTTACATGATCAATGGATGATTTAACGATTCGCATCGTGGACCAGTCTGGACAATTGATTGATTTTTGAAACGAAGAAATCACGGTACGGATGCACGTTCGTCGAACCGTCTCATAATCTTGACATAACCGTTATGATAGTTCATAATAATAATACGATATCGAATACGTCGAACATAAAAAACGGTGCGCCGTTTCGAAATAACAACAACAACAGTAAGGAGAAGAAGACAAGAAAACTAACCGCGCGAAAAGTGGAATATCTACGATCTTTGGGATTCATCGTTACCAAGTAATCGAACTCGCTTCACCACCATGTCCGACGACATTTTCAACATCTCCGAGGCACCAATCATCGATAATCGAATAACTAAGATCGACCTGCACACCTACAATCCGTGCGACAGCACAACGTTTGGAAATAGCGATGAGATAAGAATACCCTTTCAACATCAAAACTGGTACACTCTTCCGAGTAAAAGCTTCCTATACGTGCAGGGAAGACTCAGCCTACCAGGAGGATCGACCAACGACATGGTGGCTCTAGACAACAATGCGGTAGCGTTTATGTTCGACGAGATACGTTACGTACTGAACGGAGTGAAAATCGATCGGTCCAGAAATCCCGGTACAACGACGACCTTGGAGAATTACGTGAGTCTTTACATTACGAAGAACAACGCGCTGTCCAACGCGGGCTGGATGTACAGAAACGATGGTCAACGGAGGGAAAATATCACCGCAACGCCTACGAATTTGCTCAATTTCAACTTTTGTGTGCTTATGAACACATTGCTAGGCACCTGCGAAGATTACAAACGCGTTGTAATAAATGCTCGGCACGAATTGATTTTGATTCGCGCGCGCAGCGACGCTAACGCTTTACGAAGCTGTTCCGACAATGCGAAACCTGTCCTGGATTTGCATAAAATTTAATGGAGAATGCCGCACGTCGCTTTGGAAGAAATACACAAGTTGTCGATGCTGCGTATTTTTGAGAGCGAAAGATCGATCAGCATGAGTTTCCGTTCGTGGGAACTGTACGAATATCCGATGCTGCAAACAACGGCTCCGCAAATGTGATATACATGATTTATCTTCAAATGCAGGCGAAACAAAAGAGTTAGCTTCATATCCCTGCGAAACACATCATTTAGCTTCAAATTCATGCGGAACACATGGTTTAGCTCAATATTCATGCGACAAAGATGGTTTATATTCAGATACTTGTGATGTACATGTTTTGGCTTCAACTGCATGCGAAAAAAACGTGTTAGCTTCAAATCCAAGCGAAACATATGATTTAGCATCAAATCAGTGCGAAATAGACGGCTTAGATTCAAATACATGAGAAGCAAATGATTTATCTTCAGATAATTGCGATATAAGTGGTATAGATTCAAATGCAGTCGAATCAATCGAGTTAGCTTCAAATTAATGCGAAGTAGGAGGCTTATCTTCAAATCCATGCGAAACAAATGGTTTAGCTTCAAATCTTGTGATATACATGATTTAGCTTCAAATGCATGCGAAACAAACAAGTTAGCTTCCAAACCAAGAGAAACACATGACTTAACTTCCAATCAATGCGAAGTAGAAGGCTTAGCTTCAAATTCATGCGAAACAACTGGTTTAGCTTCAAATACTTGTGATATACATGATTCAGCTTCAAATGCAGGCGAAACAAACGAATTAGCTTCAAATCCAAGCCAAACACATGATTTAGCTTCAACTTCATGCGAAACAATCGAATTAGCTTCAAATCAATGCGAAGTAGAAGGCTTATCTTCCAATCCATGCGAAACAAATTGTTTAGCTTCAAATCTTGTGATATACATGATTTAGCTTCTACTGCATGCGAAACAAACAAGTTAGCTTCAAATCCAAGAGAAACACATGACTTAACTTCCAATCAATGCGAAGTAGAAGGCTTAGCTTCAAATCCATGCGAAACACAGGATTTAGCTGCAAATCAATGCGAAGTAGAAGGCTTAGCTTCAAATCCATCCGAATCAAACGGTTTAGCTTCAAATACTTGTGATATACATAATTTATCTTCAAATGCAGGCGAAACAAAAGAGTTAGCTTCAAATCCATGCGAAACACATCATTTAGCTTCAAATTCGTGCGAAACACGTGGTTTAGCTTCATAGCTTCATATTCTTGCGAAACAGATGGTTTAGATTCAGATACTTGTGATATACATGATTTAGCTTCAACTGCATGCGAAACAAAAGAGTTAGCTTCAAATCCATGCGAAACACATCATTTAGTTTCAAATTCATGCGAAATACATGGTTTAGCTTCATAGCTTCATAGTCTTGCGAAACAGATCTTTTGGATTCAGATATTGTGATAATCATGATTTAGCTTCAACTGCATGCGAATCAAACGAGTTAGCTTCAAATTAAAGCGAATCACATGGATTAGCTTCATAGCTTCATATTCTTGCGAAACGGATGGATTAGATCCAGATACTTGTGATGTACATGTTTTAGCTTCAACTGCATGCGAAACAAACGTGTTAGCTGCAAATCACAGCGAAACACATGATTTAGCTTCCAATCAATGCGAAGTGCAAGGCTTATCTTCAAATACATGAGAAACAAATGATTTATGTTCAGATAATTGTGATATAAGTGATATAGCTTCATATGCAGGCGAAACAAAAGAGTTAGCTTCAAAACCAAGCGAAACACATCATTTAGCTTCAAATTCATGCGAAACACATGGTTTAGCTTACTATTCATGCGAAACAGATGGTTTGTATTCAGATACTTGTGATATACATGATTTAGCTTCAACTGCATGCGAAACAAACGAGTTAGCTTCAAATCAAAGAGAAACACATGATTTAACTTCAAATCAATGCAAAGTAGAAGGCTTAGCTTCAAATCCATGCGAAACAAATGCTACAGCTTCAAATACTTTTCATAAACATGATTTAGCTTCAACTGCATGCGAAACAAACGTGTTAGCTGCAAATCACAGCGAAACACATGATTTAGCTTCCAATCAATGCGAAGTGGAAGGCTTAGCTTCAAATACATGAGAAACAAATGATTTATCTTCAGATAATTGCGATATAAGTGATATAGCTTCAAATGCAGGCGAAACAATCGAGTTAGCTTCAAATCAATGCGAAGTAGAAGGCTCATCTTCAAATCCATACGAAACAAATGGTTTAGATTCAAATACTTGTGCTACACATGATTTATCTTCAAATGCAGGCGAAACAAAAGAGTTAGCTTCAAAACCAAGCGAAACACATCATTTAGCTTCAAATTCATGCGAAACACATGGTTTAGCTTAATATTCATGCGAAACAGATGGTTTATATTCAGATACTTGTGATAAACATGATTTTGCTTCAACTGCATGCGAAACAAACGAGTTATCTTCAAAACCAAGCGAAACAAATGATTTAGCTGCAAATCAATGCGAAGTAGAAGGCTTATCTTCAAATCCATGCGAATCAAACGGTTTAGCTTCAAATACTTGTGATATACACGATTTACCTTCAAATGCAGGCGAAACAAAAGAGTTAGCTTCAAATCCATGCGAAACACATGATTTAGATTCAAATCAATGCCAAGTAGAAGGCTTAGCTTCAAATCCATGCGAATCAAATGGTTTAGCTTCACATACTTGTGATATACATGATTTAGCTTCAACTGCGTGCGAAACCATCGTGCCGGCTTCAAATTCATGCGAAACACATGATTTAGCTTCAAATCAATGCGAAGTAGAAGGCTTAGCTTCAAATCCATGCGAATCAACTGGTTTAGCTTCACATACTTGTGATATACATGATTTAGCTTCAACTGCGTGCGAAACCATCGTGCTGGCTTCAAATCCATGCGAAACACATGATTTAGCTTCAAATCAATGCGATGTAAATGGCTTACGTTCAAATCCATCCGAAACAAATGGTTTGGTTTCAAGTACTTGCGATATACATGATTTAGCTTCAAATGCATACGAAACAAACGAGTTAGCTTCAAAACCAAGCGAAACACATGATTTAGCAGCAAATCAATGCGAAGTAGAAGGCTTAGCTTCAAATTCATGCAAAACAAATGGTTTAGCTTCAAATACTTGTGATATACATGATTCAGCTTCAAATGCAGGCGAAGCAAACGAGTTAGCTTCAAATCCATGCGAAACACATGATTTAGCTTCAAATCAATGCGAAGTAGACGGCTTAGCTTCAAATACATGAGAAGCAAATGATTTATCTACAGATAATTGCGATATAAGTGATATAGATTCAAATGCAGTCGAATCAATCGAGTTAGCTTCAAATTAATGGGAAGTAGGAGGCTTATCTTCAAATCCATGCGAAACAAATGGTTTAGCTTCAAATACTTGTGATATACATGATTTAACTTCAAATGCAGGCGAATCAAACGAGTTAGCTTCAAATCCATGCCATACACACGATTTAGATTTAAATCAATGCGAAGTAGAAGGCTTATCTTCAAATCCATCCGAAAGAAATGGTTTAGCTTCACATACTTGCGATATACATGATTTAGCTTCAAATGCAGGCGAAACAAAAGAGTTAGCTTCAAATTAATGCGAAACATATGATTTAGCTTCAAATCAGTGCGAAATAGACGGCTTAGCTTCAAATACATGAGAAGCAAATGATTTATCTTCAGATAATTGCGATATAAGTGATATAGATTCAAATGCAGTCGAATCAATCGAATTAGCTTCAAATTAATGCGAAGTAGGAGGCTTATCTTCAAATCTATGCGAAACAAATGGTTTAGTTCAAATTCTTGTGATATACATGATTTAGCTTCAACTGCATGCGAAACAAACGAGTTAGCTTCAAAACCAAGCGAAACACATGATTTAGCTTCAAATCAATGCGAAGTAGAAGGCTTATCTTCAAATCCATGCGAATCAAACGGTTTAGCTTCAAATACTTGTGATATACATGATTCACCTTCAACTGCATGCGTTACAGATGAGTTAGCTTCAAAACCAAGCGAAACACATGGTTTAGCTTCAAATCAATGCGAAGTAGACGGCTTAGCTTCAAATACATGAGAAGCAAATGTTTTATCTACAGATAATTGCGATATAAGTGATATAGATTCAAATGCAGTCGAATCAATCGAGTTAGCTTCAACTTAATGGGAAGTAGGAGGCTTATCTTCAAATCCATGCGTAACAAATGGTTTAGCTTCAAATACTTGTGATATACATGATTTAACTTCAAATGCAAGCGAATCAAACGAGTTAGCTTCAAATCCATGCCATACACACGATTTAGATTTAAATCAATGCGAAGTAGAAGGCTTATCTTCAAATCCATCCGAAACAAATGGTTTAGCTTCACATACTTGCGATATACATGATTTAGCTTCAAATGCAGGCGAAACAAAAGAGTTAGCTTCAAATTCATGCGAAACATATGATTTAGCTTCAAATCAGTGCGAAATAGACGGCTTAGCTTCAAATACATGAGAAGCAAATGATTTATCTTCAGATAATTGCGATATAAGTGATATAGATTCAAATGCAGTCGAATCAATCTAATTAGCTTCAAATTAATGCGAAGTAGGAGGCTTATCTTCAAATCTATGCGAAACAAATGGTTTAGCTTCAAATTCTTGTGATATAAATGATTTAGCTTCAACTGCATGCGAAACAAACGAGTTAGCTTCAAAACCAAGCGAAACACATGATTTAGCTTCAAATCAATGCGAAGTAGAAGGCTTATCTTCAAATCCATGCGAATCAAACGGTTTAGATTCAAATACTTGTGATATACATGATTCGTCTTCAACTGCATGCGTTACAGATGAGTTAGCTTCAAAACCAAGCGAAACACATGATTTAGATTCAAATCAATGCCAAGTAGAAGGCTTAGCTTCAAATTCATGCGAAACAAATGGTTTAGCTTCAAATACTTGTGATATACATGATTTAGCTTCAACTGCATGCGAAACAAACGAGTTAGCTTCAAAACCAAGCGAAACACATGATTTAGCTTCAAATCAATGCGAAGTAGAAGGCTTATCTTCAAATCCATGCGAATCAAACGGTTTAGATTCAAATACTTGTGATATACATGATTCACCTTCAACTGCATGCGTTACAGATGAGTTAGCTTCAAAACCAAGCGAAACACATGATTTAGATTCAAATCAATGCCAAGTAGAAGGCTTAGCTTCAAATTCATGCGAAACAAATGGTTTAGTTTCAAATACTTGTGATATACATGATTCAGCTTCAAATGCAGGCGAAACAAAAGAGTTAGCTTCAAAACCAAGCGAAACACATGATTTAGCTTCGAATCAATGCGAAGTAGAAGGCTTAGCTTCTGCCACATGAGAAACAAATAATTCATCTTCACATAATTGCGATATAAGTGATACAGCTTCAAATCCATGCGAAACACATGATTTAGTTTCAAATTCATGCCAATCACATGGATTAGCTGAATAGCTTCATGTTCTTGCGAAACAGATGGACTAGATTCAGATACTTGTGATGTACATGTTTTAGCTTCAACTGCATGCGAACTAAAAACGTGTTAGCTGCAAATCCAAGCGAAACACATGATTTATCTTCAAATGAAGGCGAAGTTGAAGGCTTTGCTTCAAATCCATGCGAAAAAAATGGTTTAGCTTCAAATACTTGTGATGTACATGATTTAACTTCAAATGCAGGCGAAACAAACGAGTTAGCTGCAAATCCAAGCGAAACACATGACATAGCTTCAATTTCATGCAAAGTAGAAGTCTTAGCTTCAAATACATGCGAAATAAATGGTTTAGCTTCAAATACTTGTTATATACATGATTCAGCATCAACTGCATTGCGAAACAAACGAGTTAGCTTCAAAACCAAGCGAAACACATCATTTACCTGCAAATCAATGCGAAGTAGAAGGCTTAGCATCAAATCCATGCGAATCAAACGGTTTAGCTTCAAATACTTGTGATATACATGATTTGTCTCCAAATGCAGGCGAAACAAAAGAGTTAGCTTCAAATCAATGCGAAAGACACCATTTAGCTTCAAATTCATTGAGAAACACATGGTTTAGCTACAAATACTTGTGATATACATGATTTAGCTTTAACGGCAGGCGAAACAAACGAGTTAGCTTCAAATCCATGCGAAACAAATGATTTAGCTTCAAATCAATGCGAGGTACAAGGCTTATATTCAAATACATGAGAAACATATGATTTATCATCAGATAATTGCGATATATGTGATATAGCTGCAAATGCAGGCGAAACAATCGAGTTAGCTTCAAATCAATGCGAAGTAGAAAGCTTATCTTCAAATCAATGCGAAACAAATGGTTTAGATTCAAATACTTGTGATATACATGATTTAACTTCAAATGCAGGCGAAACAAACGAGTTAGCTTCAAATCCATGCGCTACACATGATTTAGCTTCAAATCAATGCGAAGTAGAAGGCTTAGCTTTAAACACATGAGAAACAAATGATTTATCTTCAGATAATTGCGATATAAGTGATAGAGCTTCAAATCCATGCGACACACATGATTTAGCTTCAAATTCATGCGAATCACATGGATTAGCTTCATAGCTTCATATTCTTGCGTAACAGATGGATTAGATCCAGATACTTGTGATGTACATGTTTTAGCTTCAACTGCATGCTAAACAAACGAGTTAGCTTCAAAACCAAGCGAAACACATGATTTAGCTGCAAATCAATGCGAAGTTGAAGGCTTAGCTTCAAATACATGCGAAGGGAATGATTAAGTTTCAAATACTTGCGAATAGAAGTGTTATAGCTTCAAATGCAGGCGAAACAAACGAGTTAGCTTCACATCCATGAGAATCAAATGATTTATATTGAAATTCATGCGAAACACATGGTTTAGCTTAATATTCATGCGAAACAGATTGTTTAGATTCAGATACTTGTGATATACATGATTTAGCTTCAACTGCATGCCAAAAAAACGAGTGTGGTTCAAATGCTAAACACATGCTAAACACATGATTTAGCTTCAAGTCAATGCGAAGTTGAAGGCTTTGCTTCAAATCCATGCGAAGCGAATGGTTTAGCTTCAAATACTTGTGATATACACGATTTGTCTTCAAATGCAGGCGAAAAAAACGAGTTAGCTTCAAATCCATGCGAAACATATGGTTTAGCTTCAAATACTTGTGATTTACATGATTTAACCTCAACTGCAAGCGAAAGAAACGAATTAGCTTCAATGCAAGCGAAACACATAATACAGCTTCAAATACGTTCGAAACACATGGTTTAGCTTAATATTCATGCAAAACAAATGTTTCAGCATAAAATACTTGTGATATACGTGAATTAGCTTCAAATGCAGGCGAAACAAACGAGTAGGCTTCAAAACCAAGCGAAACACATGATTTAGATTCAAATTCATGCGAAACACATGGTTTAGCTTAATATTCATGCGAAACAGATTGTTTAGATTCAGATACTTGTGATATACATGATTTAGCTTCAACTGCATGCCAAAAAAAACGAGTAAGGTTCAAATCCATGCTAAACACATGATTTAGCTTCAAATCAATGAGAAGTAGAAGGCTTATCTTCAAATACATGAGAAACAAATGATTTATCTTCATGTAATTGCGATATATGTGATATAGTTTGAAATGCACGCGAAACAATCGAGTTAGATTCAAATCCAAGCGAAATACATGATTTAGTTTCAAATCAATGCGAAGTGGTAGGCTTAGCTTCACATACATGAGAAACAAATGTTTTAGCTCCAAATACTTGTGGTATACATGATTTAGCTTCAGCTGCATGCGAATCAAACGAGTTAACTTCAAATCCATGCGAAACACATGATTTAGCTTCAAATTAATGCGAAGTAGAAGGCTTATCTTGGAATACATGCGAAGGGAATGATTAAGTTTCAAATACTTGCGAACAGAAGTGTTATAGCTTCAAATGCAGGCGAAACAAACGAGTTAGCTTCACATCCATGCGAATCACTTGATTTATCTTCAAATTCATACGAAACACATGGTTTTGCTTATTATTCATGCGAAACAGATTCTTTAGATTCAGATACTTGTGATAAACATGATTCAGCTTCAACTGCATGCGAAACAAACGAGTTAGTTTCAAATCCATGCGAAACACATGATTTATCTTCAAATCAAGGGGAAGTAGAAGGCTTAACATCACATCAATGAGATACAAATGGTTTAGCTCCAAGTCAATGCGAAGTGGAAGTCTTAGCTCCAAATCCATGTGAATCAAGTGGTTTCGCTTCAAATACTTGTGATATACATGATTTAGCTTCAACTGCATGCCAAAAAAACGAGTAAGGTTCAAATCCATGCTAAACACATGATTTAGCTTCAAATCAATGCGAAGTAGAAGGCTTATCTTCAAATACATGAGAAACAAATGATTTATCTTCATGTAATTGCGATATATGTGATATAGTTTGAAATGCACGCGAAACAATCGAGTTGGATTCAAATCCAAGCGAAATACATGATTTAGTTTCAAATCAATGCGAAGTGGTAGGCTTAGCTTCACATACATGAGAAACAAATGTTTTAGCTCCAAATACTTGTGGTATACATGATTTAGCTTCAGCTGCATGCGAATCAAACGAGTTAACTTCAAATGCATGCGAAACACATGATTTAGCTTCAAATTAATGCGAAGTAGAAGGCTTATCTTGGAATCCATGCAAAACAAATGTATTAGCTACAAATATTTGTGATATACATGATTTAGCTTCAAGTGCCAGAGAAACAAACGAGTTAGCTATAAATCCATGCGAAACACATGATTTAGCTCCAAGTCAATGCGAAGAGGAATGCTTAGCTCCAAATCCATGTGAATCAAATGGTTTATCTTCAGATAATTGCGATATATGTGATATAGCTTCAAATGCACGCGAAACAATCGAGTTAGATTCAAATCCATGAGAAATACATGATTTAGTTTCAAATCAATGCGAAGTGGTAGGCTTAGCTTCACCTACATGAGAAACAAATGTCTTAGCTCCAAATACTTGTGGTATACATGATTTAGCTTCAACTGCATGCGAAACAAACGAGTTAGCTTCAAAACCAAGCGAAACACATGATTTAGCTTCAAATCAATGCGAAGTTGAAGGCTTATCTTCAAATCCATGCGAATCAAACGGTTTAGCTTCAAATACTTGTGATATACATGATTCACCTTCAACTGCATGCGTTACAGATGAGTTAGCTTCAAAACCAAGCGAAACACATGGTTTAGCTTCAAATCAATGCGAAGTAGACGGCTTAGCTTCAAATACATGAGAAGCAAATGTTTTATCTACAGATAATTGCGATATAAGTGATATAGATTCAAATGCAGTCGAATCAATCGAGTTAGCTTCAACTTAATGGGAAGTAGGAGGCTTATCTTCAAATCCATGCGTAACAAATGGTTTAGCTTCAAATACTTGTGATATACATGATTTAACTTCAAATGCAGGCGAATCAAACGAGTTAGCTTCAAATCCATGCCATACACACGATTTAGATTTAAATCAATGCGAAGTAGAAGGCTTATCTTCAAATCCATCCGAAACAAATGGTTTAGCTTCACATACTTGCGATATACATGATTTAGCTTCAAATGCAGGCGAAACAAAAGAGTTAGCTTCAAATTCATGCGAAACATATGATTTAGCTTCAAATCAGTGCGAAATAGACGGCTTAGCTTCAAATACATGAGAAGCAAATGATTTATCTTCAGATAATTGCGATATAAGTGATATAGATTCAAATGCAGTCGAATCAATCTAATTAGCTTCAAATTAATGCGAAGTAGGAGGCTTATCTTCAAATCTATGCGAAACAAATGGTTTAGCTTCAAATTCTTGTGATATACATGATTTAGCTTCAACTGCATGCGAAACAAACGAGTTAGCTTCAAAACCAAGCGAAACACATGATTTAGTTTCAAATCAATGCGAAGTAGAAGGCTTATCTTCAAATCCATGCGAATCAAACGGTTTAGATTCAAATACTTGTGATATACATGATTCGTCTTCAACTGCATGCGTTACAGATGAGTTAGCTTCAAAACCAAGCGAAACACATGATTTAGATTCAAATCAATGCCAAGTAGAAGGCTTAGCTTCAAATTCATGCGAAACAAATGGTTTAGCTTCAAATACTTGTGATATACATGATTTAGCTTCAACTGCATGCGAAACAAACGAGTTAGCTTCAAAACCAAGCGAAACACATGATTTAGCTTCAAATCAATGCGAAGTAGAAGGCTTATCTTCAAATCCATGCGAATCAAACGGTTTAGATTCAAATACTTGTGATATACATGATTCACCTTCAACTGCATGCGTTACAGATGAGTTAGCTTCAAAACCAAGCGAAACACATGATTTAGATTCAAATCAATGCCAAGTAGAAGGCTTAGCTTCAAATTCATGCGAAACAAATGGTTTAGTTTCAAATACTTGTGATATACATGATTCAGCTTCAAATGCAGGCGAAACAAAAGAGTTAGCTTCAAAACCAAGCGAAACACATGATTTAGCTTCGAATCAATGCGAAGTAGAAGGCTTAGCTTCTGCCACATGAGAAACAAATAATTCATCTTCACATAATTGCGATATAAGTGATACAGCTTCAAATCCATGCGAAACACATGATTTAGTTTCAAATTCATGCCAATCACATGGATTAGCTGAATAGCTTCATGTTCTTGCGAAACAGATGGACTAGATTCAGATACTTGTGATGTACATGTTTTAGCTTCAACTGCATGCGAACTAAAAACGTGTTAGCTGCAAATCCAAGCGAAACACATGATTTATCTTCAAATGAAGGCGAAGTTGAAGGCTTTGCTTCAAATCCATGCGAAAAAAATGGTTTAGCTTCAAATACTTGTGATGTACATGATTTAACTTCAAATGCAGGCGAAACAAACGAGTTAGCTGCAAATCCAAGCGAAACACATGACATAGCTTCAATTTCATGCAAAGTAGAAGTCTTAGCTTCAAATACATGCGAAATAAATGGTTTAGCTTCAAATACTTGTTATATACATGATTCAGCATCAACTGCATTGCGAAACAAACGAGTTAGCTTCAAAACCAAGCGAAACAAATCATTTACCTGCAAATCAATGCGAAGTAGAAGGCTTAGCATCAAATCCATGCGAATCAAACGGTTTAGCTTCAAATACTTGTGATATACATGATTTGTCTCCAAATGCAGGCGAAACAAAAGAGTTAGCTTCAAATCAATGCGAAAGACACCATTTAGCTTCAAATTCATTGAGAAACACATGGTTTAGCTACAAATACTTGTGATATACATGATTTAGCTTTAACGGCAGGCGAAACAAACGAGTTAGCTTCAAATCCATGCGAAACAAATGATTTAGCTTCAAATCAATGCGAGGTACAAGGCTTATATTCAAATACATGAGAAACATAAGATTTATCATCAGATAATTGCGATATATGTGATATAGCTGCAAATGCAGGCGAAACAATCGAGTTAGCTTCAAATCAATGCGAAGTAGAAAGCTTATCTTCAAATCAATGCGAAACAAATGGTTTAGATTCAAATACTTGTGATATACATGATTTAACTTCAAATGCAGGCGAAACAAACGAGTTAGCTTCAAATCCATGCGCTACACATGATTTAGCTTCAAATCAATGCGAAGTAGAAGGCTTAGCTTTAAACACATGAGAAACAAATGATTTATCTTCAGATAATTGCGATATAAGTGATAGAGCTTCAAATCCATGCGACACACATGATTTAGCTTCAAATTCATGCGAATCACATGGATTAGCTTCATAGCTTCATATTCTTGCGTAACAGATGGATTAGATCCAGATACTTGTGATGTACATGTTTTAGCTTCAACTGCATGCTAAACAAACGAGTTAGCTTCAAAACCAAGCGAAAAACATGATTTAGCTGCAAATCAATGCGAAGTTGAAGGCTTAGCTTCAATTACATGCGAAGGGAATGATTAAGTTTCAAATACTTGCGAATAGAAGTGTTATAGCTTCAAATGCAGGCGAAACAAACGAGTTAGCTTCACATCCATGAGAATCAAATGATTTATATTGAAATTCATGCGAAACACATGGTTTAGCTTAATATTCATGCGAAACAGATTGTTTAGATTCAGATACTTGTGATATACATGATTTAGCTTCAACTGCATGCCAAAAAAACGAGTGTGGTTCAAATGCTAAACACATGCTAAACACATGATTTAGCTTCAAGTCAATGCGAAGTTGAAGGCTTTGCTTCAAATCCATGCGAAGCGAATGGTTTAGCTTCAAATACTTGTGATATACACGATTTGTCTTCAAATGCAGGCGAAAAAAACGAGTTAGCTTCAAATCCATGCGAAACATATGGTTTAGCTTCAAATACTTGTGATTTACATGATTTAACCTCAACTGCAAGCGAAAGAAACGAATTAGCTTCAATGCAAGCGAAACACATAATACAGCTTCAAATACGTTCGAAACACATGGTTTAGCTTAATATTCATGCAAAACAAATGTTTCAGCATAAAATACTTGTGATATACGTGAATTAGCTTCAAATGCAGGCGAAACAAACGAGTTAGTTTCAAATCCATGCGAAACACATGATTTAGATTCAAATTCATGCGAAACACATGGTTTAGCTTAATATTCATGCGAAACAGATTGTTTAGATTCAGATACTTGTGATATACATGATTTAGCTTCAACTGCATGCCAAAAAAAACGAGTAAGGTTCAAATCCATGCTAAACACATGATTTAGCTTCAAATCAATGAGAAGTAGAAGGCTTATCTTCAAATGTTGAAGATCATGAGAAACAAATGATATATCTTCATGTAATTGCGATATATGTGATATAGTTTGAAATGCACGCGAAACAATCGAGTTAGATTCAAATCCAAGCGAAATACATGATTTAGTTTCAAATCAATGCGAAGTGGTAGGCTTAGCTTCACATACATGAGAAACAAATGTTTTAGCTCCGAATACTTGTGGTATACATGATTTAGCTTCAGCTGCATGCGAATCAAACGAGTTAACTTCAAATCCATGCGAAACACATGATTTAGATTCAAATTAATGCGAAGTAGAAGGCTTATCTTGGAATCCATGCAAAACAAATGTATTAGCTACAAATATTTGTGATATACATGATTTAGCTTCAAGTGCCGGAGAAACAAACGAGTTAGCTATAAATCCATGCGAAACACATGATTTAGCTCCAAGTCAATGCGAAGTGGAATGCTTAGCTCCAAATCCATGTGAATCAAATGGTTTATCTTCAGATAATTGCGATATATGTGATATAGCTTCAAATGCACGCGAAACAATCGAGTTAGATTCAAATCCATGAGAAATACATGATTTAGTTTCAAATCAATGCGAAGTGGTAGGCTTAGCTTCACCTACATGAGAAACAAATGTTTTAGCTCCAAATACTTGTGATATACATGATTTAGCTTCAGCTGCATGCGAAACAAACGAGTTATCTTGAAATCCAAGCGAAGCACATGATTTAGCTTCAAACCAATGCGAAGTTGAAGGCTTAGCTTCAAATACATGCGAAGGGAATGATTAAGTTTCAAATACTTGCGAACAGAAGTGTTATAGCTTCAAATGCAGGCGAAACAAACGAGTTAGCTTCACATCCATGCGAATCACTTGATTTATCTTCAAATTCATACGAAACACATGGTTTTGCTTATTATTCATGCGAAACAGATTCTTTAGATTCAGATACTTGTGATAAACATGATTCAGCTTCAACTGCATGCGAAACAAACGAGTTAGTTTCAAATCCATGCGAACCACATGATTTATCTTCAAATCAATGCGAAGTTGAAGGCTTTGCTTCAAATCCATGCGAAGCGAATGGTTTAGCTTCAAATACTTGTGATATACACAATTTGTCTTCAAATGCAGGCGAAAAAACGAGTTAGCTTCAAATCCATGCGAAACATATGGTTTAGATTCAAATACTTGTGATATACATGATTTAGCCTCAACTGCATGCGAAAGAAACGAATTAGCTTCAATGCAAGCGAAACACATAATACAGCTTCATATACGTTCGAAACACATGGTTTAGCTTAATATTCGTGCAAAACAAATGTTTCAGCTTAAAATACTTGTGATATACATGAATTAGCTTCAAATGCAGGCGAAACAAACGAGTAGGCTTCAAAACCAAGCGAAACACATGATTTAGATTCAAATTCATGCGAAACACATGGTTTAGCTTAATATTCATGCGAAACAGATTGTTTAGATTCAGATACTTGTGATATACATGATTTAGCTTCAACTGCATGCCAAAAAAAACGAGTAAGGTTCAAATCCATGCTAAACACATGATTTAGCTTCAAATCAATGAGAAGTAGAAGGCTTATCTTCAAATGTTGAAGATCATGAGAAACAAATGATTTATCTTCATGTAATTGCGATATGTGTGATATAGTTTGAAATGCACGCGAAACAATCGAGTTAGATTCAAATCCAAGCGAAATACATGATTTAGTTTCAAATCAATGCGAAGTGGTAGGCTTAGCTTCACATACATGAGAAACAAATGTTTTAGCTCCGAATACTTGTGGTATACATGATTTAGCTTCAGCTGCATGCGAATCAAACGAGTTAACTTCAAATCCATGCGAAACACATGATTTAGCTTCAAATTAATGCGAAGTAGAAGGCTTATCTTGGAATCCATACGAAACACATGATTTAGCTCCAAGTCAATGCGAAGTGGAATGCTTAGCTCCAAATCCACGTGAATCAAATGGTTTATCTTCAGATAATTGCGATATATGTGATATAGCTTCAAATGCACGCGAAACAATCGAGTTAGATTCAAATCCATGAGAAATACATGATTTAGTTTCAAATCAATGCGAAGTGGTAGGCTTAGCTTCACCTACATGAGAAACAAATGTTTTAGCTCCAAATACTTGTGGTATACATGATTTAGCTTCAGCTGCATGCGAAACAAACGAGTTATCTTGAAATCCAAGCGAAGCACATGATTTAGCTTCAAACCAATGCGAAGTTGAAGGCTTAGCTTCAAATACATGCGAAGGGAATGATTAAGTTTCAAATACTTGCGAACAGAAGTGTTATAGCTTCAAATGCAGGCGAAACAAACGAGTTAGCTTCACATCCATGCGAATCACTTGATTTATCTTCAAATTAATACGAAACACATGGTTTTGCTTATTATTCATGCGAAACAGATTCTTTAGATTCAGATACTTGTGATAAACATGATTCAGCTTCAACTGCATGCGAAACAAACGAGTTAGTTTCAAATCCATGCGAACCACATGATTTATCTTCAAATCAATGCGAAGTTGAAGGCTTTGCTTCAAATCCATGCGAAGCGAATGGTTTAGCTTCAAATACTTGTGATATAAACAATTTGTCTTCAAATGCAGGCGAAAAAACGAGTTAGCTTCAAATCCATGCGAAACATATGGTTTAGATTCAAATACTTGTGATATACATGATTTAGCCTCAACTGCATGCGAAAGAAACGAATTAGCTTCAATGCAAGCGAAACACATAATACAGATTCAAATACGTTCGAAACACATGGTTTAGCTTAATATTCGTGCAAAACAAATGTTTCAGCTTAAAATACTTGTGATATACATGAATTAGCTTCAAATGCAGGCGAAACAAACGAGTAGGCTTCAAAACCAAGCGAAACACATGATTTAGATTCAAATTCATGCGAAACACATGGTTTAGCTTAATATTCATGCGAAACAGATTGTTTAGATTCAGATACTTGTGATATACATGATTTAGCTTCAACTGCATGCCAAAAAAAACAAGTAAGGTTCAAATCCATGCTAAACACATGATTTAGCTTCAAATCAATGCGAAGTAGAAGGCTTATCTTCAAATACATGAGAAACAAATGATTTATCTTCATGTAATTGCGATATATGTGATAGAGTTTGAAATGCACGCGAAACAATCGAGTTAGATTCAAATCCAAGCGAAATACATGATTTAGTTTCAAATCAATGCGAAGTGGTAGGCTTAGCTTCACATACATGAGAAACAAATGTTTTAGCTCCAAATACTTGTGGTATACATGATTTAGCTTCAGCTGCATGCGAATCAAACGAGTTAACTTCAAATCCATGCGAAACACATGATTTAGCTTCAAATTAATGCGAAGCAGAAGGCTTATCTTGGAATCCATGCAAAACAAATGTATTAGCTACAAATATTTGTGATATACATGATTTAGCTTCAAGTGCCGGAGAAACAAACGAGTTAGCAATAAATCCATGCGAAACACATGATTTAGCTCCAAGTCAATGCGAAGTGGAATGCTTAGCTCCAAATCCATGTGAATCAAATGGTTTATCTTCAGATAATTGCGATATATGTGATATAGCTTCAAATGCACGCGAAACAATCGAGTTAGATTCAAATCCATGAGAAATACATGATTTAGTTTCAAATCAATGCGAAGTGGTAGGCTTAGCTTCACCTACATGAGAAACAAATGTTTTAGCTCCAAATACTTGTGGTATACATGATTTAGCTTCAGCTGCATGCGAAACAAACGAGTTATCTTGAAATCCAAGCAAAGCACATGATTTAGCTTCAAATCAATGCGAAGTTGAAGGCTTAGCTTCAAATACATGCGACGGGAATGATTAAGTTTCAAATACTTGCGAACAAAAGTGTTATAGCTTCAAATGCAGGCGAAACAAACGAGTTAGCTTCACATCCATGCGAATCACTTGATTTATCTTCAAATTCATACGAAACACATGGTTTTGCTTATTATTCATGCGAAACAGATTCTTTAGATTCAGATACTTGTGATAAACATGATTCAGCTTCAACTGCATGCGAAACAAACGAGTTAGTTTCAAATCCATGCGAACCACATGATTTATCTTCAAATCAATGCGAAGTTGAAGGCTTTGCTTCAAATCCATGCGAAGCGAATGGTTTAGCTTCAAATACTTGTGATATACACAATTTGTCTTCAAATGCAGGCGAAAAAACGAGTTAGCTTCAAATCCATGCGAAACATATGGTTTAGATTCAAATACTTGTGATATACATGATTTAGCCTCAACTGCATGCGAAAGAAACGAATTAGCTTCAATGCAAGCGAAACACATAATACAGCTTCAAATACGTTCGAAACACATGGTTTAGCTTAATATTCGTGCAAAACAAATGTTTCAGCTTAAAATACTTGTGATATACATGAATTAGCTTCAAATGCAGGCGAAACAAACGAGTAGGCTTCAAACCAAGCGAAACACATGATTTAGATTCAAATTCATGCGAAACACATGGTTTAGCTTAATATTCATGCGAAACAGATTGTTTAGATTCAGAAACTTGTGATATACAAGATTTAGCTTCAACTGCATGCCAAAAAAACGAGTGAGGTTCAAATCCATGCTAAACACATGATTTATCTTCAAATCAATGGGACGTAGAAGGCTTACATTCACATCAAAGCGATACAAATGGTTTAGCTCCATGTCAATGCGAAGTGAAAGTCTTAGCTCCAAATCCTTGTGAATCAAATGGTTTCGCTTCCAATACTTGTGATATACATGATTTAGCTTCAAATGCTGGCGGAACAAACGAGTTAGCCTCAAATCCATGCGAAACACATGATTTAGCATCAAATCAATGCGAAGTAGAAGGCTTAGCTTCAAATCCATGCGACAAAAATGAATTAGCTTCAAATGCTTGCGATATTCGTGATATAGCTTCAACTGCATGCGAATCAAACGAGTTAGCTTCAAATCCACGCGAAACACATGATTTAGCTTCAAATTAATGCGAAGTAGAAGGCTTATCTTGGAATCCATACGAAACACATGATTTAGCTCCAAGTCAATGCGAAGTGGAATGCTTAGCTCCAAATCCACGTGAATCAAATGGTTTATCTTCAGATAATTGCGATATATGTGATATAGCTTCAAATGCACGCGAAACAATCGAGTTAGATTCAAATCCATGAGAAATACATGATTTAGTTTCAAATCAATGCGAAGTGGTAGGCTTAGCTTCACCTACATGAGAAACAAATGTTTTAGCTCCAAATACTTGTGGTATACATGATTTAGCTTCAGCTGCATGCGAAACAAACGAGTTATCTTGAAATTCCAAGCGAAGCACATGATTTAGCTTCAAATCAATGCGAAGTTGAAGGCTTAGCTTCAAATACATGCGAAGGGAATGATTAAGTTTCAAATACTTGCGAACAGAAGTGTTATAGCTTCAAATGCAGGCGAAACAAACGAGTAGCTTCACATCCATGCGAATCACTTGATTTATCTTCAAATTCATACGAAACACATGGTTTTGCTTATTATTCATGCGAAACAGATTCTTTAGATTCAGATACTTGTGATAAACATGATTCAGCTTCAACTGCATGCGAAACAAACGAGTTAGTTTTCAAATCCATGCGAAACACATGATGTTATCTTCAAATCAATGCGAAGTTGAAGGCTTGCTCTCAAATCCATGCGAAGCGAATGGTTTAGCTTCAAATACTTGTGATATACACGATTTGTCTTCAAATGCAGGCGAAAAAACGAGTTAGCTTCAAATCCATGCGAAACATATGGTTTAGATTCAAATACTTGTGATATACATGATTTAGCCTCAACTGCATGCGAAAGAAACGAATTAGCTTCAATGCAAGCGAAACACATAATACAGCTTCAAATACGTTCGAAACACATGGTTTAACTTAATATTCGTGCAAAACAAATGTTTCAGCTTAAAATACTTGTGATATACATGAATTAGCTTCAAATGCAGGCGAAACAAACGAGTAGGCTTCAAAACCAAGCGAAACACATGATTTAGATTCAAATTCATGCGAAACACATGGTTTAGCTTAATATTCATGCGAAACAGATTGTTTAGATTCAGATACTTGTGATATACATGATTTAGCTTCAACTGCATGCCAAAAAAAACGAGTAAGGTTCAAATCCATGCTAAACACATGATTTAGCTTCAAATCAATGCGAAGTAGAAGGCTTATCTTCAAATACATGAGAAACAAATGATTTATCTTCATGTAATTGCGATATATGTGATATAGTTTGAAATGCACGCGAAACAATCGAGTTAGATTCAAATCCAAGCGAAATACATGATTTAGTTTCAAATCAATGCGAAGTGGTAGGCTTAGCTTCACATACATGAGAAACAAATGTTTCAGCTCCAAATACTTGTGGTATACATGATTTAGCTTCAGCTGCATGCGAATCAAACGAGTTAACTTCAAATCCATGCGAAACACATGATTTAGCTTCAAATTAATGCGAAGTAGAAGGCTTAGCTTCAAATCCATGCGACAAAAATGAATTAGCTTCAAATATTTGTGATATACATGATTTAGCTTCAAGTGCCGGAGAAACAAACGAGTTAGCTATAAATCCATGCGAAACACATGATTTAGCTCCAAGTCAATGCGAAGTGGAATGCTTAGCTCCAAATCCATGTGAATCAAATGGTTTATCTTCAGATAATTGCGATATATGTGATATAGCTTCAAATGCACGCGAAACAATCGAGTTAGATTCAAATCCATGAGAAATACATGATTTAGTTTCAAATCAATGCGAAGTGGTAGGCTTAGCTTCACCTAAAGAGAAACAAATGTTTTAGCTCCAAATACTTGTGGTATACATGATTTAGCTTCAGCTGCATGCGAAACAAACGAGTTATCTTGAAATCCAAGCGAAGCACATGATTTAGCTTCAAATCAATGCGAAGTTGAAGGCTTAGCTTCAAATACATGCGAAGGGAATGATTAAGTTTCAAATACTTGCGAACAGAAGCATTATAGCTCAAATGCAGGCGAAACAAACGAGTTAGCTTCACATCCATGCGAATCACTTGATTTATCTTCAAATTAATACGAAACACATGGTTTTGCTTATTATTCATGCGAAACAGATTCTTTAGATTCAGATACTTGTGATAAACATGATTCAGCTTCAACTGCATGCGAAACAAACGAGTTAGTTTCAAATCCATGCGAAACACATGATTTATCTTCAAATCAAGGGGAAGTAGAAGGCTTATCATCACATCAATGAGATACAAATGGTTTAGCTCCAAGTCAATGCAAAGTGGAAGTCTTAGCTCCAAATCCATGTGAATCAAGTGGTTTTGCTTCAAATACTTGTGATATACATGATTTAGCTTGAACTGCATGCGAAACAAACGAGTTTGCTTCAAATCCAAACGAGACACATGCTTTAGCTGCAAATCAAAGCGAAGTAGAGGGCTTAGCTTCAAACCCATGCGAGTCAAATGGTTTAGCTTCAAATACTCGTGATATACATGTTTTAGCTTCAACTGCACGTGAAGCAAACGAGTTAGCTTTAAATCCATGCGAAACACATGATTTAGATTCAAATCAATGCGAAGTTGAAGGCTTAGCTTCAAATACATGCGTAGGGAATGATTAAGTTTCAAATACTTGCGAATAGAAGTGTTATAGCTGCAAATGCAGGCGAAACAAACGAGTAGGCTTCAAAACCAAGCGAAACACATGATTTAGATTCAAATTCATGCGAAACACATGGTTTAGCTTAATATTCATGCGAAACAGATTGTTTAGATTCAGATACTTGTGATATACATGATTTAGTTTCAACTGCATGCCAAAAAAAACGAGTAAGGTTCAAATCCATGCTAAACACATGATTTAGCTTCAAATCAATGCGAAGTAGAAGGCTTATCTTCAAATACATGAGAAACAAATGATTTATCTTCATGTAATTGCGATATATGTGATAGAGTTTGAAATGCACGCGAAACAATCGAGTTAGATTCAAATCCAAGCGAAATACATGATTTAGTTTCAAATCAATGCGAAGTGGTAGGCTTAGCTTCACATACATGAGAAACAAATGTTTAGCTCCAAATACTTGTGGATACATGATTTAGCTTCAGCTGCATGCGAATCAAACGAGTTACCATCAAATGCATGCGGAACAAATGATTTAGCTTCAAGTAATTGAGATATAAATGATCTAGCTTCAAATGCATGCGAAACAAACGAGTTAGCTTCATATCCATGCGAAACAAATGATGTAGCTTCGAGTAATTGAGATATAAATGGGTCTACCTTCAAATGCATGCGAAACAAACGAGTTAACTTCAAATCCATGCGAAACACAAGATTTAGCTTAAAAATCATTCGAAACACATGGATTAGCTTCAAATATCCATGCGAAAAAACATGATTTAGCTACAAATTCATGCGAAACACATGATTTAGGTTTAATTAATGCGAAAACATATGATTTAGCTTCATATTCATGCGAAACAAATGATTTAGCTTCGAGTAATTGAGATATAAATGATCTAGCTTCAAATGCATGCGAAACAAACGAGATGCCTTGAAATCCATGCTATACATTATTTTCACGTCGTTTTAATATTGTTTTACATTGCTTTATGTTGTGTTATGTTGTTTTACTTTGTTCAGTATAGATGATTTACGTTGATTCACGTTGAATTTCCTTGTTTTTCTTTGACTCGCGCCTATGCTTTACGTTGTGTTACGTTGTTTTACTTTGGTTCACATTGATGATTTACGTTGCTCTACGTTGTTTTTACCGCGTTTTTTCTTTGTTTCGCTATTGATGATTTACGTTGTTTTACGTTGTTTTACTTTGTTTTTACGTAATTTTGCGAGTGTTTTACAGCTTGTCTCATGTTGTTCTTTAAAACAGTGTTACGTTGTTCTTACATTGTTATACGTTGTTCTACATTGTTAGAGGTACATGCGTAGAGGTAGTGGTTGAGGTAAAGGCATAGAAGTAGCGGCAGAGGTAGAGGTAGAAGTAGAGATAGAGGTAGAGGTAGAGGCACATGTGTAGAGGTAGATGTAGATGTACAGGGCGCAGAGTTAGAGTTACCGTCGTAGAGGCAGAGGTACAGGGTAGTGGTACGAGGTACAGGCGTAGAGGTAGTGGTAGAGGTGGAGGTACAGGCGTAGAGGTAGAGGTAGAGATAGAGGTGGAGGTAGAGGTACAGATAGAGGTAGAGGTACAGGCGTAGCGGTAGAATGCAGGCAGAGGTAGAGGTAGAGGTAGAGTCATAGGTAGAGATAGAGGTAGGGGTACATGCGTAGATCTAGAGGCAGAGGTAGATGTACAGGCGTAAAGATAGAGGTAGGTAGAGGTAGAGGTAGAGGTAGAGGTAGAGGTAGAGGTAGAGGTAGAGGTAGAGGTAGGTAGAGGTAGAGGTAGAGGTAGAGGTAGAGGTAGTGGTAGAGGTAGAGGTAGAGGGAAGAGGTAGAGGTAGAGGTACATACGCAGAGGTAGACGTAGACGTACAGGCGTAAAGGTAGAGGTAGAGGTAGATGTAGAGGTACAGGCGTAGAGGTAGAGATAGAGGTACAGGTAGAGATAGATGTATAGGTTAAACTATGGTGAAGCGTGCGTATGCTCCTTAAGGGAATAATCCAGCCACAAATTGCAGATTATATGGACCCATAGATTACGTTCCGCACGAACCCTGCTTATCTTCATTTTTGCTTCCAACTTGTCTCTCGTTAAACGTTCGTTAATCGTGCACGGCGGAGCTAAATATGCATTCGGTATAAATCGAATAACTTTCGCGGCAACACGTGCATGATATTCTGCATCTTTGGAAAAATGTAAATGAGAGGAGAGTTTACGAAGGAACGATGACAGGGCATCAGCGTAATTGCCAATCCAACGTTTACGTTAAGAATTGATCGAATGCACGGTGGTTCTCGTTTTTTTTAACCATCTACTTCTTTATAATATTTCATTTTTATTTGATTTTGACACACTCGTTTCAGATCCCGTCGCAAAATTCATCTACCATTTCAGGATTGTGATTTGGTAACACGCTGGTCTTTTTTTCGAACTTCAAAAGTGGTAGATAAATTTTACGATTTGAAATGAGCGCGTAAAAATCTGCATGTCACTAAAAAATGCAACACGGTACTGAATAAATCACAATTTCGATGGAATATTTCAAGTTTAACATAAATTTTCGAGATCAAAAAATAGTGGATTCTCTCTTTTTTCGTTTATTCTGCAACACTTCAGTTTTTTTCGCGTAAATGAAAACGTCGCTTTATCTAATTTTTATCAAAAGTTCTTCGAATTTGACAGGCAACTTTGCCACTTTGCCCACCGTGCGTCATTTCGAAGAAGATTTGCAACATTGGTTCATTTTACCAATATCCTTGTTCCCGTCTTAATCGTTTGCCTGCTGTCGTGGATAGCACGGTGGTTCGCCAGGTGTTCGTTAAACACACGCGGCGCCACGCGAATCACCCTGGATGATCCAACTTTGATAACCGATAACTAGTTTCTTTCGTGGATCCCTCAGTTTCGCGTTGGCCGATAAGTTTCCGTGTATCAGCAACACTTAGCAACTTTCCCCGTAAAAACCGTCGTTTCCGTCCGTGTACACTGCAGGTGCGGAATATCTGATCGTTTGTTTGCTGAACGCCGAACTTGGATTTTTAAGTGAATGTTTAGCCGTTCATACGACAGAGATCGCTCGAAAATTTCTTCGAGCTTTCATGCTCGAACCTCTGTCATAAGAGACAAGTTTCTTTTCTGGAACGATTATGCAGAGTTTTTCGAATATCAGTCGAAGAGCAATCGACATTCTTTTCCGTAGTTTTTCCGATTTTTAGTTCATCGCGCTCGGAGAATTTTAACATATTTGAATTAATTATAATGTGTTGAACTGTGACGTATGACGAACGTATTTATTCGGACAATGGTTGGGAATAATTAGACAGTCTAAATAATATTTTTTCGTAGAGAAATTAGTAAATCGATGCTTACCATAATGTTATTCTCACAATGAAATCGTGTAACTAAAATGGCAGCGATAAAACAGTGATTATGGACTGTTAATTTTCATGCTAATTGCAAAGAATTGTAACGAAGAATATTTAATGAATATTCTACCCTCACAGTATAATTGGAAATCGTAAGTTTCTGTTGCTTTACAGTTTATATTAACGATCAGATTTTCTTTCAAAACGCGTACGTTGCATAAGAACTAATTTAAAGTTTGCAATGGACGAGTTTTAATTACTTTCGATGCTTTTCCTCCTATGAAATGAATATTCATTTATGAGGTAGAGGTAGAGGTAGAGGTAGAGGTTTTATAAACGATCAGAGTTTTAATTAGTTCGAAACAATTCACGATGTGTTGCATGAGTTAATGATTCACGATTATGATAAATCGATTATGATATCGGAGTCATTATAAATTAGTACAATTTAATTATTAGAAATTATTAGAAATTAGCATTTATGAATTATTATATTTCACTTACTAACGAGCTATAATCGTAGATCATTAATCAGGCTACTTTTTGCCCAGCACTGCCTCCGGCATAGCATTCATGCTCGTCTAAATTGCAGCATGATTAAATATTAAATGGCATCGAATGCAAGTTGATACCGTGCCGAACGAATTTTGATGAAACCCTTATTACGCCGAACTAATTCTGATTCAATCCGAATTTCTGTAAATTAAATGACAAATAATATTAATATCGCGAATGCATTTACACGCTGGCAGATTATCTACTGGCGAACATTTGATACTCGATAACGCGAGCGTGAATCGTAACTAAGGATTTACGTTAGCCAATACTAATTAAACTTTACCGACGGTATTTCCGATCGTCAAGCGAAAACACCTTCGCTTTCCGAGCAGAAAAATGAAAACGAACGACGAATTCGCGATCGCAGATTTCAAAGCGCAGATTTCAAAGCGTGCCCAAATCTTGAAAATCTCGGGGAATCGGTAGAACGCGGTTTTCTCGCAGGCGCTGCGCGCGAACAGAGCGTGTCGAGGTAACGAGGATTTACCTGCACGAGGTCCATGGTTGACCGGTTAATTAAATTTCCGCCAATAATGCCGGCTTAGGGGCGATATGGAAATTTTTACCGGTGGCCCGGCTCTCTACGATCGCTCGAACGCGATCCACACGAGGTTAATGGAGAAACATGACTGGCCAGCTTAACAGGGAGCCGGCCATTCTCGCGACGTTACTATCTTTCTCCGTGGCTGGTAATTGTACATAATCACGCTCGCTATCGTTCGCGATAAGGGGGTGGAACCGGGTCCCGTTCCATCCTCCTAGATCCTGCGATGATTATGCGACTCTACAGCTGTACGAAATTGCGATTGCGAGTAGTTTGTCGTAATTTGTTCGCAATCTACGCCGATCTTGAGGAGCCCCGCGGCTATCGTTCGTACTTTAATGCAGGGCCAGGACGCGACGTAAGAATCGCTAATTGCGCCAACACAGATCAGGATCGATGTGTAATTATGAACATCGTGTAGCCGGCAGAACGTTTAACAGGTTGCCAGCTACGAAAATTGCAAGTTTCGGTGTGATTCATCCCGGTTTTGATAACAATCGCGCTGTTGTGCCCGGCGAAGGTAAATACTCCGCAGCAAGGCGGAGTAATTCCTGGCTGTTGTAGATTTCGTTCTGCTTTTTAGGAGGAGCGGCTGCTTTAATTAATTTCGAGTGTTTGCAATCGATGCTTGTAGAGCACGGCACTGATTAAAACGGGCAAAGCGAATCACTCGTTTCTTCCTAGTTCGGTCTTAGGATGTTATTTTGAGAACTTTGCAATGGAATCAATACTTTGCATCATCGTTTTCTGAAGGATTCTCGAGCGAATGTGCGTTTACGGCAACAATGAATCGACGTTAATTATCGGAGTCAGGCGATTTTGTCGAGGCACGAAACTGTGAACACATCTGGCATTATTATTTGGAACTTATTGAAGCTATTGAAGGAATAATTTATTTTTACCGAGCTTTATTCGGGTAAATAAAATCTTTATTGCAAAATTTATTCATATTTAGCTGTTTATACACCGTCCACGTTAATTTTGTAAAATACGTGGTCGCTAATGAGTCCATAATTAATGCGACCGCATTGAAAATGAGCTGTAAATAAATATAATAAATGAATAATTAAATTTAAATGATTAAATAAAAGATTTGGTGCGGGTTAAAAATATTTTAAAATACAGGTTGGAGGGTGTACGTTGAAATTAATAATAGACTGAATAATGAATTCAAATGAATAATAATTAAGATGGAAATAATTATGTGTGTATGTATAATATGAACGGTTACGTGTAATTCATTACAATAGTATTCGTAACGAAGTTTCTATTTTCAAACAACTAATTGGACAATTTATGGAATGTGTGTCAGAGAGATATCGAAAATCTAGCTGTGACTTGCGTTCTTTATTAAAGAAGTGAAAGATTTTAAATCTCGAGGAGAAGGGATTTGCGGATTTTCATATTTACTTCGGAGAAAGGAATTTGCAAGTGAAATCGAAGGAAGGTGAGAAAATGAAATTTCGGTTCGCCGGAAGTAGCGGCCATGAACTGCACGTGTATCAAAAATTTAGTTTAAAAAAAAAGTGCCCTAGAACCACGATTATCGTAGATTGCGAGAAACGCCGAGTATTTTTACCTTTATTTTCGACCGACGGAGATGGAGAGGCAAACTCCTTCGCCGATAAACAATGCAATCCGTGTACAGCATCACTCACTTGAATGCGTTACGTAAATTCGCTCCGACTTTGTCCTTTTCCATTTCCACTTTTTATTCTCTTCGTTTTTCTAACGCCGCATTCACTTCAAAAATCCTTCCAAACAAAATCCACCCGACGACGGCATCGAGATAAAAATTGACAGGTTAAGTCAACTGTAAATTTCTTGTGTTTCCATCGAAAGCTGTCAGAACGTGTGAAAATAGGGCGCCGTAAAAAATTATGTTGCAGCCGCTTCGAAAAATCGTTTCAAATAAAATTCATTCGTCGAGGACGTTGCGCTAAAATTTGACAGATTAAGTCGATCATAAATTTCTTATAAATAATGATAAAACTGTTCGAATGCACCCTAAAAATAGGGTGCTATTACAAATTATATAACAGTGAATTAAAAAATCGTTCCAAACGAAATCTTGAAAAATCGTCAGAATTAAAAAATTTCGGAGTCTTTTACTTTGCTTACTCTTTAATCAAAGAATCTAATACACAGTAACTTCATTACCACATTCTCAAGTACTATTTCATAAACACAATTTTCCGTCACAAAACCGCGGATATAAGCGCGAGTCTCATTGGACGAGCTTCTAGCTAACTAGGTCAGATTTACTCAGCTTGGAAACGAAGTGTCCCAATTCATGCGTTTCTTATCCCAGCCAGTTCCATGCAATCCTCTTCTGGGTCGATTCGTAACTGACTTTCTATAGTCGAAGCCACTAGGTTCCCGTGAGATCGGGGTTCTAAGGCGAGGGATCTTTATTCCTCCTGGCTGTAAAGAAATTTTTCTCCTGAGAGTTTCTTATTACGAGAACCAATCAGCTCTGCTTGACCGTCTTGTACCGTGCCGTTAATCGTCGTTTAGGTCTACGTAGTTGAACGTGAAGTTAATTCGGATCTCGTTTATACCCGCGGTTGCGAAATACAATAATTTCTCCCGGAAATGCCAAGTTTCGGATTGCTGTAAATTTCCCTGTGCTAGTCCTGTGCCTATGTAATTTATTGCTTCGAATCGTGTCGTGTGGCCTCCGAGTTGCCTTCGAATCGTGTCACGTGGCCTCTGAATTGCTTCGAATCCTGGCAAAAAGATAGAAATGAAAAAGTTAAGTCATCGTTTTTATTCTAGCATTATTCTAGCATTTTCTTCCAGCATGCGTTTTTGGCCGACTGCCTCGAGTTTCTATAAAAACGAGCCGGAAGCCTCGAAAAATCGCGTCTCACCGTGACTTAATATTCTCAGATCTGCGTGTTTCGATTCCGATCTTCGAACATTTCAGGGAGAAACTGTTGTACGTAGGGCGCAATCCGCTATCAGAGGTGCACAAGCAGGACAAACTACACCGTCATCAAAATCAGGCTCGTGTGCGGCTGTGGTTCAGAAGCCAGGCTGGTTCTCCTACTCGAAGGATGTGCCCTCTCGAGTGTCGCTTCGTTGTTGGATTATCGGAGTAATTATTATCGATAATCCAATTAATTATTCAATAATCCATCTTAATTGTTGGATTGCCGGTGTAATCACTATTGAAATTACATTACTTGAAATATTAATGAAAATAACATTTTATTTCATAATTATTACCATACCTGCGATCACTTTCGCGCGTAATAACATTATTCTGATATATTATTATCCTTATTCTTATTATTACTCTTAAAATAAAATCTATTTTGTTGCGTGTTATTTTCAGGATTATTTCTCTTGTTAAATTTGCTTTATCTTGCATCCGTTTATCTTTCATCGAATAACAGCATTGCAAATAACGGTTCGGAACGAATGATTTCAATCAGTTATTTCTAATTTCCATTTCAAATAAATTTCGTCCAGGTTTGGTTACGCGGCACGCCGGAAACAGGAACGTCGATAGAGATTGAACGAAACTCCGAACGATAGTACATTTCATCATAAACATAAACTAATAATGTCCGCAATAAAAACGCATGAAATATGATCGACTTCGAAACTGTAATATATATCGACAGGCAAACTAGCGGGCCCACCGACGCTGTCGATCGCAAAAATGTTAACGAGATTCGATGTAGTGGTGGGCTAGAAAAGTGCATCGCCGGGAACGTGTTGCGATTCGCTGTAGCAATGCTGAACGTTCAGGAAAGTTCCCTTGATACCGAACCGATGCAACATCTGGAGAACATTCCCTCGCGAGAATATTTCCGCCGCAAAGGGTTAACACACTTCGCGCGCCGATGTTCGTTTCTTTCGGTGTTCGGTCTAATTTTGAGACGCCGAAGTATTTCGATTCAAACGAACCAGATGCAAACGGCTATGCCGCGTTCGTCCCGCACACTTTTCAAGGATATAGGGGCTCGTAACCGAAGTAAAAAAATCGTTACGGGTCATGGACTAGGACCGAGCCTTTATCTCCTTTACCTTGCCCCCCATCCCGACATAACCCAATTCAGCCTAAGTCTGAAAGTAGTCGTCGGGATTCTATCGAACGCGTTCTCCCGTCACGTTGATTCCAGAGATAATTACGCGTGCATTATGTTACCGCTCGCTGATCCGCGGCAAAGCCTTTCGTGTTCGGTTCTGCCCGCGAGAAATCTCGAACGTATCCGCCATTCGACTCACGATTACCTGTTCGCCGCATTATCCGTGAGAGAACCGCGCCGGAAAATTTGCACGAGCTAGATGCCGATATTCGTGTCCATGTTCCTGTTACATGATCGGTTCTGCGTTCGAACTGCTATGCTGTTACATCCTGTGGGAAATTCGGCGGTCGCTCTTTTGAGAGAATGAGCAAATCAAATGGTACGATGAAATATTGTTTTAATGTTAACGTTGTGATACGAATTGGGCTGCGGGGATAACGAGACATACAACAGGACAGAAATCGGGAGAACTTGCGATTTGATCTCGATCGGATCACTATTTTATTGTGGAGTATTTTGTAATATTCGGCTGCATTTGCTTTGTTTATGCTTCGATAAAAATACGTGGTATGTCTCATTCGATAAATATTTATTCTTTCATTTCCCTTATTTTTGGACACAAAAATTCAACGTGTCTCATTCGATATATATTTATTATTTCATTTCACTTATTTCTGAATTAAAATATTCAACTCGTCTCATTCGACAAATATTTATTCTGTCTTTTTTTAATAAAGATATTTAATGTACCTCATTCGATATATATATATATGAAATTAATTATGCCCGAAATCAAAGCAAATAAACCAATCCGCAGTGTATTACTATCACTGCATCATGCGAAATTGATTGATCTAAAAGTCAAGTTCATTCTCTGACATCCTTTTCGATCGAAATCCCTGAGAGAACATTTTAAAAACTACGAGAGCGTCGCCGATCAAAGATTCTGTCCCCCTAAATCAAAAACATTACCAGAAAATAGTGTCGACAAACTACAAAGAGTTTTCCGGGGCTGAAAGGGTGAAACAATTGACTAGTACCTGCGAGACACAAACAGATTGAACAATAAAGGTAAATAAAAAGTTCTTTAACACGAACCAGTCTGGCATCAATTACTGCGACCCATCCGCGTGGACGGCTATTATGAGGACAAGCAACAGGGAGTTACGCGGTCGAGACATTTAAACATGACACAATTGCTCAATTAGCCGTGTCGTGAAGTAATAAAACCGTCCACGCTACGGAATTTATTCGCGACTTTGCACGGGCATGGAGTCTCCATCTTTTATGCATTCCAAGTTTCCCCGAGAACTTCCAATATGACAGCGCCATTGAGGGTCTCGAGTTTCCTCGCGATACATCGCCTCCTCCACCCCCATCTTTCCCAACTTCCACGTTTCGCTCGCGATCGTAATATCATCCGTGTTTCTTCTTTGCTAATCTTTCGCTGAAACTCGGTTACTTCGGCGAGGAGTTGACCATCGGATGCGATGCTGCTCCCGTTCTTCCGAGAACCATCCAACATTCCGCGGAGAAACCGCAGTCACCAATTTCCTCTTTTGTTTCGAATGTTCGAGAATGCCGCGGAGACGTGCCGCAGAACGTGCGACACAGTTTTATAAAAGCCGAATCATTTTGAACGCACGAGAAAGTATACTCTGTCGTCGGGAAGTTCTTTCCTCGCGCTATGTCGCCGCTTCCGATTGCCAGTGTATAAGAGGAATTCTGATGTTCTCAGTCCGGTTAACAGTTTTCGACGAGTATATGCGTCCTAACGCAAAATGTTGACATTTCTTTGCGACGGGTATACATATTTTGTATATTCATAGCTCGATATTCTTCGTTAAATTATAGATTCTATGAAAGCGTTGCATTTGAACGAAATATGAAGAAAATATGCAGTAGACTTGCACACTTTTTAAAGACATTGCATTCTTTCGAAAGCAGCAAAAATTGTATATGGATCGAAAAACTTAAAGTACGAACAATAGAAATATAAATATAATTAAATATAAATAGAATTAAATACAAATATAATTAAATATAAATATAATATAAAGAATTTGAAAAGGTATATGAAGAAATAACAAGCATTTAATCCAATTGCTAATAAGTTATTTGCATTCGAGTGAACAAAATTTCATGGTTACAAATGCATACGTCCCCCAATTAGTTTGATTGAACAAAGCTCTGATCCACTTATGTGAGTTAGAAACACAACGTCCTCTTACACGGAATGGCAACACATAATACAAACGAGCAATGCGCGCCACGGAACGTTACTTAACGTTATTGCTTTAACGTTGCTTCGCTGTTTAGCAATAAACGTTCGCCGGCTCGACGCGTAGTCCGACAGCCCGGAGAGTTGTGCTAAAAATCGCAGCGTACTCTGATTTTCGAAAAAAAAGCTGAAGAGAAAACGGCAGGCCAGAATAGACCTCCAGCATCGCCGTTGGTTGGTTAAAGGGGAACCGTATTTCCCTTTTGATATTCTATGACATCGCAGTCACATAGCGGGCAAACAAAAAATGCCTGCACTCTTTTTTCATTTATTATAACGTATTTCGCATTATCCTAGCTCGACCGGCGCTGTCTAGAATAGGAAACACGATGCCGGAACAAAAATGTAAAATATGTCAAGATATAGCGAACGACGGCTTTGCCCCGCGTCAAAAGGGAACCCTGTTCCGAATGATTGAGCAGAACCTGTGTGTATGAAAACATTTTGCACTTTGATGTTGAACGTTGTTTTTCTCTCGTGACACGAATCGGAAAAAAAAATATTTTCATAACACTCTATGAATAATCCATTACTCAAATTAAATGCGACAAATGATACCTTCCGGCCCGGGTCGTTCGTTATTATATCGTTTCCTTTCTTTTTCTCTTATTTTCTTGAAATTCTTCTCGTCGAAATTATCGATAAATTCGATACAACGAACCGCGATAGAACGGACGCAGCGCGAACCGGAAATAGTTTTCATATTTCAAAAAATCGGGCATTCCGTTTCGTATAAGTTCGCATTGTTTGCTCACCGAAACGCGGTCCGATTTTATAAATTAAATTCGGCAACGCGAATTAATGTTGACGTATCGGGAAACCGTGCCGCCAGCAAAATTTACTTTTATCCTGTAAAACACCGGACTCACAATAATTATCCATTATTGCAGACTAATAAATATCCGCAGAGCTAATGAAAGTGTGTGTCGTACCGACCTGTGTATCGTTTCGTTGCATTAAATTATGCGTATCCGTTTCCGGTTCATTGTGCACCCTCGCACCGAGAGCGTCGCTGTGTAAGTGTACGCACCGGTGGCAACATTTTTATTAGTTTGTTCTGGCGAGTTGCGATTCTGTTTCGCGTTTGACGCACTTCCGTAAATCCTTCGCATTCCTCAGCCGGCTCGCGTAATACTGAAACAACGCCCGCCACCACCGATCGATACACGAATGTATACATTAATCTTTAACCTTCCCTCCGTCCCGTCGCCGTATTATTATGCAAAACGGTCTTATTTCGAATTTGCCTATCAGCCCTGCGGAAATGTCTGCAATGGGAGTTATGAGAATGCGGCAAGGGACCTTGAACGCTGGTCAACGTTCTTTTTAGTATTTCCGTGACTTCAGCCAGCAATTTCCTCTTAAAGGAATGCTTTTCTTTTTACGTTCTACAGCGAATTCCCTTCTTCGTGAAACGTTCAACCACTAACACCTGTTCCCGCGCAATTAGCTCTAATTCTATGCTTCTCTTGAGGCTAGCTTTTCAGTTGTGCTTAGATTTTACAGTTATCGTATTATAGACCGCGGAATACCTCTTCAGGTTCTTAGTCTTGCTGAGGATTTTTAGGAGACTTGAGATAGTGCAATTTGATTTTGCGCAACAGTTTCGGAGTAATCATTGCACCGTGGATCTTTATGATAATGAAAAATTATCTGTGATAACTGTAGAGAATATAGATCAGGCGGAAATGTCGTTCATGATTTAATCATTTTAATAAATCGTGCAGAATTGAAAGAGATTTTCGAATTCTTCTAATGTCTGCACAGTTTTGCTTCTGTGTTAGTCTTTCTTTGTAAAAAAGTGCATAAAATCCAGTGTTTAGTTATCATTGCTTAAATATATTCTTGCATTTATAATGTGAATTAGATTATAGTATCTTGTTCAGGAGAGTACTCAGTACAATTTTATTTTAGTCAATAATTTTTTCATTATATCATAAAAATAAATAATCGGTAAATTAGAACGACTTTTCAAGGTTTGTAATTTTGTGTCGAAAAACTGGAATATTCTGTTCACATTAAGCATAGTTTTCTTCGAACACCTACTTTGGTAAATAAGAAGAGACACTGAAATTGAAAAAATTTTAATATTTTTCACAGAGAAATCATAACTGCTCACATTGCTAATAGAATACGTAAGGTTAAATAATTGAAAGAAATAAGAACTGAGCTCGCAAAGATTCAAAAGAAAATAGCAAAACGCAGCTAAATGCGACCCTTGCGCGTAAAATTAATCATGAAACGTTCAACTCAATCGCATAGAGTACCTTTCCATGTATCAATGCAGTGGTTTGTATGAAAATCGCTTTTCGAGGGTAACTTATAAACGATCTGTTCTCAAACGAGGGTCTCTGGAATCTACTTTCTCCGATCAGCGAAAACCGGAGGGCGCTCCTCGTTAGCAGGTTCTCTGAGCAGTTAGTTCGGCGATGGTCTAAATCTAAAATATGATGGCTGAAATCTGCTCGAGGATTATGGTGCGTCGAGTATTTCGATCTAATGTCCATCTCACTCTCTCTTTCACGCCCTCGCTCTCTCCTTATCTCTTATTCTCTCTTTCTTTCTCATTTCATATATCACTATTTCTATCTCTATTTCTATCTCTTATTCTATCTCCATCTTTCTATCTCTGTAACTCTCTAACTCTATAATTTTATATCTCTCTAACTCGCTAATTCTATATCTCCCTAACTCTCTAATTTTATATATCTCTATCTCTCTATCTCTCTCTCTATCTCTCTATCTCTCTATCTCTTTAATTTTCTATCTCTCTACCTCTCTATCTCTTTATCTCGCTATCTCTGTATCTCTCTATCTCTCTATCTCTCTTTCTCGCTATCTCTGTATCTCTCTATCTCTCTATCTCTTTAATTTTCTATCTCTCTATCTCTCTATCTCTCTAATTTTTTTTTTCTATCTCTCTATCTCTGTATCTCTCTCTCTATCTCTCTATTTCTCTATCTCTCTATCTCTATCTCTATCTCTATCTCTATCTCTACCTCTATCTCTATCTCTATTTCTATCTCTATCTCTTATTCTTTCTCTCTCCTTCTCTTTGTTTCACTCGTTCGTAATGGAATATGCAATCCGCTCCCGTCATACATCGTGTTTCATAATTCATGGCACAAATTGGATCCGGCACGGCTGGAATTAAGAGGAAAATCAAGAATAATGAAATTCCAACTTTCATCTGTCTTGAGATTATTTTGCGCATTGTACCATATGCACAAAGTGTTGTCGAGAGCTTACACATTCTTGCAATATTTCAGACGGACAGTTCGCAGTTTTTTTAAAACGGACGCGGACTGCGTTAGAAATTTCTTCTATGGATTTACAAAGTATAACGCTGTATGACAATAGTCAGCTTAGTTTAGTATTAAAGTAAATATGGTAAAGTCTGTCAATTCTGTTTTGATCTGAAAGAGACGTCATCCACGTGCCAAACAAAATCCATCAATAATAGTAATAATAATAACAGTGATAATAATATATCTATTAGCTAAAAATTACGCAAATATGCGAAGAGGGGGAACTGATGGACTGGGACGTAGCACTCTCTTTCTTTCTCTCTCTCTCTCTCTCTCTCTCTCTCTCTCTCTCTGATCTGACTATCTCTGCCTCCCTCTTTCTATTTCTCCCTATCCAGCCGAGTTTCTTCGTATTCCCTTTGCGTGACTTAATTACTCGTCGTTCTAATCCCTGTCCGTTAATATTTGCGCTATCGTAAAGGCGAATCAGAGCACTGACGGCTCTGTTTTCCTTATTTCCAGTTCTGCTTCTGGTAATTGGATCCGCCGGGCTTCCGTGATTACGCGTCAGTCAGGATTAACTCGGCACGCGCGTTACGTTGCGCAGGTGCGGCCCGTGCGAGCAGCAACCGGGCCTGTGGTTGCACGGCTGATTAAAGTAAATGTTCGGCCGTTGATAGAATCGCGCGATCTTCCAGCAACGTGTGTATCGCTTATTAACCTTTTTCAGTTAGATATCGGTAAATATGTCATCGGGAGTATCAGGACGCCGTGCGGGGTTTATGCGCGATAAAGCTCGCAGATTTTTAATTAAACTCCCCCCGACGAGGAAATCCCTTTGACTTTCGTCGATGTATCTAATATTTATTGTTTACGCGATGCGATTTAGCGGTGACTGGCGGTTCCAAGTTGAGTAGACGACGCAGTTGCGATTCACTCCGAGGAATTTTTATCGGGAATGTCTGTAAAGTGTTATTGTTCCCGACGAGAGATTGTTAGCTTCGAATTAGCAGATTATTGTTAAGTAGAAAAAACATCAGAAGATACATAATCATATTGTGTCCAAGTTATTAATAATTTCTAATGAGAGTTTGTTAGCTTCGAATCAGAAAATTATAGTTATCGTTGGACCTTTACGCAAAATCGGATCGTTATACAAAATAAAAATTGTCTAAATGAATTGTAAAAAATATAAATTAGCTGAAGCTCACTTTCCTCTTTTAGTGATTGTAATAAGTTGAAGATAACGTAACGCTACCCTTAATTAAATTTATTTAAATTCACTTAAAACTTTCACTTGAAAATTCACTCAAATTCACTAAATTCGCTATCCTTAAATTCCTTAAATTCATCCGATGTCTTTATTATAAAATTCTTTTTAACTGATTACAAATGTTACGAGGTGCGATATATCGATATTCAATAGCCTTTTGTCGAACTAACTGCGGATAAGTTTTATTCTGCCCAAAGATTCGTTATATTTGCATAAATAGTTCAGTTATCGTTCGTTCTCCGAAGAAAGTTCGAAACAATAATACATAGATGTGCGGCATATTTTGTATTTCGAAATTTATACTGGACCATTGTTCAGAAGTTCTATTATCCAAAACAGGTACTCAGAACCCGTCAGGAGGCTGAACTCGCGACACGAAATATTGGAATGGTTTTTGGGCGTAATCTCATGTTAGCGCTACAATAGAATCATATTTAAAGCTCCTTCAAAAGGGGTGGTTTCAATAGGATATCGAGCACAAAACAGAGCAACGCTCGAAGCCGGAGATTTACGACGGTTTGTTGCTGGTTTTCATGAATGTGTAGGCAGCTGTTCGCTAGGCTCGTGGGATGTTCGCTATAGCTCGCATAAGCTCTCTTTTACTGCCTTGGGCTTCTGATGGCCAATGCTCTAAACGAGTGCAAACACTATCGCGGATAAGTATATGGTCGCTTTCTATACTTACACGATAGTAACGCATAAGCAGTGGCACATTACTGGCCGGAAAAATCGTGCGATGTGTTTCGATACGTTTTTGTAATAAATATAGAGTCTATTGTACTCTTAATAAATAATGGAAAATTTTTGTAACATATGAGGCGTTAAAAAAATGGTTTAAGTCAAAACACTTAATTTGTGGATGATGAAAAAAAATTAAAAACTCTGTAAAATGCAATAACGTATGATATTGTTACCAACTCATTTATGAAAGCCCCTTTGAAGCTTCAACGTAAAATATTAAAGAAGAATCGCAGAAAATATGAAATTCGATATGATTTAATAATATTAAATCACTCTAGCACAAAATTGGCTTACTAAATTGTATCAGTCAAACGCACTTTTGTTTAAACAGCGAACAAAATAATACAAGTAATATTTCACTTGCAGTAACTTTATCTTCATTTATTTGCAGCGAAACGTGAAAAAATAAATTACAATAAAGTCTCTGTTAAGAATCCATTAAATTTATGATTATTTCGTCGATCGGAAAGTTTAAAGAAATGATTAAAAAGCAATGACGATTACAAAGGTAGAATTTTAAAAACGTTTCGCATTTCGTACGAGAGATATATTATAAGAAAGATTCGACGGTGAATAAAAAGATAATTACAATGTAACAGACATGTATTTGCCAATATCTGTGCCAGGAATACGACATCCTTGATATCGTGTTCTACAGGGCTGGGATTGCCGCTATTGATTTCCATAGCTACTGAATCTACAGCCCCCACCCGTTATTCCGGTCACGCAGTATATCAAATAATCGCTCGCGGAGCTTCGCGAATGACGGCGACGAAGTTATTTATTATTTCGCGATATTGTTTGCCCGTTGTTCCAAGATTCGCGTCAATAATATTGGCAAGCCGTCCCACGGCGACACCGCGGTTTTCGTTAACTCGCCGCGAGAGCGACGCGCGAACGTCGCGACGCGACGCTCCGATAAAAAAAGAAAAACACTCTCTGTCCAGCGCTATTTCATTTTCATACCTGCGCGGCCAGCCCTTCCCGCGCAGCTCTGTAATTACGTTGTTCGCAGTTTGAACCGGGCGTCCGCGTTTATTTCGTTACAGCACCTCGGAACGCTCTAATTCAGCCGGGGATAGTTCCCTTCGCGGCTCGCTCCGCCGCGCCGGAAGGAGGAAAAGAATCGCAGGTGTTGTAAGTGAAGTGCAAGTGCGGTGGACGGTTCAGCTTTTTCAGCTGGTCGTAGCCTGCGCGCGGCCGTGATGGAGCAGCGTGCAGGATGGTGTGGGTGGGGGGCAGCGTCAAGGATAAAGTTGTCCGAAAAAAGTGGAATTTTTGAAAAGCCTGGCGGGAGAATATTTCGTGGCCGGCTGAGCTGGCCGTTATAAATCCCGGAATAAAAATAGCGTCTCGCTGTGGCGGAGCTCGCGGTAAAAATCTGAAACGGGCGAGAAGGAAACGCGGACGCTGCGCGTCGCTCGAAAAAAATTCCATAATCAGGAACAAAGGCGTCAGCCGTGATACGTTTATTTGGCCTGCTTCGACGCGGCGGGCTTGACTCCTTTTATCGAGCGGAACGGTCGCCGCGCGATCAAAGCCGGATATATCCGTGCATAAGTTGACTCCGGAGTTCGGCCGGGCTCGAACCAACTTTTCCGGAGGGAAATCCTTCGAACACACCACGGCCGCCGCCGCCGGTTTTTCCTAAATTCACGGCGTCACGCGAGAAATGGTTAGTAATAACGCAGTAATAACGCGTAGTAATAACGCGAGCTGAAGATAATCATTATCGTGACAAGAAATTGTTTGATACGCGCCTCGGTTAACGAGCGCAATTTTAAATTCATAAAGCTTAATTAGCGTGTATCAGGGGTCGCTTGTGCTCAAGCTGGCCTGTGTCCGAAACATGCGAATGCCTGCCCTCGCACCAAATCCCCTCTGATCCCTTTCCAGATTATATTGGTTCGGTCTTCCCCCGCTGGCGATTATGCTAGCATGCAAAGTATTCGTCTACGGTAGACTTTGCTGCATAGAGTAGCAGCGGTCTTAATTTTAAGACGACGGATTTTAATTTCTGTTCGAAGCATGCAACTGATACTTGTTTCTTCGATTTGTTTCCTTCCTCAATCTGAAAATATGTGTCTCACTTATATAACATTAACAATTTTTCAGCTGGAAATATTTTTCGCGAAATTCTTCAGAGATCATTATCGTTTTAGATGATGTCAGCTTCCAGAAGACACAGGAACCGCGTGATCACGTCCGTCAGACGAGGCACCCTTTGTTCATTTCACAGTTGAAGCTCTCAAACATTGAACATTATTTCGGCAAATAGTTTTCGTCGGATGTTGTTAATTATTCTGTTGCAACCATCGCTCCCACGGATTGTCGTTATTGTTACATGAATATGCGTATGAAATTACCAAACTGGAAGGAAAATGACAGATGCGGCTACATTTACTGTTAAACGAGCATTTCATGTTCCTTGTTCTATGTAAATGTTATTTTCATTTGAATAGTTTCAGAAAACAAAGTAGAAGAACTTTATTTGCAAAAGCTGAGGTTAACGAAAGTGAATTTAATTTGTGGGAGGGTGAGTATCGATTGCAAAACAGCGAGTGTCGCTTGTAAAAGGGTGAATTTGATTCGAACGAAAAAATGAATTCCACTGACTTCCAATCGTAAACATTGTGCAAAATATTTATATAAAAATATTCTATAAAAATATTACATCAAAATATATACATATAATTTAAATATTAAATATTATTCTTGGACGATTCGATGTTTGCTCGTATTTCGTATGACGAATTGCTCTTCAAATGACGGACGTCATTTTGTGGAAGATCTGCAAGCACGGCGCGTTCCACCGATCTTTTACTTCTCTCTTGATGCCTCAATCGTTTGTCCGTTACTGTACGAGGCAAACAGGAAACGTCACTCGACGCCAATTTGCCGCTTCTGCTTAGGCCAACGCTTGTCCCCGCGACGCGCCGCGACGATTCCTAAGCATGCATGAAGCACCAGATTTATTCAGTGTCGTTTGCGTAACGACGACACACGCCCCTGGCCGATCGTAACGAGTGTCATCATCATCTTCTGTTAAGGGACACAATCTTTCCAACAATTTTTCCATTTTCTCTGTCGCGCCCGACGAGAGAGAGAGAGAGAGAGGGAGAGAGAGAGGGAGAGACAGAGAGAGACTGCAATTTCAACGAGGAAATGGTTAATACCGCACCGCCTTCTTTGATAAGGTGATTTCAAGGGCCCTTCTTCATTCAACTCTTACGCTGCGACGATGGGTTTTGTTAGGGAATATTGAATGTCCAAGTATTTTGATGGCGCCTGTTTTCTTTGCGATCCAAATTTATTCTGTCCAGGGAGAACCACGAAGGTATTTACACGGGACGACACGGTTCGCAGCTGCACTTAACCCGAGAGCTCGTCGGTCTAGCGAGAGCGATCGAAGCCTCTCTCGACGATTACTGAAATTACAAGAGACCTTCCGGGATGGCTTGTTTATTCAAATATTATCCGATTTATACCAAGTTTTCTCGTTCGTTTGCACGCGGCATATTCCGGCATCGATAAAAAATTCATTTCAAATTTCTCAACGGCGAAAAAAGTTATGGGCATTGTTGGTGGATCGGTATTAACCCGTTCGCGTTTTATTTTCATTGTCTTCGATAAATCTCCGGCATTGTGCATTCATTTGTGCGCTTCCTTTTCATTATTCCACTTAACCGACCTTCTTCTTATCGTGATCATTTTTTAGTTTGAAAAGAGACCATATTTTCATTTGTCGTATATTCGTGTTTATTTTCGTTCCGTAATTTTGATCATTGTCGTACACGCGATCGAAGAAGCTGCGTGGAAAAAAACATTGAAATATCTTTGTTGTTTCTAAGTGCACGACGAAAGCTGTTTCGTGCCTTTGAGAAGTCACCGAACGCCATCGTGCAATGTTGACGCCTCGAGACGCCCGACGGCAAGCTTAGCAATTATGGCTACTTGTGCGCAGAGCAAGCGTCATGTTTCTCAGCAAACCACAGTCAAAGGTGCGCAGTAACTAAACTGTTCGACAGGGCGAGCAAAATGGTTGCAAGGGAAAAATGTTTTTCGCCTCGCTTTTCTCACGGAATTTCTCGTACGCGTACAGCGGTCCACACGCTTCCCGATAAAATTTCGCCTTTTACTTTCTGAAAGTGGTATTCGAAATATTTTCCACGAGGCGAAGCAATAAACAACATTTTTCCTTCCATATCACATCTTTAATATCACAATATTCAGTGTGTGATTAAATTTGTTGTACGCTGATGTATCTACAAATAATGGAGACATTTAAATGTTACTATTCAGCTATTTTATCCTGTATATAATAATAATAATATAATATAATATAATAGCGAATTTATTTATTCCCGTAAACGCGTAACTCGGAGATTTCGATGTTCCAGAATAAATAAATGATTAAAATTATTATAATTTTCCAGGAACATCGGCAGAGTAATCTGCTATATCAACAAAGAACGAACTTAAAAAAAAAAAAACAGTCGTCAAATAAAAATTAAACTGATCGAGAGAATAAAATTAAATTTAAAGTAAAAAGTAGTTTAAAAGTAGGCTTTCCATAGAAATGTTTAAAAGTTAACAAGTTTCAGGCGAAGGGAACTTTAGAACTTGGCGATGGAAGATAAGACTGTCCATTATTCCAGTTTAGTGTTAATGGCTTTTTAGATTTCTTCTTGCGGAAAAGTGCAGTGCATCCGCAAGAAAGAATAGGATGAGGTCCGTTCTGGAGAACTGCATTAGTCCGTAAATTTTTTACGGTCAGGAGACTCGGGGCTGCAGAATAGTAAACATCATTTTTAAGACTACTAACTCGGTTATCAAGCGCTCGTTGCTATCGAAATAAAAATTCCGAGCACCCCGGGTTACAGTTGATTGTCGCAAACGTAAAATTACATCCCTCGTTGCACACGAATTTTCGGTTTCTGATGGAACAACAACTGCAGAAAATTAGTGAAATTAGAGCAATACGTTGATCGACCTGTACTGGTTTTCTTTATATATATTTCATATATTTTATTTATTGTCGCATCATTGTAATTTCGTGTATATACTAATCGAACAGAAAAATTGTATTCCAAAATTGACTTTCGATATTTCCGAAAAAATTCTACCTAGTTTTAAATTCAAGTTAAACCGATTGTGTGTGTGTCAGTTTTACCGAAAATCGCCACGTGAATGAACGGAAGTCACAAAATTCCAAAAAGCGTTAACACGGTTAAACACGCGAATGCTAAGAATCCACTGCAAATCCACGCCAAATTATTTGGTCAAGCTTTAATTGACAGCGAAAAAACGTTCGGCAGGCACAGTGTCCGTGGAAAGGGCAATAGTTGGACAAACGTTGGGAAGAAAGGTGGTGCGCATGTAGTAGTTAATTGGCGAAGAAATATGTGAACGGCACGTCCGCGCCCGTAAACCGACGGGGCAGCCCATGAAAAATAAATATAAGTGTATTTAAAACGAAAATATTGGAGCCTTACGCCACTCCTGTGACACATAATAGCGTCGACTCGTAAATATCCTGAGGACTGTGTTTTCACGGCAACGAACGTAGTCACGTACTCAATTTACGACAGACATTCTACGCCGGTGGATTTTCCATCGTTGTCAGACTCGGCTTGAAGAGCCATCCACACATTCCCGGCGACAAACTGCGCGGGTTCGCGCGCTCGTAAAAAGCTTAAAAACAAAATCAATGACGGAGAAAAAAAACCGAACGCGAAGCAGCTCGCAATTACTTTGTTTTCCTGTCCCGTGAAGAAAGGCGTGTCTCCGATAGCGCCGATATTAACTTACCCATGGGAAGACTTTAAGAGTTGTGCGTGCGACATGGACGGGGCATTTACGGCGTCCAGGAACATTTCGGATTTAATACTTCAACTTCTTTTGTTATCACTGCGGAGTAGCTCGGCTGAAGCAGCTGTTGGACTTTATGTCTATAAAACGCCGTCCCTTATTAGCTCTTTTATGCCGACTTTGCAGACACTTGGCCGCGATGATGAATTTTTGACTTTTAATGCCTCTGTGCGTTCAACCACCCTCCCTCCCTCTCTTCGCCGGGTCATAGTTCGTTGTTCTTCGCGACATGTCCGCCGGCACGCTATTCCCAATTCCGAGGTTTACGGCGAAAGTTCCTTCGTTACGAGCAGGCAATCGAGTAATAATTGTTACTAATGATTTGTAAGCAGTGTTCCAGGAATGCGGAGTCAGTGCGTAAAAAATTCGGCGGAAACTTCGGCGGAGGATCGCTGTTTCACGACGGTGCCGACCTCGTTTCTCGCAAACGCTGCCCGGGAACCGCACGAATTAAAATGTCAGGTTCGATCCCATTCTCTCAGCTCGCTTGTTACCAACAGATCTCACTGTTTATTTAGAAGCGCCCGGTAATTGATTAATGCGCTCGATACCGCGTCGACGGTCACGCATGGATGACATTAATATATTTCGGTTTGCGTTGCGGTACGTTCGAATGAAGCGAACATTTCTACGATTTTTAGAGCGTGATGGAGTTGATATAAATCGTGATCTTTAGTTTTACTTTTTTGGTTTCGTCTGGGAAATTACATTGTTTCGGGGAATTTTTGATGTTAGTGTTAGGCAAAAAGACTACGGAAGCGCGGGTGATGAATGTTAATTTTGGTTGCAAGGAGGCAAAATATTTGCAAGAAATATTCCCTCTGAAATCACAAACGAATTCACGCAACCCGGTCGAATTTTGAAAAATTTCTATTCTAATACTTCATTATACACACATATTTAACAATTAATATATTTATTTTCGAAATATATTCAATATTTCTGTAGTATCGTAATTTAGTGGGTACGTTTAGGACGAGGAGGAGTGTTAGGCTTAGGAGACCGTAGTTTTAAGACTTTGTATTTATGGTAGGCAATAGAAGAGAAATGTTGGCGAAGGCCGGGTCAGATGGGAAAAACCCTTGGCGACAGGGAGCCGGCCGATGCTATTATCACGTTTTTGGAAAAGGCAGGCGTTGTGTCGAAGGAGCGTGTTTGGAGTGGACAGGGTGTGTTCGAGAGTCGTCGAGTGAGGAGCGTTGCGAGTTGTAGAATTAAGTGAAGTAGTTGTAATCCTAGTTGCAGATACGGTACGCAATATTTCCTGTTTTCATCACGTTTAGTTCTTTCCTAATCAATACATATTCTATATTGTTTAAATATTGAACAAATTTCTACATCATTTTGATATCGTGACTGTAGGAGTTGAGAGTTGAACTCTAGTTGTTGTGTTGGGCATTTAAAAACCTTTTAAGATGTCTGAAGGAAACGATACCGTTGTCGAAGTGTCACAAGCATGCCTATCTGCTGACAAATTAGAGGAAATTATAACAATGAAGTTAACCGATTTGAAGGAAGAATTGAAGAGTCGCAAGCTGAGAACGTCGGGAAATAAGAAGCAATTACAAGATCGGCTTAAAGTAGCCATAATGTTGCAAATAGAACATGGCGAAGAGGAAGACTATACTGATGGCAGTGAAGATGAAGAAGAAGGAAGCAATGTGAGACGATGCGTGTGACGGATGCAGGCATTAACATTCAGAGATGTTGAGGAGTCCATGCGTACATTTAGCGGAGACGATAAAGCAAACATTCGTTGTTGGCTCGAAGAGTTTGAAGACATGGCGGAGCTATGTGAATGGAGTGAAGTATAAAAAGTTATTTATGCGAAGCGGTTATTGCGTGGATCGGCGAGATTGTTCGTCGACTATGAAAAATGTTGTCGCAAATGGATCGAGATGAAGCGAGCATTGGAATCTGAATTTGCTAAAACTGCAGGTAGGTACAAGATACATACAGAGTTGTCACGTAAAATTAAAAGATCGAACGAGTCGTATCAAGAATACATTTATCAAATGTTGGAGATTGCGAAGCAAGCGGACATGGAAGTATCAACAGTCATTAAGTATATTATTGACGGAGTTCAGGATTTCGAGACAAACAAAACGATATTGTACGGTGCTAGAAATATACGTGAGTTGAAAGAAAAATTCGAAATTTACGAAGACATGAAGGAAAAATCAGGAACGAAAAACAGGCGACCTGAGGAGAAGAAGAAGACGACCGTCCATGGAACCTCATCACAAGGTGAATCACAGCAAGTGGCACAGCAAGAAATACGGCGATGTTTTTTGTGTGGAAACCGATACCATACGGCTGCAAACTGCCCGACGAAAGAAAGAGGACCCAAGTGTGTCTGAAGCGTCGAGAAAGAAGAGAGTTATAGAGGTGCAAGTTGGAAATTGTAAGTTGACAGCGTTAATAGATTCTGGAAGCGAACTGAATTTGATGCGAGCGGATTATTATGTTAAAATTGGTGCTCCTAGATTGAATAATAAGATTTTGCAATTTCGTGGTGTCGGAGCAGAGAGCAACCACACATTAGGGGAATTTTCAACAACTATTGCAATAGATCAGATAACATATCGAATAAATATACACGTTCTACCCAATACCTTGTCGTCCCATAGTTTAATAATCGGTACAGAATTTTTAGATTCCGTAGAACTAAGTACGAAAGGAGGAGAAATTTTTATTAAAAAAATAGATTTGCCGGAAATATTTAATGTCAATGTCGAGGCTATAGTTGACAATGTAGATTTATCACACATTGCGGTTTCTGAACATAGAAAACTTATAGAAGATTGTGTTGCAAGTTATAAACCATCTAAAACGAAAGAAGTAGGGATTAAAATGAGCTTGATACTGCAAGACGAGATCCCAGTGTACGAGAGACCGCGAAGATTGTCTCCCGGGGATAAATCTGAAGTTGATAAACAAATAACGTCATGGTTGAAAGATGAAATAATTCGAGAGTCTTGTTCAGATTACGCAAATCGAATTGTACTAGTAAAGAAGAAGGATGGTTCAACTAGAATTTGTGTTGACTACAGATAGCTTAATAAAAATATTGTAAAAGATAGATATCCCCTACCTTTGATAGGGGATCAATTGGATTTATTAGAAGGCGCGAAAGTATTTAGTACGTTGGATCTCAGAAATGGATTTTTTCATGTTCCTATTGATGAGAGTACCAGAAAATACACCGCCTTCGTGACTCCCACCGGTCATTATGAATTTCTAAAGGTACCGTTTGGGTTATGTAATTCGCCAGCCGTCTTTCAAAAGTTTATAAATGCAGTGTTCAAAGAGATAATTGCAACCGGGGTCGTTTTGACATACATGGACGATTTAATAGTACCTTCATCTGATTTCTCACGCGGTATCGAGAATCTCAAATTAATATTAAATGTTGAATATGGATTATTGATTAATTGGAGCGAGTGTTGTTTTTTGCAGACAACAGTAGAATATTTAGGTCACATTGTTGGAAACGGTAGCATTCGACCGTCAGAACGAAAGAGTAGTGCTGTCACGAATTTTCCGAGACCTAGATGTGCTAGAGATGTTCAGAGTTTCCTTGGTTTAGCGGGAAATTTCAGAAAGTTTGTGTACCAATACTCTGTTATTGCGAGACCATCGTCGAATTTATTAAGAAAAGATATCAAGTTCAAGTTTGAAGCGAGTGAACAAGAAGCTTTCGATAGGCTAAGATTAGCTCTAAGCGGAAAATCTGTACTAAAGTTGTATTGTGTGGGTGCAGAGACAGAAGTACATACAGACGCATGTAGTATGGGATATGGCATGATATTGTTGCAGCGCGATAGCGAAGCGAGTGGTAAAACTACTCCAGCCGAAGAAAAGTATACAAGCTACGAGCTTGAAGTTTTGGCAATTGTAAAGGCGTTGATGAAATTTCGTGTTTATCTACTCGGCATTAAATTTAAAATTGTGACGGAATGTCAAACGTTTGCGTTAACGATGAGGAAAAAGGACTTATGTGAGCGTGTGGCCAGGTGGGCGCTTCTCTTAGAAGAGTTCGACTACAGCGTGGAGCATAGAACGGGAAGAAATATGGCACATGTTGACGCGCTATGCCGAAACCCACTACCTACAATTATGCTAGTGGGAGAAAACGAACTGGGGATTATCGCAAATTTGAGAAGAGCGCAGGTACAGGACGACAACTTGAGGAAAATTCGAGATAATATTGAGCGGTTCGAAGGCGATGCGTACCCGTTGCGAAATGATATTCTGTATAGAGAGGTTGATGATACGCCGTTGGTAGTTGTGCTGAGGACAACGCACATCCAGATAGTTCGACAGGCGCACGAGCACGGTCATTTCGGTATTTCCAAAACAGAGGCGCTCGTAAAGAGAGATTACTGGTTTAAGGAGATACGGAAAAAGGAAGCAGCACGATATAGAGAGGGAGTGAAAAGGACACAGGCTCTCTGATCCGGGGTTAAAATTCTACCCGAAGTTTCTTGGACCATACCGTGTGACAAGAATACTGCGGAATGACCGCTACGAAGTGCAGAAGGTGGGTAATCATGAAGGGCCGCAGGAAACATCCACTGCAGCCGATTACATGAAGCTATGTGTGCCGACGAAGAGGACGATTTTTCCGGTGAAAGTGAAAGTTCGTACAGTGGCGATGAGAACATCTGTGGGCAGATGTCCGGTCAGGACGACCGAGTGTAGTATCGTAATTTAATGGGTACGTTTAGGATGAGGAGGAGTGTTAGGCTTAGGAGACCGTAGTTTTAAGACTTTGTATTTATGGTAGGAAATAGAAGAGAAACGTTGGCGAAGGCCGGGTCAGATAGGAAAAACCCTTGGCGACGGAGTGCCGGCGGATGCGATTGTCACGTTTTTGGAAAAGGCAGGCGTTGTGTCGAAGGAGCGTGTTTGGAGTGGACAGGGTGTGTTCGAGAGTCGTCGAGTGAGGTGCGTTGCGAGTTGTAGAATTAACTGAAGTAGTTGTAATCCTAGTTGTAGATACGGTACGCGATATTTCCTGTTTTCATCACGTTTAGTTCTTTCCTAATCAATACATATTCTATATTGTTTAAATATGGAACAAATTTCTACATTTCAATATTTTCTTCTTCTGAGACCGGAAACGGCGTCTGCTCCGCACAGATTCAAGAAAATTCACGCGTTTTCACCGCCGGTTTCCCGCATCTGCGTCGCAAATGCGGGTCGATGGACACTTTTCCGTGGCCGCGACACAGCGGTCGATGGAACTCCGATGGCGGCGCTAATTAGTTATCGCTCGAAATATTCGAAATAAGGAACGTCGCCGAGAATTCTCTATTTTCATCGGAAATATTGTTGCGCTTTTATTTTATTCGCACGGTAGAATCTGGATTATCCGAAGCTGCAATATCTGATTATTCTAAATACGACTGCATATTCGAGCCTGCACTACGATTTCTTTCTGCACTGAATTAACACTTCTTCGTTTTCATAATTTGTCTGATAATAATAATCTGTCATTCGTAAACTTTGATCACATATGAATCAAATTTTGTTTAGATTTGCAAGAAATGAATAGCACAGTGGAGACTCTCTTATCTGAAGGTTTCTGTTTGAAATATTTGCATTTATGACAAAAGCAACTAGGTCGAATACAGCACGATGTAAATGCAATACAAAAATTCAACAGTATTTATAATAACGTTCTCGTTAATATCAACTGAATGGAACTGTTGAGAATGAAAATAAATTTTTATTTAACTCCTGCTCGCTGCGATCGAGGTGGAGAATTTCTATTTTGCATTAAGATCCGCGGTCTACTCGTAATACAACCGGTGAATTTCCTCTGCGAGCAATCTGTGAATCTTGACAATAACATTTTCCAGCGTTGCAGAATCTAATTCTAATGGACGGTATGCAGGTTGATAGCCATTTCTCCCGGTTTCCGCCGTGAACGCATTACAGTAAGATTTCCCCAATTTTTCATCTGCTTGTGAACAAAAGTGAAGGATTTGGAAGAAGGAGATTCGATTATTCGAGCCTCGTGGCTCGTTTTTGTAACAATAATAATATTTACATAATTATAAAAACGAGGTACAAGGCTCGAATAATCGTATCTTGCCTTCCCAAATTGTCCATTTTTGTTTACAAGACGAAGGAAAATTAGGGAGAATTTACTGCAATAATCGGACGATCGTCCGCACTTGAATTACGGGAATCAATGAAACGTCATTGGGGCTTTTAATTGGGTGCCATAAAATAGCAAGTACGGGGACAGTATTGCAATATTTTCGTCGGATTTTTATCTGCGATATTTCGGCAAATTAGTCGTTACAATGTCGGGCGTTCTGTTGCGCGTGATGAACGCGGAGACGGATAATGAAACGGGCAACGAACAGTTGCGCAACGTGCACGTTGCGCGATCGTTATCCGCGTTCCTACGAAAATAAAGAAAATTCAGATATGATAGAGTGATTGTTTGAAAAATTTCGCGGGACGTGCGCGTTAATGCTTGTCAGGACTTATCGACACGCGGACGCCGTTGGATCAGCATCGACGTATGCAAATTTATTATATACGGTGTAAATATAAACGCGTCCACTTAACCATAACTGTACAGAGTATCGACACTTCTCAATGTCGTTTCGACAATGCTGAACTTTCCTGGCACGAATGTTTTACCGATAAATCAGCGATTGCATTGAACGCAATGCATTTCGTGCTGCTTGCATTTTGATAATTTATAGCATTGCTATCTACAGTGTTTACACTAGAAGTCAACTTCTACATAAGTCTCACTTCACTGCATAATTAAATCGCTGTATCTTCTTTACTAGATATCAGTTGTTATTAAATATATTAAGGTTTTAATTTCTGTCAAAAATATATAAGTTAAAATTTCTAATTGAACTTCTATTAAAAATTTATTATAATTTAAAATCTCTAATTATATTTCCATTGTAAATGTACCAAGATATTAAATTTCTATTAAATTCTATTACAATTTAAATCTATATTAAAAATTCGTTATAATTAAATTTTATATTCATAATTTATTATAATTCGTATCACCCCTATTTAAAATTAATTATTCTGAATCTGTGTTAAGAAACTAATGAAGCTTAATTTGCGAATTTGATGTGTCTGTGATAAGTACACCGATTGTGTTATTTTACGTTGCCACGCTCGGTTACTACGGGAAGCAAGCGACCACAAATGCATTTGTCGCTCAACGCACTCCTCTTTTTTTCAATTTCGAACCGCCCGTTGTAACATGTGACAACTCGTTTAGATGTTATGAGGATGCTTCCCATTGTCCCATTTTCAACAGCAATTAAAGTATCGTGAATTTCCTTGCAATACGAGGATCGAAATTTACGGGCTTGTTTTTCCCGAACTGGGAGCACTATACCTGCGAATCGCCCTAACGTATTTACTGTGTATATGAGACTATGCATCATGTGTCTAGGCGTTGCCGGCCCGAGAATAACGCTCGCAGTTTCCCATTGATGTTTTCATGTTCGCACTTTATTTTCTTCTTTTCCATTGTGTGCTTAGCAGCGTCGGAGAACTGCATGTTGACGATTTCCCGAACACACGGCAGATTTTTCATACCCACTAAATCACGTATACTGCTTCCGGTGCGGTCTTTTTGCATTTCACCGGTCACACAACTCCGTTCGAAATGTTACCCGGCGGATCTGACTTTTGTGAGTTTGTAGCTCGCGGTGCAGCATTATTATGATGCGGTTTTCAAGCAACTGTCACTCAAACACTAACAGCATTATGGAGACCTAAAAATTCGAGAATATAATTTGGACATTCTAGAACATTGTTTTCTTCGTTAAAATTTGATATCCGATATCCAAGTATATTAAATTAATTATTAATTTCTTTCGTTAATATTTACCATTTCGATGGAATATTTCCTACCCTTGATTTATAATTATTGAACAGCGAATATTTGTGCATATTTTCATTATAATTATTTCATGAAAATCGGAAGAAGAAAATTTTCTTTGGGAAAACAGAGAGCACAGAATAATAGAACAGTGCATATTCGTTAATATGCCCGGATTGCGTCATAAATACATAAAGATTCGCCGGCTACCAATTAAATCTCACAGATACAACATAATTATATTTGAGCTTGATATATCTGTTGAGCCGTTGAAGATCGCCGAAAACGTCTGACGACAGCGATGAGTCCGTGCACCTCGAACCAATATTTGCTCCCTTTTACTGGTTTCGCCAGGTATCTTTGCCGAAATATTGGAAGTCGGGACGTGAGATCCAGGCCACCGATACAGACGGTCTAGGTTTATTCGCGGATGTATTCCTACATTCGTATGCCGAATGCTGCATAAGTCTCGCGGTTGAAATTCCCCGTGGGATGCCTTATGGCTATTTTACCGATTTCCAAAAAATCGCGCAAGAATACAGTTTTCGCCGGGTGTAAGTAGACACCGGGCATGAGCATCGGCTGGTTGTCGTTCCAGTATGCAGAAATTGCAATTCGTTTGTGCGAAATCTAAAGCCGGATACCATCAATTTATTCATTTAGAACTGAAGTTTTTTGCGCATTTTTGTCACGTACCGTCGGCGTTGGCATTTCCAGATGATTGATAGGACATCAAGAAACAGTGTAGAAAATGATTGAAAACATTATATTTAGTTTTCATCCAATTTCCTTCCCTGAGATATTTTTTATTTTGCACGTGATTTGATTTTGCACCTCTTTCCAGGAGTCTGACATATGGGGTTTGGTTACTTTAAAGTGCTGCAACTTCGCGAGAAAAAAATTAAAGATGAAGTATCAAACTTTACTCTACTCTAAACGGCATCCCCGGAAAAAATTTGACAAAGTCCGTGCACTTCGTCAAACTTGGCAATTTTCAATATGATAAACAGGGATTCAGATTTAAATAGTTACAGTGGCGAGAGTGCGTAGAATATAAAATTGAGAAATATCGTCTTAAACTAGAGGTTTCAAGCTTTAATTTGAAATAAAAATCAATGATTTTTCGTGAAGTTATCGTCAGTCAAAGTTGACCAATTCTCATCTGATATGTGCCTATGCTGTAATCTTTCGGGGCAGTTTATTACCATAAATCTCAGTTATTAGTATCAAATTCTACGAGCCAAAATTCTTGCAATTAGCACAAGTACATAAATACTAATTTCAGAACCTAATATTTCAAGATTGCCCGCCATTATACATACATTATCGCATTTTGTTTCGTGTTTATTTCATCGGGACTTCGGAATCGGTTCTCTCAGCCAACGATTGAATATCGAGTCGGGCAATCGTGGTATCCTTTAAATTTAAATTTGACGCTTAAGATGGGGATCGGAGGTAATAGAGATGGAGTTCGGGTGAAGTATGCGTTACGGGGGGGGGGGGGGAGGGAGAAGTACGAGTAGGAAAACTGGCTGATTCATAATCGGGAATGGACTGCGGAACAGCTAATTCCGAAAAGTAGTTGCTCTCGGCGCGGCGGGAGCAATAAAGCTGTTGCGCGCAACTATTCCTCAGTTCTGCTTTACACAGTTGCCTATGCGATAACACGACCACGATAAATAAATGCTGGAATGATCGTTTCTGGGCTTTCGAATTCAGATATAATCGCGGTCTATAAATTCTCTAACTCGCCGCTTCGTTCCGCAGGATCCTTGCCAGAGGAAAAGGAACGCAACAGAAACTAGAGACTCTGTTCGGGACGTTATTTTCGATTATTTGTGGCCGAACCGTGCTTAAATAAGCAAACGGAAAGCGGTCGTACTTGAAAAGCGAGCTTCGGAATTATTCAAGGAAATCTCTTCAACGAACAATCGTTAAATTAATACACGGACTGTAGATTTTATGTGAAACGAGTCTGCGAGAACGTTTAAGGAATTTAATCATTACAAATGATTTTTACACTGGGGTCATGATAGACCCGACGGAAAAACTGTAAAAACGCTTTATTGGTATTATATTCTTAGCTAATGAAATCATGTGAATTTAATTAAACTTTTACTACAATGAGAAATAAAAATACAATGACGGGATTATTCATCACTTCGATATTTCAGATAGAAAGTACTATTGAACTATTTTCAACTTGTTAGTATTATTAAGAAATTAAGTGAATATCTATTTAGCTCCTGTATTATGTAATTAGTGCAGACAATTTTTATCTGCATAAAATCTGCATAAAAATCTGCAGTCTAGTAATATATTATCTTATTTGCATACATGTTATTTGACAAAATTATTTGCTATTTTATGTTAACATATAACTAGTCTTTCTCTAGATTATTTCATTATTGGTGAGAGAGAGAGAGAGAGAGAGAGAGAGAGCGAGAGAGAAAGTAAGAAAGAAAGAAAGTGAAAGAGAGAGAAAGAGAAAGAAATCCATTTGAAATAACGTTCCATTTAATAAAATAGATATCATCGAAGCTATTGATATCGATTTCTCGCAGCAGAGGTTCGAGATACTGTTTCTCGTCTGAGGTACTGTCTATTTAGCTGGTTCCGTGTGGTTTTACAGGAATCCCTTAGGAGCGAGCCAGGTTCATGTCAGGCAAACTTGGAGCTAAGTTCGCGGAACTCGATCCCGCCAGCGAATATTCATTAGGACCGTATTAATTATGGTCAGCAAAGTGTTTAACTAATTAGCGCTTGTTCGGATGCGGAACTGGGAAGATGAAATTGTACCGCCACAGTCGATATCAATTATCCTGCTGGAGACAGAATTCTTGATAAGATCATCGACACGTAACCGGTTTCATGTAACGCGCGGCGCGAAGATGTATCCGAAATTGAGGTGTTTGGAGAGCCTGCGTTGTTCAAGGGAAACTACGTTACACTCTGAAATGTCTTTATTCCACGTGGAATATCATTGGATCTATCGTCTGCAAAGAGACGAGCAAACGGATTGCTGGATGCCGATGATTATTAACGGAGGAAGGTTTACGGGTGATTTTAATACGGAAGCATAATGAACGGTGGCAGTTTTTTTCTCGTTGCAGCGAATGACGAAAGTAGTGTAGAATGTAAATTAATTCAACATCTGTCTGCATATTGGATCATTTTTTATTGCGTCAGTAGAAATCGACTTGCAAACAAAGGATGAAGAATATGTTCAAAAAAATATGACTGAACTAATTACACTGCGAATTTTCTGCATTCGTGAATTACATTTTCAAACTAATATTAATTTTTATATCAATATAGCAATAGCATCAATATAGCCATTAATTATATTAATATTAATATATGCTATATTGGTATAAAAATTAATATTAGTTTGAGTAGTAATATATTACTAGTATATTAATATAAATATATTATATACTATATATAAATTTACTCATATATTAATATATACTAGTTAATATATAAAAATCTTACTTTATACGTTAAATAGTTATCTAACTTAAATAGTTAACTAGGAATAGTTAATTAAGTCGGTAAGTGAGCTGTGAATTTTACTCGAACACAAAAGTGCATTATCAAAGGACAAACGCTTTGGTTTGGAAACAGCGAGGCAACTAGATGTATTCAACCCCGATACAGAAGTTTCGGGAAGTTTAAATACTTTATAACAGGGCTATCGATTAATTCTCTTTCAAATCCATGTTTCATTTCACCGTATTTCGAGAGACACGCCCTTTTAAGAGTAACCAATCCTTTTCAACGGATTGTGTCGAGAGCAATGAAAACTGGAGTGCTTGATCTGTAGTGTGGTTCCAAAGAGGTCAATTGAATGACCTCTTGATGACAGTCGCAGGAATGATACCGTAGGATATCAACTGCGGAGAAGTGGCAAGCTTCATCAATATACATATTTGAGGATTCGCAGGAGACTCTTTCACTGCGTTAGAAACGCCGAGCATTGCCCGGGAAAAGCTAGGAATTCATCGGTATCATTTCGCTTACTCTCGACTATTCTCACGTCGTATCATTTGTGCCATAAATAACCGGAAAAATAATAACTGTATAATATATAATTAATAAATAATAAATACAATTAATAATAATAATATAATTAGTAATAAATAATATATCGAATTAACTGTATATCAATAATAAAACACATTACATTTTCTAATTGCAAAATAAACAAAATAAAACTGTATAAAAATTGAATACATCTCATTCGACAAATATAAATTTAATTGTGCCCGAAAACGAACCAAAGGCACAGCAATTGGTCACCCACCGCACAGTAACCGGTTCCGCTAGCCTCTGAATATTTAAAATAGCGTTCACGTTCGCAAACCGATGCGTGAAATATCCGATGGTCAATCACTGTAATCCAATGAAAGCCCGCAACTTCATCAGCCGGCATTTTAAGCGTCATAACTACCTCCGTTAAAAAAGAAGAATTGACGTAACTCGCGGACGATGGGTAAGACCTTTTCGTGTACGGATGATACGTTGGCCGTAGTCTATCCCGTTGAAACGGGTCTGTTCCAAAGCGTCGACGAGCTCAAAGGTAGCCGCGCTCTCGGATCGGTCACGTAATTAAAATGGCACATTGACCGAGGCCGGACGAGAAAAGCCAGCGAAAGTAGGCTGGCCGCAGCAGACCGATAACGATATTCGCATCCGGTTCCGTTCTACCCTCAAAGCAAGTAGGTTGCACCTGGCAGCGACCATCGACGCGAACGAGCTGGAAGCGGTTCCGCAATGCTTCTCGCGGCGACCTATCGCGATCATAAGCTGACTCCCTCGGTTGTCGCTACACGTGGAATCAAGTAGGCGCATACACTGTCGTTCATACCTATTTAGATCCTTTTTATAAGCTTCGCTATTTTTGCCAGTGTTATTTGAATTTATTATACAAAAACTGTCGGTTAGAATGTAATGATTTACATAGACTTAGGATTAGCACAGGGTAATTCACAACAACCCGAAAATTGGCATTTTCAGGAGAAATTACTGTAGTTATGACGACTGTTTAGCGGTTTTAGTATACTAACCTTGACAATTCAATGTTAATTAGTTTATCACTGCTAGATTACTGTAGGATTAGCCCAGGGAAATTCACAGCAACCCGAAATTTGGAATTTTCAGGAGAAATTACTGTAGTTATGATGACTCCCTTCAGCGGTCTTAGTATAATAACCTTGTCAATTCGATGTTATATAGTTCATCACCGCTAGATTACTGCTAAACGAAATTTGCAACCTCGAAACTCGAGTTTCCAGCACCAAAAACAGATTTCCGCTTCGCAATGCGACGTTTCGCGACTCGCGGCTCGCGCTGGTTATAATAAGTTCAGGGGCGTAAATTATGTCAAGTTGCGGGATCTCGGCAATCAGCCACAAAGCGGATTACAGGCGCGTTTATCTTCCGGATAAACTCGCGGATGTCAAGCGGGATCGGTGACGGTAAATATTGTTCGGCCGCGTTTTCGGTGGAGCGCGCAACGTCTAATTGCGAGCGCGAATGTTGGATAATGCCGCGGATCCGGCCTTTTTGTTTCGCATCGGCTCGTTCCCGCTTCAATTCACCTTCATCCGCATCGATGCGCCCGACATCGGGATTTACGGTTAAACTAGCGAGCAGCCCGTTGTCTATGGGGGAGAGAAAAATGGAAAGCCCGGACCCCTCTCGCTGTCAACCCTTGGGCATCGTTGAATTTTGCTTTTATTTTTCACGCTCCCGTACGATTTCGGCCAAAGGTGAATTTATCCGTTAATACCTGCGGGATAATGCGTCGCATTCGTGCGAAAATAATTGCGGTTTACGAACGGTTTTTATCGACTTCTGTTGGTTTTTGCCGGTTTTTATCGGGCTACGTTTGTTTTCGCCTGTTTTTAGCGATTCGATCTCCGAGCGGTTATTTTGAAGCGACGTTTTATCTGATTACCTTCGTAGCACGTTGATTTAAAGCGCGAAAAGTTCTAGCCAGTAGCAGCGTTTTGCTTTTCGATTCGACTGTCGGTATTAGATTGTCCTTGTAATTCTAGCGAAAATGGTGGAAGAGTTTATTTTTGCACGAGTTTGTTACATCGGTTTGGATTGGGGTGAAAAGCTGCAGAAACTGCTGGAAGTAATAACAAAGCGTTTGTTCGGTAAAAAAATCAAAGACATTTTTGTATTATTCGTCTAACAAATGATGCTGTTGTAAATGTTGTGTCATACTTAAACGAAACCAAATTGTTTAGCGAAATTATATAGTAATTTGAGAAGCCTTAATGAAGAAAATAATGTAAAAATGTAATGCGAAACTATTGTATATATTGCGTTATATGTAACCCTACACATATTATCCAATAAATGATCGCTAATTGCTATTAAGCAGATGCGACATTAAATTAAAAAACAATGATTCCGTTGATAGCAAATACGTGTCTCTACTTCGAACAATATAAACTTTTTATTCTGATAATTTTCGGAATGTACGGTGTTAGACTTGTATAGTGTTTTGCCTATTAGTGTTCGTTTAAATAAACAATCAATGCTTCGAATCTGTTACTTGTCTAGGAACCGTTTTTATTCAACGCTGATTTGATTTCCATCGTGGAGAGCATTGGCACCGTAGTTGGTTTAAAAATGTCTCTGATCATTCTTTTCCCCAATTCGCGTGGCCATTGCGATATGTGCGCGTGTCGGAGAAAAAACGGTGAGAGCTAAATTTGCGAGAGAAGTTCAGTTGTTCGAGGAGCTCGGGAGAAAATATGCTGGTCGTAGTCGCGATAAGTCTGAGACTCGAAATACAATGAATCAGCGGTCGACGCGTCCGAGGCAGTCTTCGGGGAAGTTTTGAAATGCAGGTACTCGCTATTAGGGAATGTTTTCGAAGAGAAGTACATCGATGGAAGTTTAAGTTAAAGCGGTACAGCGATTACATGTACCGCGGTAAACAATGTCAAGAATTGAGTCCCGAGGTTGTCCGAACGTTGAAGAAACATCCGTAAAAGTTTCTAGCGCTCTGGCGAAACAGTTTTATCGAAAGTAGATCATCATCATCGTTAGTAGATCCATTTATATTCTTCTGTCATTACTGCTAGACTGTCGATTTTGTGCATCTATATAATAATAATAATAATAATAATGAGTAACCGCAAATTGAAACTTTTTTTTTCTTTTTTTTTTTTTTTTTTTTGTTTAACGTGGGGGAAATCTGCTGGTCAGACACCCCCGTCCCGCCCGAGGGGCGGGGCGGGGGTAGTGCGGGTTTTGACCCGCTAAAACGCCCACGGCGGCCTAGGGCGCTGGCGAGTAGCGGGGGAGCCACGGGAACTCTTACAGAACACAACCGCGGCTCCCCCTCGCCTAGCCGGCCACTAGGATGGAATGGCGGTGGCCGCCCGCGTCCCGGGGGGGAGATTTATACTCCCCCCATGAATCATCTTGCTTCGGCGGTGCGGGGGACCGCACCCCACACCGCCTCGTCTCTCCCAATGTTTAGGAGGACAGCTTCAGTTGGGGGGGGGGCGGCGGGCAATTAAACCAGTAATCTGGTACACCCGCCGCCCGCCTATTCTCATCTGCTTGGTGGGGGGGGGGGGGGGGGGCTCTAGGCGTGGGCGCACACGCCGCACCCCCCGCTCACGGCGACCCCGCTCGACAGCCTCCTTCTGCAGCATCACCTCTTCGCAGAAGGCGATGGCTGCCGCCCATTTTCTCGGGCTCTCCAGCATGGCCCCAACTAAGCTGGAGAGAGCGAGGTCGCGACCAACTTCCCGTCTTAGGACTCGGCGCAGCACTGAAAAGGCGGGGCATACCTCCAGTGTATGCTGCGCCGAGTCCTCCTCCGCGCCACAGTGGTGGCACACCGTCGTCGCTTCCCGACCGATGCGACACAGGTACACACCGAAGCAGCCATGCCCGGTGAACACCTGCGTCGCACGGTAGGTGAGCCTGCCAAACCGCCTCTCCCGCCACGAGGTGAAGTGCGGCAGGAGAGCCCCAGGGACGCGCTCGCCGGCATGGGAACAAAGCTCCGCATGCCATCTGGCGAGCGCAAGTCCCCGAGCCTGGAGCTCGAAGCACTGGACCGCCTCCTGCTCCGGCGGGTCCCCCCGAGCCCGGCCAGCGATGCATATGCGCCTATAAACATAGGCGCGCATCGCCGCCTGCAGCTTGAAGGGAATTTCTCCCGCCAGAGCAGGCGCCGCCACGGTAGACGTGGTGCGGTAACCCCGTATGAGGCGAAGGGCCATTTGCCTCTGAAGCCGGCGCAACAATAAAGTGATGCGCCGGCTTGCCCTCGCGGACGGCGCCCAGATCGGGGCGCCGTACAAGGCCGTAGACCGCACCACGCCTAGGTATAGGCGACGCACCATGTTATCCGGTCCCCCGAGATTGGGCAACAGGCGGCCGAGCGAGGCCGCCGCCCTCTCAACCCGGGGGACGAGGCGGCCGAAATGCGCCCCGAATCTCCAGTGGCTGTCGAGGATCAGTCCGAGATACTTGATCTCGGACTTCACCTCGACGCAGGCTCCTCCAACCCAGATCCACGATCCGGCCGGTGGCCGCGACCGAGGCCGTCCAAACCAGACGGCCTCGGCCTTCTCCGGGGCCATCTTCAGCCCCAGATCGTGGATCTTCGCGACGACGGCTGCCACCGCAACCTCCGCTCGTCGGATGGTCCTCTCGAAGGTGTCCCCAACGGTGACCACCAACGTGTCGTCCGCATAGCAGACAAGGGTGGCACCGTCGGGCAGGGAGGCCTTCTCCAGGACTGCGTTATATCCCAGGTCCCACAGGAGTGGTCCCAAAACGGACCCCTGTGGGACCCCGCAGTCCACTTCCCTCCGTATCGTCCCGTACCGGCCCGGGTATTCCACCCACCTGTCCCGCAGGTAGGCCCCGATCACCCACCTCAGATAGGGAGGCACCTGGTGTTCAACCAGGGCCTCCCTAATGGCGGACCAGGGCAGGGTGTTAAACGCATTGACGATGTCGATCGACACCGCCAAGCACACCCCGCCCCGTGCCACGGCATTGTCCGAGAGGGTCTTTAGACGGTCGATTGCGTCGACCGTCGATCGCCCCTCCCGGAAGCCGAACTGGCAGTCCGCCAGATCGGGGCCGACGCGGGACAGGTGCCTGGCGAGGCGGGCAGCAATGATCTTCTCAAAGGTCTTGCCCACCTCGTCCAGGAGGCAAATGGGCCGGTACGCGGAGGGAGAATCCGCAAGCCTCCCATCCTTCCTTAAGAGGACCATCCGACTTCTCCTCCAGAGGTCCGGGAACACTCCGGACCTCAGGAGCCCGGAGAAGAGGCTTCTGAGCCTCCCGCCCAGGACGCTCATGGCAAGCAACCAGACCCGGCCGGGGATACCGTCCGGCCCCGGGGCAGTATTCTTGCCCCGAAGCCATTTGACTAACCCGGCCATTTCCTCCGGCGCGACCTCCAGATCCGGGGACCATTCATGTCCCTCTAGCTGAGGGACGGGTCGGGACGCCTCCCCGCTGACGGGGAATAGCGCGACCGCAATTTGAAACTGTAAAATAATTGAAAGCATTTAACAGTATCGTAATACAATCGATTTACTAAAACAATCAAACGGAAAGGAATCGCTAAGTAATTACAATTTGTTGCGACAAATGCGGAAAGTTTTTATCGTGCATAACAATTCCCAGCAAAATTATTGTACATTATATATCTTTCCCACTTATCAAATAGATTCGATTTGATATGACGGGTGCCTCTTTTTGCCACAGATATAAATTAATAATTTATCAAGCTTTAATATGAATGACCAAGGAAAGTTATTATGCATTGAAGTTCTCGGCAACGTCAGAGAAAGTAGTTCAGAGAGAAAACGCCTATACCAGAAAAAAGCTGTTCACAGCAAAGAAAAGCTGCACAAATAACCTCCGATAATTGCCAGCGGAAAGAACTTGTAAAATATTCATTCGACACTTCTCGGCCATTATTATCGTTCGGTTTATTGCTCTGTTAGGCCTGTAATTTTACCGGGCCCGGTTGACCCCGGGGATCATACTATTAAAACCATTTTCTGCTCTCCTCGGAAAGTTCTCCGGGGATGAGTATTGTACTTTCCCAAAGTTATCTGGAGTTCCCAGCGGGGTCTTTCGACGGTCTCCTTTCTTTCATCTCGGTCGCATTTTTCAACGACTCTTATCAGTATTAAGTCGCGTTACTAATATCCCACGGTTCCTAGCTGTTATTCTTATGCAGTTACCGTTCGTATCTTCTTCACGAGTAAAATACTCCGTTTACGTGAGGACTCGCGACACCGTTGATTTATGGCGTTATCTTTTGCCAAGGAATTTTCAACACGGGTCGTGCGTTAAATCCGTAAGAATCCTCGGCCTGGGTAATTAATATTGATGTAATTTCTCTTTGTAAGTTGGTCTTGCGAAGTCTAGAGTCAGATTACAACTCTCGGTTTCGGCTAGTATTCTAAAAACTCGGTTAAGTTACATTCGGCTGTAGCGTTGTATAATTTAGTAAAATGGCAATTCTAATATACTGGCGGTAATGGAATTGTAGTTAAATCTTATTTTTAATGATTAAATTATTCGTTGAAGTATATTTTGACTTCTAAATTCTTCTACAAACTGTCTCAAAATTATTGGCGCAGGGCGCTGAACACAGGCAGAAAGGCGGGTAGGATACGGCTTGCCGGGTCCTATTCTGCTGATTCCTTAAGTGCTAGGCGTTGTAGGGTAGCGACTACACGATCCCGAAGCGCTAGCCGACCAGTGCTGGAGATGCGGTGTCTCCGAACATGGTAGTAGCGTAGCTACGACAGGTCCTACCAGTCGGCCTTCTAAATACTGGTACCTCGGGTGTCGGCGTGCCCACGAGGTTCCGGCCATCTGGCTCGGGATACCTCGGGCCGGCAGTGGGTAGGTCCATCGAGGGGGCAGTGGTAAATGGCTAAAGCTGGCCAGAGGCTCCTTCCCTTCCTCTCCTTACCTCTTCCTTCCCTCCTCGTTCTGTCCCTCCCTGAAGTTGTTGGGGGCCTCGACGAGTGAGCTGCGGTATTCAGCTCGGGAATCGACCTGCTGAGCCGGTAGAGCATAGAAAGGGCTCGGCACCACCAGTTGTCTGCTGACGAGAGTCCGCGTCCTCGTAGTAACTGGTAGCTCCTGCATGGCTTGGCATGTGGGAGCGCGCTTATTGAGCGTATCTCAATTCCGCGCCCATGGGGGCCGTGTGGATAAGCCTTTGGGCAGGTGCTGCACGTTAAATCACTCGAGACTTCTGTCTCAAAATTATTGTACAAGCGGGAAATAAGGGGTTCGCGTCATTTGAAACAACTTCTTCCTTAGCGAAAATTCAATCCACGGCTTGGTTTATGAGTTATTACCAAAAAACACTGACCAATCGGAGAGCGAGCGTGACCACCGATCCGCCCTTGCGCAGCGGCTGTGGTCGTGAGAGTGGGGCGTCAGCCGTACGCGATCTCTCATTGGCCAGTGTTTTTCGTCAATAACTCGTAAACGAAGTCGCAGACTGCATTTTCGTTAAGGAAAAAGTTGCTTCAAGTGACCCCAGGAATCCCTCATTTCTCGCTTGTGCAATAATTTTGACATAACCTTGTACATGATCGTATGCAGAAAGTTCCTTCATTTAAACGCGGCGTTGAAAAGATTAGCAGAGTGATTATATGAATAGAAATAGAAACGTGATAGACAGAAATAAAGTAGAAATAAAGTAGAAATAAAATGAGAAAATGCTATTGTAACTAAGACAATTTACAGGTTCCCTCGCGTTTGAAAAGTGTGCGCATGCCATAAAGGCATAAAGATCCGCGGTCCAGTTGTAAGATGAAATATGAGCTCGTTTATATTGGCACCGATTACGGTTTCTGTAGATGCCAATTATTACATCGGGACTCTATATCGATTCCATATCGGATTAAACATTCTATCTTCCAGTTCGGTTCTTTCCGCGTGAAACGAACTGTAACGAAGGAAATTAGCTTTCGCGTGCTAGTTTCATTTAACGCATTAATTTATAAACAGAAGGGGGAGCGCAGCTTAAAATTATTGAGTCGGAGCAATTTCGATTCGAAAGAGAATTATAATCCACAAAGGTGGGAACGGTTATTTTCTGGATTCCGGTTCATTTTGTTCCCGCATCGTTCAGAACGGAATTCAAACGTGATTGGCAATACAGTAATTACTCATTGGAGTTACAATAAAATTACAGGAGACGATAAGCGATGATAATTAACAAAGTTAATCGTTGAACAGAACCGGCGACGCATTATCGCTGCGACGAACAAAAATATTCTACGGTCGACCGCCAGAACCGTTGCAAAATTGATAAATATAATGTTGCATTTACATCAAAATGTAAATGGAGAGACAGGTCAAAATATTTTGCACGCGTCGTCGTAAACATGTCACCGGGGTTCTTTCTATCTATCACATCGAATCGAAAATAGCAATGATTTTTGCAAAATGCGTAAAGAGAGAAACAATATATTAAGAGCATATACCGTAAATGAGCATATAACGTAATGTTGTTGTACTTGTTGCAACGTATTTATAATGACGAAACAATTTCGTGGTTAAACATTTGTATATTTTATTAAATTGAATCAAAAATATTATAAAATATTAAATTCAGTTCTATGGAAAAGTGCAGCTACTTATTTCTTGAAAGCGATATTATTCTTTAATTTTCATTTGATTCCAGCGATCGTCGTTATTCGATCATTTCGCGAGAATTAAATATTCGCGCGAGTCGAATTATTTTCCCATTAACGTTCCCGAAGCAAGTATGTCATTCCCGTGTGCACCGTGCCTCGGGAAGCCCGGATTGCTTTAACGTGCCATTTCTTTACGTGAAGTTATTACGAAAAAACTGAATGTGCCTTTTTGAAGCACTATAAATCTCTGTCCGTGTGAGCAGAACAGTAAAACGGCCCTCTATCAACGATTAATTGCAATAATGGCGTGTCGAGTGTAAGAGATTTTGCCGGAATCTGTGCTGTACCTGCGAGAAGATTAAATGACAATCCCCGGTTGATTAGGTCCAAAATATTGCAACGAAGTTTACATTTTGTCACAATTATGCCTTATCAATGAACAGTCGAGCCGACTCTCATCGCTTCTCCGAGAAGAAATATTTCCAGTATTCCGATAAATCCTGGCCCGCGAAGGTTTACCAACCATTAATAACGGTACTAATCACTGCTCCCGCAGACTCTATCGCGTTGCCGAAAAGTGAAGGATGGTGAAGCCCCTGTAAGCTCGGCAAATGGAGGCACGTACTACACAATCGTGTTTACTATCTAGGCTGGATCACGATTTCGCGCATGAATCGCAGCATCTGGCGCATTTTAAATGCGGATCACTAATCTAGCTGGGCATGCGAATTCATGGTAATTAATTTTCGATTATACAAACATAGCCGGCATACGGGCCGGCGCAATGGCAGGCTTACATCCCGCGCGAGTCTCTGCCCTCGGAGGAATCATCGGACCGCGCATATTTATGAATATTCAGCCGGCGCGATGCGCGCGGTCAATCGATAGTAGGAAACAGGCACGAGAACGGCTTTCCGTGTGGATATCAATCCGTCGCGGCCACGCAAATATTTATCAGAATTGCCTAGTAAAATAAATTCCGGCGCCGGACCGTGCACACATGCGTCACCGACTACCGAACCACCATAAATCCGTAGCTCTCGTCGTCCAAGTATCAACCATTCACGGTGTTCGGGTTAACGACACGGCGAAAGAATCGTTCGGACGGCAAACCGTCGGCTAAAATATTCTATGGATCGCGCCGTGTACGCTCGTTTTTATAATCGGCTTCGAATACTCGATGTAGCGTCTTCGTTTGCAGCAGCAACGGACCACGTTTCTTTTTATTGGGTCTTCCGGAAAGTTCAGTCCGATAGTGTCACTTCAAGTTTCAATCCATATGCACATGTTGATTTGAGACATATATGACTATCTCTCATTATCATTGCATTTGCACATGTACTCTCCTAAATAAACTGAAACAAAGATGTCTCATGTTATTATTAAGCGAGACACGATCGTGAAAACATGGCTACCGATGATAATGCCAGACCACATGCTGCTTTGGCGACTCGTCAGAAAATCGCAGAGCTAGGCTGGCAAATTCTGTCACATCTACCATACTCCCCAGACCTAGCACCCTCTGATTGTCACTTGTTTCTCTCTTTGCAAAACTTTTTACAGGAAAAAAATTCAAAAATGAAGCTGATGTCAACCAAGCACTAGTTGAGTTCTTCGCCTCTAAAAATAAATCATTTTTCAAAACTGGCATTTACAAGTTGCCATCGCGCTGGCAAGAAGTCATAAGTAACGATGGAAAGTATATTCTACAACTTTCCGGTAGACCTAATAATCATTTCGCGCGAACTTGTTAGACGTTTGACGACCGTTTCGAATTCAGATCGATAGTTTCACGATATTTTTGTGACTGAGAACGATAAAAGGATAGTTTAAAAAGATTCGCGCGTTATTTGTAACTAACTAAAGTTATCGACGAAGATACTTTGTTGTAAGACGTGTTTTCTGAGAGATAATTATTTCGCATAAAAGTCTGCAAACATTGTATGCGTGCGAGAAGCGTTCTTCTACATTTTTTTTCTCCTGAAATACATCTAAATCGTACATCATGTATAAACACATTGTGTAACGCGAAACACAGCATAAATCGCCTGTCCGCCGGAATGCATGCCGATTACACATCCCCGTAAAAATACGAGATATACGGAAAGATACAAATTGCGCTGCCTTGTTTCTCGGTGGATTGATCGCAAAGAGTCGGCGTAATGCGCGGATATGACTCGTGTAGCCGTTACATATGCACGGCACGTAGTTTCCGAGTAAATCGAGTTTGAATGTTCGAACATGAGTTTTTTTCTTTTTTCTTTTGTCATTCCAAGCAATAGCAAAATCATTTAAATAAAATCCGAGTCGATTGGTCCAGTTCTAAAAAAGTTATTGTGTTTTAAAAGTTGTACGAACGTTAATGGCGATACAGTGACTGCCGTTAATGTTTGGAGAACTCTTCCGAAAGTTCTGATTGTTCTGATTGTCGCGAATGTTCTACACCAGACGTCTTTAAGACGTCTTAAAGACGTTTCTGTGCTTTTCTGGGCTGGAGTCCACTTGTACACCATTTTTCATGGACACTCTGTATGTACGTATGAAATGCGGATAAGTGAACTTTCATTTTGTCGGTGTAGAGATCTGCTATAGTTGTTCTTTACTCGCATTGGCTGCAGAGATCGTCAAATATGATGTCAAGTTATTCTTAGTTACGTGATATTAGAACTAATTAGAAAAAAAAATTGTTACTGTAGAAGCAGCTGGTCAAAATACAACTATACAAGATACAATTTATTATTAATAGTCCTATGATAAACCTAAAAAAATATTGCTACTATTAAAGAAACTGGTCAAGATACATCAAAAAATTAAAAGTTATATACACTTACTTAACTAAATAATAATAATAATATTTATTTGCTGAAAGGAGCAAATGTCAGGTTAAACAATTTATTAATACAAAAAACACTACAATCTAATAGACCTGCCACGCATTCGAGCACACGTCGAATTTGTCAAAGCTGGCCGAGCTTGTACATGAGGTGCGACCATGCTCACCTGAGTAGGAAATGGAACTGCTCTATGTACCGTCGCCCTCGGTTCTTTAACAGCAGCCGCAGCAAAACGTTCTCTCTTTCTCTGCACTATGCGCTGCTTGTAGTGTCTCGCGGTTCGTCTGAGTATAGGATCATTCTTACAGACATTCAACCACTTACCTGACACTCGAGCAGCGCAAAGCAGAGATCGAGGATCCAACGTGCGTAGGATCAACTGCGACACCTCCGGCCGAAGTTCGGAAATAAAATCCACCTTGGTAGGGTCGAGCCATCCGATCACATTAAGGAATTTCCTGAAGTACACCATGTTGCTGATGCAGATACAAGGCGTATATATAGGTACATATATATCCCTGGTCACGCTTTACGCTTCGCGTGGTGACCGTTCCGGAACAGTGATTCGACCAATCAGGAGCGAGTTCGACTGGACATACACTTTCCACACAATTCTATCGAATTGTACTTAATTTAGGAGAAACTTGCATTCAGGCATACTGTGAAATGAGAATGCAATTGTTGTAGGGTTACTGTTACTATTGGTAAAAAGTATTCTATTCGATAGAACGGACGTCTGGCTTTATAATTACTATAATTATACAGTGTTTAATAGCTTATTATATTATTATAATATAGTATATTATTATATATATATAAGTATAATATATTATATTACAGTATATTATTATAATAATTATAAAGATATATATTAAATTTTATACTAACTTTGTTTGTACATATCTACAATATTATTATAATTATTATAATAATATACTGTTTAATAACTATATATATAAAGACAATATTAATATGAAATTATACATATTTTCATAAGATACGGAATAAAGAAATTATGTGATATAATTTCTGACGTATAAACAAAAGAGCATCGAATATTTTGTACCGTTTGCTTTATTCTTGAATGATTTTTCCATTCTTTTCTTATTCGCGTCGATCAACGTTAGAAACTTTCACAGTGACAGTAATTACTTCTATGTTAAAATTAAAAATAATCTTAGTTTTCAACGAAGACTGTAATAATTTACTTCAACAATCGCGTTTAAGCATTCTGCTGAAATATTTTCTCCGAAGAGTGGTACAACATTCTGATGCATTTTCTACGTATTATTACTAAGGAACTTATGTTATCCTAAATCCGTTTTGGCAGATTTCGAGGAATTGTCGGAAGCACTGCCTTGGCTTCGTACCTCATATGTAGCGCAACTTTTCACACCTGCGCGGAGCTCAGCAGTTTCCACTGCGCCCCGACCACATAGAACTTGACCGAAGGTGAAACTCAGCTCCGTAAGTTGTGTTCTACGAATGTGGCTTCGAAGCTCTCAATATCACGAGTGCATGCGAGCTGGGACCGTGATACGTAGCTATACAAATTCCTTATTATTTCCGGGCGTATAATTGTAGAAATGATTTCGACAGTTCCATGTCAAACATGTGGGGATATATAGAACTGACACGGAATTATTTCGTCAAGCTTGAAAAGCCGTTTATAGTTAGAAAGATCGGCAATGTAAAATAAATGCATCGTGGCGTATTACAGAATGAAGCTTTTGCATTTTATGCAAAACTTCTGTAACAGAAATATTAAAAATAATACGAATACTTGTTCGCTGCAAGCTCGACAAATTAAAATTTTCAGTAACATTATTTTATAAAGGGTAAAATTGGTATTTTCGAACGCGTGTCCTGATTTTGTACAATATGCTACAATAAGCTTGAAATATTCTTCCTTTTAGACAATAAATTGGAGATGATAGAAAAAGTTGTCTCGAGCAAATCAAAATAAAACTGGTGAAAAGTTCTCTTTACTCCACGTTACGGAACAGCAAAATCTGTGTTTTTACTACTATTGAACTGATTTTTACCCATTAAAATTCACATAAACGTGCATAACAAAAATTGATTCATTATCTTTCTGTAGCAATTCAAAGATTAATTCATAATATCTTTGTAATATTGTCGCACGTTGACCAGAAAGCATTTTATAGTTGACGTAAGAAATTTCGCCTTTCTTTTACCATTTTTGTACAAAAATTCACGAAAGTTTCCATAAAGATTCGCAGTCTACTTATTGGAACTAAATAATAAGCTTGCTACTGCAAGCTTGTCAAAATAGGATATTCTATTGTACGCCATTCTAATATATCTGCCGCGTCTTATTGCAACAGTCTTCACCCCATTCCTATTGTCAGCATGGTTTGAAGAACCTCGCGGAATTCGTCGAAATACCACCTCGGCTTTGATCCAAGCGTGAGCCGCAATTTTTTGCACTACCGCGGGATTAGGTAGATTCCTTCGAACCGTCACTCTCAGCTGCTCAATACCTTCACCAAGGAAACGTTCTTTCATTTTCCTCTCCGCGCGTTCTTTGAAACGCATTGCAGTTCGTCCCAGGTTCGGATCTGACCTACAGACATTCAACTATTCCTGCGATACTTGAGCTGCGCCGAGAAGAGGTTCAGGATCCAAATTGCGCAGAATCAGCTGTGATACTACTGCAGGGAGTTCGGAAATGAAATCTACTATTTGCGAGCTGCTGCAGTCCAATCACGCGAAGGAAAGGTCCTGAGGCATTCCATGTTGTCGCTGTTTATTCAGGATTTCGAATGATTTGTTTTGTTAAAATCTCGAGAATTTTATACGGTCATTTTGAAACAGCCATTTTCCTTGGTACATCTGTATGTGAAAACTGAGCAATTACTAGCCTAGCAACGAATTTAAATCAGCAGACAAATTAAAAGTATTTATGAATGTCAATGTATTATAGTTTTAGCTTATTAGATTTTTTAACACTAAACCTACCGAGCACTAAAAGCGACGAATTTCTGTTGCTCTGTAAGAACGATAAAACCGAATCTCTTTAGACTTCCCATAATTTTTATTACAACGAATACTCGGACTGTGAAATTCATTTAATAATTTCTTATGAAAAAGTCTCTATAATTTCAGCAATTTTAAAATACAAAGTGTAAAACCGGTCATCCTGACCGTCTTGGTAGGTTTAGTTTAGAAAAAATATAATCATTCGATTTCGACTCTCTTGCAATTGATACGAACAATTTTTATTTCGCGTGAAGATCCGCAGTCTAACAATAATGTACGAGCTACAGCAAATAAAAATTCGTTTATTTTCCTGTCGTCTGGAAAGTAAACGAATCATTCTATAAATTGAACATTATTGGCATTCCTGTTTCGATGGAATTTCATCTGTTGCGCGGTAGAGCCCCGATAGTTGCACGAAAGCACATGAAAGCTGCAAGTGACCAAGTTCCTGGAATTATCGAGGCGATCAATCAACTATACGGAATCACTCATCTCCACTATATACCATCGATGCTACTATATTAGACAACGCAGTACCTTGTGCTACGTGTTTCCCGTAATTACACAACAGCCACCGACGTATTTTGATCACATTCAACCGAGGCGTGTCACGTGCCGGTATCGAAACTGCAACTAGTGAGGTTCCAATGCAATTATGTTACAATATACAGCAGCGATTGTTTCTTGTTACACGATTCACTGCTATGTAAAAATAGAATAATAAATTATGCTGCATAAGTATCGGCGATCAGTTGTTATCAATTTCGTTTATTTATCATTTATTACTAATTCTGTTTATACTATATGGAATATATATTATAGTGTATATTTTATTATATATATTATATAGTATAATATTATAATATTGTAATACATATAATATTTTATTATATATTATAGTATACATTTTAATTATTTCAAGTATTATTTATTTTGTATTATATATATATATATATATATAATAATACATAATAAATAATACTTGAAGTAATTTATACCGTACCATTTACACTCTGCAGAAATAATGGTCAAAGTATTGCACTTTATGTTTTATATCCAATATTTTTTAATAATGCCTTTTGTCTATATTCCTTATAAAATATCCATTTGAACCTTGTTGTTCAGTGCAACAGTACAAACTTTTCATACAGTTTTGCATTGATTCCGAAGTGATTATCAAAAGAGTATTCATTTCGTTTCACTGATCTTGATAAAAGTTGTTGTCTCATGCGGATCAAAAGTGATGCATATTCCTGAATAAAAGTTTATACACGCGTTTCGGGCATTGCAATATATTCTGCAATGCTGAGCACAATAAAAGAATAACTTCAGTATTGTTTCATAACTTCTCCGTGCACCGTGTTGCGTGATTGAAATGTTTCCTAGTAAAATAAAAATACACGTATTCCCTCTCTCCTTTGTGCACGAAGAGAGTAATTTACATATCTGCAGTTTCTCTCGTCGATTCATCGTTTTAAAAAAAAAACAAAGCTAGTAGAAGCATGGGATACAATATTTTATTAAATGCGCCACGTCCGTTGCACGAAATATGGAAAATATGGAACAAAGTAGAATCGCAAATTTTCTGATTATTAACGGTAGGGTTTATGTGACTGTAATTAACTGCCTTCGTAAAATTAATTTAATTCCCTTTGCAGAAAATACGGAATCGTTATCGATTTATAATGTTGATGGCACACATGTTAATAAAGAAGAAAATTTCGATTTATCCCGTTATATTTATTGACAACGTTAAACTTTCGAACATTGATCTTTGTTTTCGTTAATAACTCGTAAACGAAGCTTCGGAGAAAATTTTCGCAAAGGAAAAAGTTGCTTCAAATGACCTCAGGAACCTCCAATATCCGGATTACGAGACATTTTCGGGACACCCTGAGTGATTCAAGATTCTGGGCTCGATAGTAATATATATATATAACTTCGATATAACTTCAAGATTTAGTAGAAAATATTATCGTTACTTTCGGGCCACTCTGTAGACACGCGGACACTCCGTAGATAGTACTGTAGTGCCATTTACACGGCGGGTTCTTTCCTTAAGGCAGTTCCGGAGTAGAAACATGTCTCCGAAGGGGTGCACAGATTGTAACTCTGTAGCACAATGTGTATCGGATCTTGCTTTCATGGAGATACGGGGTTGGCCAACATCGCGACAGGATATGGTAGTTTGGTAGGTATGGCGCAGTTTAAACTCATCCATTAGTGGCTACTAGCCGGCAATGTGTTTCTAAGCAAACCGTAGAGACGAGATCCTGGAGTGGCGCAGTTTCCAGGAAACAGTCGTCCACCATAATACATTTTCTGCGACACTGCCATCGAACAAAATCTCCGCCGGCACAAATCTGGCCAACTTTCTGCGTCAACTGTTCCGTCTAGTTGCATAACAGGTTGCCCTAAACACGCTGCGATAGTATGAGAAGCCACTGTCTGATAATCACATTATCATGTTCGGCCAGAATGGTCTCTCTTCCGTCACGTAGGCAACGGAACGGAAATAATACTTCGTGACAAAATTGACGCTGCTAGTAAATTTATTTGATTAACCCTTAGCACTCGAGTGACTCAGAGGCACTACTAAAATTTGTTACATCACGTTTTAAGATAATGTTTATATTAATAAAGTTTAGATTTAAAAAATTATATAATATATAATAATTATATAATAATTATATAATAATTATATAATAACAATAACTGTTGTGTGAGTTCCAAGAATCAATTTCATATGCATAAAATGCATTTTATCATATAAAATAAAAAATACTATAAGTGAGAAAAATGATTATATTTACAGTTTAAATAGTTTCGAGTGCAAAGGGTTAACATTAGATTTACGGAACCTGTCAAAATAATGGGTCTCTAATTCTTTAATTTACGAATATTTATATCGTATAGAGATACATTTACGAGTTATTTATTCAATTTATATGTTACTTGCGGCAAACGTTGCAATAATATTTGTTAAAAATCAGAACAATTGTCTCATTGTTACTTTTATAAACTGATAAAACGAAGGATACAGCGACGACGAACAAAAGTTATTTTACGCCGGGTGGAACGTGTGCTCTTATCATTAGAGCGCGGATTTTATGCATTTGTGACAAAAATGAGTAGGTCAAACGGAAAACGAAGAAGAAAAATAAATTAAACGATACAAAAATACCGTTATTTTATTTTCAACAGAATAAAATAATTCGAAAAAGAATGAAATCTCTACGTAGCTCCAAAATCTTGCAATTAATGCTGACAATTTCAATTTTTCATAAAATTTTCAGTCAATTTATCGTAGTCGTGTAACGAGTGTGCACAATTAAAATAATTAGTGAGTTTAACCAATACGCTCCACATAATTGCAAAACAGAAAAGAAAAGAATTTCGTACAATTAGATCGTTGATTATTTCCGTGCCGGTTGGTTAATTATCAAATGAATTCGTATCACACGAGTAATGTTAAGTACAATTTAATTATGTAAAATTAGTTGCATCTGTGTCCGGCGAAGCGGGCAGACATAATAATCGAGTGAAACACAGCCGAAGAAATTAATTTAATGTTGAGATAATTGATAAGAATTTCGTCCGTTCGATGCATTCTATTTTCCCATTTTATCGGACGCTTTAAAAGTCGACGATTTCCGTTGGTTATTATCCCTTCGAGTCGGGATAACTCGGCGAAATTCCACGACTTTTACGCGACCCTTAGAAGACTCTAATCTCCGTCGTTCCGTTTCTTTTTTGACTCGGTTAACGCTGGCGAGGCGATCTTTTTTCCGCGGGTAACAGCGGCAAACGACTTCCCCGGAAACAGTTGGATTCGGTCCGTTTTACTAACAGATTCAATTAATATATCCGGCCCCTTCGGCAGCATCCAAACGAGAGACGCTTCTGTCGCAGACAGGGGAGCGCGATTTCAGCCTGCAACATGACAATTCCAACGTAGCCGAGCTGGCCCGGGAAGAAGCACGGTACTTAAAGATTAGCATCATCGTCGTTCCACGTTTTCAGCGCTCGCGAATCCCCCTCGGCGTCTAATAACACCTTGTTACAGTTCGGTTTCCGTTATCGAGAATGTCCACTTGCCGCATTAAAATATTTAAACGTTTAATACATTAGCGTCGAGGGAATCGGCGGAATAGACGAAGATTCAATATGGCTGACAGTGTAACGAGCGGGCTGCGGATTTTATGCGTGTGTGGCGAGAGCGATCGGCGGAATATGAAACACTAAATGCAGAGAATTTTATGCAATATTTTATTTATGCGGTATAAACATTCACTATCTTGAGAGCAACAAACAAGAGTTAACTAGTCGTTCGTTTTCATTTTTGCGATTTTTGGTACGTTGAAAGCAATCTAACAGCACTGTTAATCGGTTACTTGTTTGTGACGAGTATACTCGTAACCTAAATTCTTGTTCTTTCTTTATGACGAGTATACTCGTCGTAACATAAATTTTTGTGATTTCTTCATGACAAACGTACTCATTGTGACATAAATTCTTGCTATTTCTTCGTGACGAGTATACTCGTCGTAACATAAATTCTTGCTAGTTCTTTGTAACGTGTATACTCGTCGTGACATAAATTTTTGCTATTTCTTCGTGACGAGAATACTCGTCGTGACATAAATTTTTGCTATTTCTTCGTGACGAGTATACTCGTCGTGACATAAATTTTTGCTATTTCTTCGTGACGAGTATACTCGTCATAACAGATTATGGCCACTTCTTCATGACGAGTATACTCGTCGAAGACAGCTAACTGTTTAAAGAAGGATATATACTTCGATATTTATATCATATTTGTATTTCATAGAAGTATTTAAACACAATATGAAGAAAATCAAACATATACAGTACAATTACAGTAACTTACACCTTTCAAAGGGACTGCAACGATTTATTTTACCGAACATTGATCTTCATTCGTTCGCCATCTTGTTAAGCTTTTTCGCAAGCTTGACAGGAGATCTCGCTAATTCAGTACCAAAAATTCAAACAATTTCCGTATTTTAAGAACTTTTGTCTTTTGCATGTTTTATTTTAACAAATAAACAATCAATTTCAATTTAAATATAAAAATGTGTTATACCTTATTCGACAAACATGAAGTTAATTATGATCCTTGAGCGTTAGATACAATACTTGACAAGTTTCATATATCCAAAGTAATATGTAATAATATTGTACAATATATTGTACATGTAATATTAATTTTGTAATAATATATTACAAATTATATTGTTAATAAACCCATAGGGTGTTTCACAGCTTAATAAAAAAAAGAAGTTAATTACGTTCGAATATAAACAAAACACAAAGTAATTTACTACCACTCAGTAACTGGCCCCACCACCCTGCGCAGCTCCAATAGCCTGCCGTCGAGCTCGCAAAAACGGAGTTCTACAGGTAATGAAAATCGAGAAACGCGCCAAAGTAAATTTTCTCCGTTAACAACATCATTACAAGCTAAGATAAGAAGCCGTTTCCGACTAGTGATTCTTTTCCACGTAGATTCATAGCTCGGTCGAGCGCGCCCGGACTATAGATTCAATTAAGATGGGTTCGAGGCTCGTGAGGGGAGAGGGGATTACGATACACAACATTCCCTGAATGGAGAAAAATGTCTGTTCGCAGAGCGGGAGGTCTGGTATGAGGTTGCGACACACGCGATCGAGGCACGTATTCGCGTGTCGGCGGCGAGTTCGAGCGACAGCGGGACGACGCCGCCGTGCGGCGTGGCGCGGGGCGACGTTCTCTTCGTCGGTGATGGGATGGGGATGAACACACTGACGGCAGCGAGGAACCTCTCGAGTCAACGTCATGGAAACACGGGCGAGGAAGTGGAACTCGCCTGGGACAGCTTCCCAGCTGTCGCTCTGGCAAGGGTAAGTCTTTACGCCGGCGAGCGGGTCGCCGGGGCTCTCCTGCCACACTTTACCTCGTGGCGGGAGAGGCGTAATGGCAGGCTCACCTACCGGGCGACGCAGGTATTCACCGGGCATGGCAGCTTCGGTGTTTATTTCTGTCGCATCGGTCGGGAAGCGACGACGGTGTGCCACCGCTGTGGTGCGGAGGAGGACTCGGCGCAGCATACGCTCTAGGAATGCCCCACCTTTTCAGCGCTGCGCCGAGTCCTAAAACGGGAAGTCAGCCACGACCTCGCTCTCTCCAGCTTAGTTGGGGCCATGCTGGAGAGCCCTAGAAAATGGGCGGCAGCAATCTCCTTCTGCGAACAGGTAATGCTGCAGAAGGAGGCTGCCGGGCGAGGTCGTGAGCGGGACCGACTAGCTCGGGGGCTGCGTGTGCGCCCACGCCTCGAGCCCCCGAGCAGCTGAGGGTAGGCGGGCGGCGGGTGAACCAGCTCTTGCTAGACTTAGTGCCCGCCGCCCGCCAATAGAAGAGGTCCTCTCCTGTTGGGAGTGGGGGGTGACGACTCGCCTCTTCTTTGAGGTGACTGAGGTGACCATCGCTTTTCGCGTCCTCCTTCTTCGTCCCCTTCGCCCAGCCCCTTCTCGCACCACCCTCGCTCCGAGGATACAGGCCACCGTGGAAATTTCCACCTCCAGCCGACCGTGGAATATAGGATGGTACATTTATTAGTCGAAACTGTAGTAAATTCTACCTAATTGACGCTCAGATTGTGCACAAAAATGGGCAATTTGGGAGAGGAGATATGATTATTAAATACGATAATTATTACGATTATTAATTTCGATTATTACGATTATTAAACACGATTAATAAATGATCTTGTGGCTTGTTTTTACAATTGTTTACTATAAAAACGAGCCACGAGGCTCGAATAATCGTATCTCATCTTCCTAAATTGTCCATTTTCATTTCGAAGCTGAGGGACAATTGGGGAGAATTTACTGTACCTCATGCGCAATCATTTCTTCGTACGGTACAATTATTTCTTTATAGAGTTGAACAATAGATTGAAATAACAATTGGATTCCTTTTATGACATGTTATACATAATTTAATCACTCAAATAAAAAACTTAAAAGTATGGTTTCTGTTTTAAATTTCTCTTTACCATTTCAACCAATTTTAATTTATGTAAATATTGTTTCGGCGATTGTCTGCTAAATTGAGCCTCTTCACGATTCAATGTCATTACATTTTCTCCGTATTAAGAAGTGTCCGAACATCCACTGTAACGAATGACTGGGGAAGTTATTTTCACGTTTCCAATAAATCTGTTGTTGGAGGAAAAACTCTTATCCGCTTAATTAGCATTCGCAAGTCGCCGACGTGAAGATGGAAAGACGTGCCATATGTTTCTCGAAGAAATTATTCATTCCTACACCATTTACTTCAGCAGCTTTTTCGGACTCCGAATGAATCCAAATACGCATTGCACCATTCCCTGTGGCCGTATTATTAATGGGGCTTATTAAGCTACAGTCCTTCTTGCTGCTATCGTGAAGTATTGCACGGTGTCTCATTTGTGTTCTAAATCCAATTTTATTGAAATAAGAAAACGCAACTATTGAACGTTATATGAAAGTTCTGTCATCTTCGACGTCATTTGAAGGACGTAAATAAATTTTTTCAGAAGCATACTAGAAATTTAGAAAGACACAGGAACCTATAAATAAATTCGTAAAGAAAGGAAACTTACTTTATACAAAATAAAAATTTGTTGCATCTATTGTAAGTAATAAGAACCGCTTATGGACTTTTCATGTATATATATATATATATATATATATATATATATATATATATATATATATATATATATATATATATATATATATATATTTAATAATTTCAACAAATTAAGGCGTATTTAAAGTACATTAAAATATTCAATTATATTTTATATTTTATAATCCCATTAATTGTCGTACTATTTTAAATTGTAGCTATTAACTTTTATAATAAATGCACGAAAAACTGCAGTCAGTTAATCTGTAATTATAATGCACCTTGAATTTACTTGGATAGTAAATGTACTAATTAAGCAGACTTCTTTTTATCGCTGCCTAATTTTTACCAGCGAAATATCTAGTCGATGTAAACCCGGATTAGAGGCTGGCGAGAATTTGCTCACAATAGAAAAGAAAATTCGCGTCCAAGATATTTTCTCTGAAAACGTTGCAACCACGGCGGTGTAATTTTTTCCATCGGAAAGTTCGGTTACACATTTCGGGGCGAGCAGAACTGCGAATTCGACGTCGATTCGCTTCTTTTTAGCGGCACAGTGAAGTTACTTTCAGTAAAAAAAGAAGAAAAAACAAAAAAGAAAGTAAAGCAAATATTAAATTTCAGCTCTTAATAGATCGTGTATCTTAACCTGATTTTGAATGTTCCCGCATTAACCGCGGGTAAACGCGCGAAAATATCAAAGGCATGAGCGGAACGTTTTGATCCTTTGCTAACAAGTTCCCCGAGATTTAAGTACAATACATGTTAAAATGCTCGTTGGTGCTCCTTGTGAGCTTCGAGCTCTGTAGAATTTTGTACGTGGTGTGCCGTCCGATTACTAAGTCTCTTAGGTATCTCGTGAGTCCCTTATGGTCTCGCGTATCTCTCACGATGTCTCTAGAGTCTCTTGTGGTCTCTCCTGACTCTCGTGTATCTCCCGAGTCCCTTGTGGTTTCGTGTCCAGTGAGTCCCTTGTGGTCTCACGAATGTCTCTCGTTAGAGGAACGGGGTCATCCCTAATATTACCTCGGTCCTCCCGACTCTTCTTGACCTAGGGTGGGCGGCAAGGAATTACGGTCCAATCACTGCAATCACAGATCCATTGAGATTGCCCCAAAGCGGTGGGCCGGGAGTTAGCAGGGAGAATGGCAAACTAACACCTGCTAAACATCCCGCGCTGATGGGCCTACGTGCCCAAACAGTGCGAGACCCAACCGTAATTGACTGGACCGTAATCAAGGACCAGGAGACGTTATGACGGGGTCGCACGTGCCCCGGAACGGCCAAAGACAGACCCATACCGTCGGGATACCCAAGCACATGGCCCCTGCCATAAATCCTGGCCACTTGACAGCAACAATACACTTGGACTTTCTCTACTTATCCGAATCGTTTTGCTTCGTTATTCTTTTTGTCGGAAGACTGCACTTAGCTTTCTCTTTACGAGTGTCTGAAATATTCTAATTTAATTTTTATTAAGAAACTAAGAATTTTACGGAATTAAGAAGACACTTGAGAAATCGAAAACCGTCAGAAGCGAAAGAATACATTGAGACAGACCTGTGTACGACTGAAGTTTTGCAATTAATTTAAATAAATTAGGAAACGGTCATTATATTGTACGCGACAAGGTTTGCTGAACATTTATTTTTACCGCACGTACTCGTTCGTTTTATTTCATTTGTTCCGGGTGTCGTCGAAAATGGAATTGAAATTCTATCTGCAACCCACAATCAACAACGTGTTAAAATTGGATGAGTGAGAATAATAAAAATGTTTGTTACAATTTCAACTTAATGGAAAACTTTCACATTGGAGAATTGAATAGTTGTGGTTGTTAATGAGACGTCTAATGAAACAATTATTTATTCATTCTTGTTTAAATGAAATAGTTTCACTGTTTCACTGATAATGTTGTAAAATGTATTTCTTTCCATTCAATCAATGTTTTCATTAGACTGACTTTTTGTCAGAAATTAAATTCGGAAAATGGGGGACGATTATTGAAATTACTAAAATATTTCTTCGTGAAATTCGAATGAACTTCTTGCTTGAAGCACATATTGCAAATATGAATAAATATGAATAGGAATTAAATATGTAAATATGTATATAAATATCACAAATATGAACAAATGCGAATCGGATTTAATATGTAAATATGAACATAAATATCACAAATATGAATAAACGTGAATATTAATTAATATGTAAATATGAACATAAATATCACAAATATGAATAAACGTGAATATTAATTAATATGTAAATATGAACATAAATATCACAAATATGAATAAACGTGAATATTAATTAATATGTAAGTGTGAATATAAATATCACAAATATGAATAAATGTGAATAGAAATCACCATGTAAATATGAATAAAGACATCACAAATATGATAAATCTGAATAGAAATTAATGCTCAAACAAGGATGTAAATATTGCAAATATGAATCTGAATGGAATTTGTACAACCTGCGACTAAACGCAATCTTGTCAAAAAAACCATACATCCGTCGATCGCGCGAAGTGCTCAGCAGTTTTATGGTTAAAACCGATAAAAAACACAACTCGAGGTTCCGAGTGCAAGCGGGGCCAGGTGAGAGAGCGTTAAGAGCGGTTGCTGGCGGAGCCACTAGAAAATCGTCTAGGCTGTGATCGTCGGAAGCTTAAGGTGACATCTCGATGGCTTATCCGGGCTGAGACACCCCGTGCATCATCAGCGGCAGACTATTTCGCGGGCTCGACGCGCCGAGCAAAATTCGCGACACACCCTCGTTATACCATTCATTAAGAGACTTTGCGAGCATCCACGTTGGTCGTGCGACATCAAGAACTAATTTGAAACCGGCGGCGGATTCCGCGAGATTTGAAGGAAAACGATGCGTGAACGCCGCGCCGGTCTCATTTAATTCGCTCGTCTCATCGCGTCAAGCGTAATGTAAAGAAGTGCCTCGTTTAATCGCCGTCTCCCCACCCGCCCCTCCACCCGTTCCTCTGCCTTCGTTTGCCCGACTGCACTTTCCACTTTTCCCAGTGCCAGGCCGCGAAACGTGGCCTCTTTTTACCTCGCGGTCTTTTTTTGCCGGCTGCGCGGTTACCTCCATTCACGCCGGTGTACGCGGGATTTCGCGGTAAATTCCACGACAGTTATTGTCTAGACTAGAGCATTAACGAGGCCGAAGCCTGCTCTGACCGGGCGAAGTGGTGCTCACTTATGCCGGTCGATGGATAATCAGCGGTGAACAGCTGCGAAGGAACCGGGACTTGGATCCATCGCGCCCTCGCTGTTATGTTCATTGGACCGGGGAGTCAGAAGACCCGGTCTTAACTCATCTGTCGGCTGCAAGGAGTTGTATGTTTGTTTTAAGTATTTCGCCGGCTATAATGCCGGCGATAATAATATGAAAGTAGTGATGGTCGTTCTGCCAGGCGACCGCGGCGGCGGGTGCTCGGCACCGCACGCCAACCGCTACAACGGCATTTCTTGCCGTCTTGCCGCCCCCAAGATACCACACGACAGCAATAGTGCAGCGTGCTAGGCCAGCGGGCGGCTATTTACGTATTTGCTTCTGATAAATTTATAGAGCTGACTGCTGAACCCAACACAGCCAGCCCGTGTCATTGAAGTAATTTTGGCACCGCTCGACAAACCAAAGGGCTGCAGATGCATTCTACCCAGACAAGCCCGAAGGCCGCGGGTAGGAAATACACCACCGACAAGCCCGAGGGCCGCGGGTGGTAGTAGCAATAATACCGTCGACCACGGTAGCGGGCGCCAAGCGCCACACGCAAGCACCGCGTCGACCCAGCGTCACAGACCTGTAGTAGGGAAGTCAATTGTAATCATGTCATGCACCACCATGTTTATATCTATCATTGGCCCCTGCTCTTGCCTCTCTTGTCACCTGTTAGCGCGCACATGAACTTAACGAGATCCATGTCCAATTCTAACAAGTTACTCCTCTGCGCGCAGGTCCTAGCAAAAGAAACGCTCGCCGCTAACGCAGAGGGATGCCATTGCCCTGTTTTGCCGCCCATACTGATGTGCGTTGCCCAGTCCCCGCCGCGAGGAGGCGGGGTTGGTCTTTGGAGACCAAATTCCACGACAATGTTCCTTCCAGAATCTCGAGAGGTTTCGACGGTACTTTCGAGCGCGGCTTATTATCGTGTCGATGTAAACGGCCGTTCGCCGCGCCAGCGAGAACCAAAGCGAACGGAACCGATATTCCGGTTTGGTGACGCCGTCTCGCAAAGCTTATCATCCCTTATACCAAGGCGGCTTCCGGGTTCCCCGCCGATTCTATTCTGTTTCCCTTTTGTTTCCACGCCGTTTATCGACCTGCCGCGGATATCTATTCTCGTACACGCAGCGCGCAGCTCAGCTGTTCCGCTCCGGGAACATGGAACGTGCAGGGTCTTCGACGACTAGGATTACTGTTGGTAACGAAACGGCCGTTTCGGAGCTTTACGGAAAGAGGCATACGGATTTTTCCTCTGCCGATACATTCGTCTCCCCCCCCCTTTTTTACGTTTTTGTTTTTTAGGGTAAGTACGTCATTCACTGAGCCTATTACAGCGACGACCGATGTTCCCAAAAATCCGCAGTACTTTTTATCTGTGTTGCTCGTCTTGAACATTTCGATTGTACATCGATGTCTTTTGTATATGTACATATATCGATTCAAGTATAGAGAGAACGTGAAATATTTAATAAAATATGCAAGACAGTTTTTGAGCGAGGTACTGTGTCCATCAAAGTGATGTTCGAAGTTTTCGACAAATTGAACGTTTTTTTTTTACCTATATCTCACTTTTTGATACATTTCAATTATTCGTTTGTGTCTTTTGCATTAGTACAAATTTGATCATTATTGAAATATAGAAGGAACACAAGATGTTTGGCAAAATACACAAAAGAGTTTTCGAGCGAACTACCGTGTCCACTAAGGAGTTAACTACTGCGTGATAATTATGTTTGTATTTGTCGAATAAATCATATTAAATTCTCGCATTCTTTTATTTTGTTCAATTTCCAATAACAAAAATGTAACGCATCTTATTGGATAAATACGGAATTAAATATACCTGTCAATTAGTGTAGGATAATTAATTTTCTATTTACCGAATATGTCATATTAAATATTCGTATTTTTCTTATTTTGTTCAATTTCCAATAGAAAAAATGTAACGCGTCTAATTCGATAAATATAAAATGAATTATCCCTGTCAACGAACCAAAGGCACAGCAATCGGTCACCCCACAGTAACCGGCTCCACTTCCCTAACATTCGGCGGATACCGTCTGGAAACTGTGAACGTGACGCGGTTACATTCACCGAAGTTAGCTATTATTTCTTTTTTATCCCTGAGCCATTCCTCTATTTCCCCACGCGATACCGAGTGTGTTTACTGGTACTTTCGGGGCCGGAATGCGCGACTGGTATTTCGGTATCATCCGCGAAGGATGCGGAATGATCGCGGAATGTGAGAATCGTCTGAATCTCGGAAACAGCGTTTTCGTCATGTTCGCGACATAAACCTGGTCGAAGGAGAGACAGAGACGAGCCAAACTTTCTCGAGATGATGGAATTCCGTGGCGTACGCGCGGTCCCGAGTTTTGCTGGGACAAATTCCGCGCGTATACGCAATCGCCGTAAACGGCTCGAACGCAATTAGAGCCAGACGTTTCGCTTTGACTGAAGTCCTAACGGCACCGCATCCGACGAATCAATCCGGAACAGTAATTAAGAATGGCATCGTGGGACACCTTTGTGCGTATCGTTCTCGGCGGTCGTCCATCCTTTATAGTTTTCCCGTTAATTACGCGTGCCTGCCGCGACTCCAAGCTCACCGTCGCGGAGCTACGTCTACGACGGAAGCAATAAAATTGTAATCACGGACGTCGGTCTCGCAGTCGGGCAATAATACGATTCTTACGTTGCTCGAGGAAATTGCAGTGGATCCGTTGGACGCTGAGTAACCCCGGTGAGATTTATTCAACGTTTTCGACACATTTTTCTTGTACCGGCTGCTCGGCGGAACGCGTTCCCCGCTACTCACAATGTGTTTAACGAGCGCAGAGTGTTAGTCGCTAAGGTAACTAGGTCGAGATGATCGAGTTAAGTCTAAAAGCGGCATTCGGGGTGGAAAGGGAAGGGAACGATAAGCATTTTATCTTTTGCACTGTGGAAAATGTTGAGTGACACGTGTACAAGCTCCCGATACCTTCCGGCGAACGAGTTTCGCGGTGGAAATAAAGCAATTGTCGTTGCACAAACTGTGCTCGCGCCGTTTAGGTAGATCTTTGATCATTCCGTTCGCACAGAAAATGGTTTCATTGCTTTTATAAAGGTGCTTACGGATCATTCGCGTTCAGGACTGCCATCGGAGGTAGACGAAAACGAAGTTCGAAATTTAAAAAATTTTTAAAATTGATAAAAATACAAAATTCATCGGTCCAAGCGATTTCTGAAATGTCCAATGTCTCGAGGTCAACCTAGAAACATATTGAAGCTTCAAATAGACCACTTTATGGAACTGGTAAGATATTAAGAAAGATATTTGTAAGTATTGGACGGAACTGGCGCTGTCGTTGATCCTTTTTTATTCGATACGAACAAATAATTGCTCCAGCTACAATTGAGCCGTTTATTTTGAAAGTGGCACAAGTTACTTTTTCAAAAAAATCGAGTTAATGGCAACACTAATTACAATTGAACGGTATCTTTTCATTAAAAAAAAAGTGACTTATGCCACTTTCAAAATAAACGGCTCAATTATAATTTGTAAACTCTTATTGACTGCTTGCATTCTTTGTTCTTCACATAAATTTCATTTCAGCTGTTAGCAAACAGTGAAACGAAATATGTACGTACTAGGATCGATGCTCCCTGGAAGTAGAAATATCCAGTGACTGTCAGACACGGTACAAATAACGATCTCAATAAATTTTCGTGCTCGACTCTTTCACAATCGGATCTGTACGAGGAAAAATGTGTCTGTACACTTTCGATCTTCTTTTTTGCTCGCGTACAGTCATTCGATTTATACCGTATCTCTGACTATGAAAGTTCATCGACACGTTTGGTCGAACGAAAGGCCAAATATTTTTGCGTTCTGGTGTTCACGCCGTGACTTCCGGCCAGGGAAATGCCATAACGACGTATCTTCCTTCGGCTAAAAATCGACAAGAGGTCCATTTAGGACGAAAAGGTTTACTTTTGTAATATTCTGATATAAAAATAGTTTATTATCTAAGAATTTCATATTGAGTTCTCTGATGGATGATAATATATTTAAATAATACAATGATTAGATGATAAAACGTTTCGATAGCAGAATATTGGAATAATAAATGGTCTGATAAGACAATACAAGATGTATAAATTATAAAAGAGTAAAATATATATTTGGTATCTCTGTGCACACCATTTTAATTTTCTATTATATAAATATCGTCAGTATAGTCAAGCTTGAACGATAATAATTACTGGTTTTATTGACATACTGACGATATTTATAGGAAATAGAAATGGTGTGCACAAAGATACCGAATAGATTTTTTACTCTTTTATAATTTATACATCTTGTATTGTCTTATCAGACCACTTATTTTTGCAATATTCTGCTATCCAAACGTTTCATCATCTAATCATTGTATTATTTAAATATATTACCATACAGCAGAGAACTCGAATGAAATTCTTCCATCATAAACTATTTTTGTGTCAGTATATTACAAAAATAAGTAAATATCCATTGGATATCCATACTTGAACGATAATAATTACTGGTTTTTATTAGCATACTGACGATATATATAGAAAATAAAAATAGTGAGCACAAAGGTTCCAAAAAGATTTTTACCTCTTTAATAATTTATATATCTCGTACTGTCTTATCAGACCATTTATTTTTGCAATATTCGGCTATCCAAACGTTTTATCACATAATCATTGTATTATTCAAATATATTATCATCTAGCAGAGAAGTCGAATGAAATGCTTAGATAATAATCTATTTTTGTGTCAGAATATAACAAAAGTAAACCTTCAAATAAGGAAGTACTATATTTGAGCACTAGGTTATAAGAATTATCAAGAACCGATATACTTAAAAAATGATAAAGTAAGTAACAGCTTCAAGGAAACAAATAATCGCGGACCAGAAACTGATCGCGACTAACTAAGATCAGAGTTACCGGGTACTATTCAGACTGTTCGGGGCATGGGCATTCATCCGATACGATTCAGGTAAGGTATTGTTATTCGATATGCGTAGTTCATTGGGGACACAGAAGGAGCCGACAAACGCAACCGTTCGTTCGGACCAACACAGAACTGCATAATCTATAGCCTATAGCATAGAATATGTAGATTCTATACCATCGACCTGGCTGCTATTTATGACGATCCTAGAGTGCCCAGATTTTTTTTAGCGAACTTTCAAGAGTTACCTCGCATGCGCGAAGTCGTAGAGCATCTTAGGGATTTCAGGATATTCTGGATATCCTAGTATTCCCTGTCCAGGATGGTCCCGAGGTCTTCGAAGCTTCTATGGAGTCCCGAACTTGCGAAATCCTTGAAATCCCTGATACTCGATTAGACCTGTTCGATACACGAAACCCCGGAAGTCGAGGTCCATAAGACTTTGCTCAGACCCCACATGTGTCAGATTGTGCTATTAATTCCCGGTTCGAATGGTATCGCGGCGGGATTTACTGAAAGTACACAAAAGCGGAGTGGAGCATTGTCATTGTTAGGCATTACTTGGCGGTTTAGTGGAGCAGCAGTTCGGATTGCCAGCCGAATTACCAGACTTGGTTATTGATAGAAATACACGTGCGTTAGTGAAATAATTTGCCCAGTCAAGTATATGAAAGAGCATGGTATTTTATAGCAAGTATACATAATGTAGTAGACATGACTACTTTCTTTGACTTTTTAAGCAGGCTGTACTAAACGAATATCAAGTATAACGTTTGTATTTTTATTGCGTGGGTATTATGTTCGTTATCAAGTTGGGTGAAACTCTCGACATACTTTTCTAAAGACAGTACTCCATACAGTACAAAACTAGCACTGGAATATCTCTGTTTCTTTTTTAATATGAAAAAATATTATTAACAGATGTCTCACGGTTAATAAGCTGAAAATGTCTATGAAACTGATATTTTTCTTGGTATCTTTCCTTCGAATCATTTCTCTATAAAACGAGATAATTTTTTTTCTTCTGACTTTATTTACTTTAATTCCTAGATACTGATAATGGAAGAATCGAATAAAGTCATTAAACTTTAAAATATTGGGCAAATCTAGCAATCGATTGAAATGATGAAAAAGATTGGAATAATGAATAAGGTTAAAAGCTCATGAAAATTTAGAGAATACTTGTCGTAGATCCCGGTAACACGGACGGCTGAAAATACCATCGAAATCTGTTCTCGACTCGCGTAGTTATCGCATTTCCATCTCGTACGTGCAAGCATTTATCCATCGAATGATTCCGCGACAATATTTCCAGCGGTCGCAGACGATTTACAACAGAAATGCAACGCGACAGAGTCGCATACTAAATTTCAGCCGCATTAAATACCGCGGCGCCGAATGCATGCCGCAGCATCCGCGACATTTATTTCGCGTCGCGCAATCCAATTTGCATCTGTTTCTCTTTACGCGTATCCACTTTTCGCGAACCATTCGAAACGCGCGAATCGGATTTCCGCGGCGAGGGGGGGGAGGCGACGCCGAGCCCGGCACCGAACTTTCCAACAAACTCAATTGGGATTTCGTGTATCGTATCCTGGTCGATTAAAGACATGCTTATTATTCGAACGAAGTAATCGAGCTTTCCACGCACGGTTAAAATCCGGACGGCGTGCCGGTGCACGCGTTTCGCCTTTCGGAGTCGCAGCTTAGAAAATTTGCATAACGATATACAGACGTAATTGGAGCCTCTCTAATGCTGTTGTAGGTCAGATGAGCCAATTACTGTGCCTCGTTAGCGGACTCCTGGCGTTCCCACTGCTAAAAACAAATCCAGCAATTTAATGAACAGTTTTGAAGAACTCAAAGGTACAGAGTTTCTCAATAGAGATAACTGTATCAACAAAATTTCCTGTTTACGTTTCTTCTTCTCGAAAATACGATTTGATGATGATTCAGAGATGATTAAAATTTTCAGGTTATGTAGGTTATTTGAACAAATAATCACTGTTTTGTTCTCCGGTAATTTTAATTCGTTTCACCAACACAATTCGTTCACTATTTTCTCGAGTTTTGCTGAAAAATTCACAAAATCGATATAAAAAAGTTCAAACAAATTTTATAGTATTAGAAGAAATTAATTTGAATTTAAGTAGAAATGTTTGGTATATCTTTTTCGATTATGTTATTTATGCTTGAAAATATACAAAAGACGCAGTAATTGGCTAGCTCACAGTAATTGGCTCCAGTGTCCTACACGTTCAATTAGCGAGGCCCCCCTCGGCCTCGCAGTTGGACGAGTCGCAAGTGGCCCTCGGGGACCCGTGAGGTCGCCGAAATATTGCCGTAGATCGGACGAAAAAATCGCGCGGCACCTAAAACCGGGAGATATATGTCCACGGATAATATGTGATCATTGCTTTTGCACCCATACTCCTTAGCCCTCCCGCGTTTTACGAGTGGAATTCTTCTTCCGCTCGGCCCCTTTTCCGAGTCCTTGGGGCTGTTCCTCCTAGATCAGCAGTTATCGTTCGTCCGCGCTAAATAAGGCGAACGCTGTGTCGCCGATGAATCGATCAACTCGGTGATCTATGTATCCTTTTTCTTGTCGCTACCGAAATTTGAGTTTTTTAGGCGAGCATTTGACGCGACATCGGCGTTGGAGTCGCCTCTTTGTCGCGCAAACTGTTGCGCGATTGCGTGTCCCTCGGCGACGAAAAGCGCGGTCGCAGCTGCGATAATTATGAACGAATGTGTCGGAAATTTGACGTCGAAGTTTCGCGACACCGCGAGTCAAACCTGAGAATTTTGCGCCCGGTTGTTTGAGCCATTAAGCTTACGGCCAAGTGGCGTGCCTTACCCGAAGGATGTAATGTACCATTTGCCTTCAGATTCCGGCAAGCGTGTAACATAATATTCCTTGGAAATTGCACCAGCAAACTTGAATTTTTCACGCGTTTAACGCGCCAACCGCTCTCCAAATTGATGTCGGAGTAGTTAGTTCAAATTGAATCTGAAGTTTCAACACTCTTCCGCAGCGCCGGGAAAGAGGGTATTGATAATTCGCGTTAATCGAAGATTGAACATCATCGATCATACTTTCACTGTACTTTGGTCTGTGTATACCTATTTTTACCACGTCACTTTTCTAGTCGTTCTAGGGAAAGTTGAGAAGCCGGCTGAGGAAAAGTGATTTAACTTAGAAAATTGTTTCGGATAGAAATTTTAAAAAGTGTCCTCTGACCCATTTCGTAGAAATAATGTTAAACGGAAATTTTGAGAGGTGTCTTTTCTCCCCTTTCATAGAGATACTATTAAATTAACGTTGTATAAAGTGTCGTTTCACCCATTCCGTAGAAATAATGCTAAACGAAAATTTGATGAAGTGTCGTCTTTAACCCCTTATGTAGAAATACTGTTAAATTAAAATCTCATTTTGACCCCTCTCTCGACTCCTTTCTCAGAAATTAGGCGAAACGAAAACTTTGAAAGATATTTTTGACGCTTCTGTAAAAAAATAAATTAAAATTCAGATTTTTAAATGTGCTTTGGCGGCGGTCGTAGTGTGTGTGCTTGGGTGAGAAAAGGAGAGGGGAGGCGTTTCGTCCGGAGCCCGCTAGAGGATTCATCAGTAAGGCTATCCTAGCGGGCCCTTGCCTTACACGTGGTAGTAGGACGAAGTCTCTGTATATATAGGGATCGAGGCGGATCGGTTACTAGCGGGAAGAGGAGCCCTCTGCTGGCGAGTCTGGAGGTAGCCGCCACAGTGCTTTTCACTATTTTGGTAAAAAGTAGAGTTAATCGAATTGTTCGATTTATTTGCGTTTTCATAAATTCATATTCTTATATAATGACACGCGAATACAATCTCGCAAATAAGTGAGCTTTAGGGATTGCATGAAATCAAGACTGTAATATCGCGTTCGAAAATTTATTAATATTACGTTTCGCTGGTAGTACGACGTGTTTCCCCGAGGTGCCCTTTCGTTCTACTTTATTTCGCACTTCTAGCGCTTCATGCCGCTTGGGCTTTATCTGGTTCCCTTGTCCTTGTTGTTCGGAAACGAACAGAATCAGGAAAAGTTTCCGCACAGTCTTTTAAGACTTTTAGGACTTCAATATTGTCTCCGAAGTGGCTTATTACTCCTGCGAATAATATCCGTGGTACTGGAAACAGAATTTGCTCCGGCTCTATTTGCTGTTGCGAGGAATTCCTCGAAACTGGAATCAATTCAGAAACACATTGAATATCTGAAGCTTATATTATTATATAAGCTTCGGATATTATAATATCCGATATAATATAATCATTTATATAATAAAATTTAAATTTATATATATTATATAATAATATAAAGCTTATATTATAATATAATATTATATTATTAGAATTTACATGATGCCGTTAAGTCAATCAATTTTTGTGCACTGCAAAAATCAATCGATGGAACAATGCGGTGGTTATAAAAACTGTTGCTCTAATTTCACCGGTAATTACAAACATTTCATTTGCTAAAATAATGCAATTAATTGTTGAACAAACGAACGAAATATTTGTTGTTGGCATTTTTATACTTGTAATTTCATAACGTTAATATTAAACGTCGTCTGTGAAATTCTGTGCTGCATATAGTATTGCAAATGGTTCAAACAAATAATTCTTCCTAAAACGCGTGTATTTATATTCAAATGACATCTCTTACATGGAAATATTTCATATGAAATGTATTTAGACAATATATTGGGTTGGCAACTAAGTAATTGCCAATTTGTTCCATGAAATAAAAAATTTTTTTTTACTTGGAATGAAGTTTAATCTGTAATGTATTTTCCATTTTGTTCGCTGACTTTTTGCCATCTCTATGACAATTTGAAAATTCCACGCTTTCCGGCTAAAAACTGAGTTAAGTGAAATTTTACACCGTCATCATCATTAAAAGTTTTACCACGAAGGGAGTTATTCAGGGATCGAAATAAGTGGTAATCCGATAGCGTGAGATCAGGGCTATATGGTGGGTGCAACATCAATTCCCAACCAATATCCATCAATTTTGGCCGACTGGACAAAGACGTGTGCGGCCTAGCATTGTCCTGCTGAAAAATGACACCTTTACGATTGACCAATTCTAGTCGCTTTTCCTTGACCGCTGCATTCAATTTGTCGAGTTGCTAACATTCACGGATAATAAAAAATAACATAATAATAATAATAATAATGATTTTATAATATAACATTTACGGATATCATAAAAATGGGAGTGAGAGACATCTATAACTGAAATCGGCAATTATTTAGTTGCCAACCCAATAGAATAAAAGATATTGGTTCTATTGTACATTTATGCTATCTTACTCCACAATTATTCGAACCGACAAGCCAAATTTGAGAACACCGTCGAAATTAGTTTTCATTTGGTATTCCCGCGACGACTGCGATTATATGTTTACGACGGCGAAAAAAAAATGGAAAATAAAGGGATTCTAAAAGTTTTCGAATGTTCCGAGTTATACCAGGAACAGAGCGAACTCCACTTATTAGCGGACGTAACCTATCTGTTCGTCCCTGGGATGAGTTACTTTTCCTCTTTCGGACTCTTTTTCAGTTCTCTTCCTACATCTATCCGTTCTGCTTAAACTTTCCGGGCAAGTCCTCAGGGGTTTCGAGCACTTTCCAGCGCTGACTGAACCTCGTGTTATTGTCATATGGATGTAATTCTTTCTTGCTGCGCGAAGTCGACGTGAACTCGATCATGTACGAATAGATTCTGCTGGACCCTTTTCATTCGTGATTTACGCGGTACCCATTCCGGTGCTCGTACATCAGTTTCTCCCTCGATCATTTCACTTTTGCAACGTCCTGTACACTTGCGAGGATCAGTCAATAATTAAGTTAACCTAAAAAATATGGGCAATTTGGGAAGAGATACGCTTAATCGAGCCTCGCGGATCATTTTTATAGCTGCCTGTTGTCGACGATTATGAAAACGATATGTAATCATATGATACATAATTCACCGGAAAGAATGGATCTCATGAAATCCCCCTTATCAGAAGCTCCGCCCGGTTAATTTGAACTTGACATGGTTAATCCTAAACGTGCGGACTGCACGTGGCAGCCCGTATTTTACGGTTCCGCGCGATTTCCGCCATAACTAATTAAACGTCGTATTAGGCTCCGACTTTCTGCCAGTTTCTTTCGACATTAAACACCTTTTCTCATTTATTACTGACTTCAACACATCGATTGCCACGCTTCGACAACCACTAAAATTTCACGAAATTAAAGTATTTCATTTCATTAAATTACGAATTGCCAAGCAAACTTGTATCTCGTGAATCGCATTTCCAATATTATTACGTTTCGCGGGTATTAATAAAATTAGGAAATTATGACGGATTAGCGTGAAAATCAATTTTCAAATCTGATAATTCAATCATTTTCGATCGCCCATATGTAGACGACGCGGCTGTCAAAGTGTTAAAGTACAAAAAAGAATTTTTAAGAGAAAAATTTACAAAAGATATTTAACTTATCAATTAATTCGTTCGATAAATAAGAGCAAAGTTTGTAATTTACTAATATAAGAAGGGTATACTATTTCCCTTTGTTTTACTGTTCTTCCTTTCACATGTATGTGTAATATTTAATTAATGATCCTTGATTGCAATTGATCCTTGTTTCCAATGTATCATTGTTTATACTTTCTAGTGAGTTTGTTAGTTAACTATTGCTGCTCGTAACTGTACAAGTTGTACGTTAACCTATACCTAAATGAACTAGTGACGTCACGCAGAAGCGTTCTTTCATTCCGGTTCGTTCCTTTTGTTTTCAAGATCACGAATCGAGCGAGCCCAGCACGCTCTAAATTACACTAAAACCACACACAACGTATCTCTTGACTGACTTTCTCAGCTACTTGGTCCCGGCAAACAGTTTTTGTTGGAGGCGGTGGCGGGATCACGTTCAGTTCGCCGAAGATACCGTAAAATTTACAATCAAGATGTTCACCCGAGGAAACGTATATCGAAAGGGATTTGCATTTGAAAGTGTGTATTCTGACACCGAAATTAGGTTGTTCATAGTTCGTACATCAAAGTTCAGCCGGCGAAGTTCCCATCTCGTCTCGGAACTCCCCATCGCGTGCGCGCGGGAACAGATTTACGTTCCGAAATTTCGCGGAAACTGCAACCGTCAGCGAAAGTTCGACGGCTCCGGTCCTCGAAACGTGACCAAATAAAAGTCTGTGTGTTTGACGAACGCGGGGATCCCGGAATTCGCGTTAACGCTTTTCATTAAAAATCGACGTCAACCTGGCAACGGTTGATGATCACTTGCGAAACGGTTTATCTCGCCGCGGTTGCAGATCCGGAAAGTCATTACAACTTGACACACTTTTACAATGTTTTTTACGAGTGCTGCATTAGAGCCTGCACGTCACGTGTATCCTGTCTTACAAACGACGACTGTTCATATAGGGTGTCTCGTGAAAACGAAGCGAGAATACTGTCTATGGGATCGATGACCGAGAACCATGTTAGTTCGGAAATTATTCACACTAAATAGAGCACTCGAAGTGACTGACCTGCGTTATTTAAAAAAAAATGACATTACTGCATTTATTTAAACTTACTAAAGAAAATGTAGTTAATTATTTTCTGCGAAAGTAAAATAGATTTTCTACGTTTTTAAAAGGAAAAGTGAGAAACCGATTATTATTACTATGAACAGGGTTTGATAGATTTAGTGTTAAAACGTGATTTCAGAGATCAAGCTAAGATGGTGAGTGTCTTTTTTTATTATTGTTGATGCCACAGATCCACACTTATATGTTAGTACGTTACTTGTGTATATAATTATTATTAATAGTTCACCATGATATAAAGCAGGCAAAGAACAATAAAGTAAATTATTCTTGAACTTGTACAATTTAGAAGAATTTCACATTACAAATTGATGAATTAGTAAACGCAATATTAAAATATTGCAAAATTAAAATATTGCAATAAAATGAAACGCTTGAGCCACCTTGTACTGCTCATCTCTGGCAAACCTCTGGAAAAACATTCGATGAAACAAACCGTGCATTTGCAAAATTAATTATCAACGTATCGGTTGCAGAAAATATTTTTATTAGCGCTAAAAGCCGGTTCAACAATAACAGCTCCGCTCGCACAAATATATTAAACGTATTGACAACGGTTCCGCGAATGTGGGCAATCGGTATTATTAAAAAACACGAGAAAATAACATTGTAGTTTCGTCATTATTTTGCATCTAGAGATTCATATTTCCTAGTTTCGAGTTTCCAGTTCTTGTATAGTGGTGCACAAAATTCGAGCGAACAGAGGGTTTACAGAAATACGCGAAATCTTAATGAACTAATAGCAAATGAAGATATGGTGATAATTTATTGCGTGCATTTAACGGCGTCTTTCGCCAATATTTTTTTCTATTTATTTAATGGCGCTTCGTTCAATTAAGCTCACATGTATTAACCATTTATAATCGAATTGTTCGGATAGTTGTAAGCGAATAACGGCTCGGTTTGCATATCAAACAAAGTAGCAATATGCTCGATCCAGTATAATCGTTGATCTCCGGTAAAAATATTGTCGTCGGGTCAATTATCTCGCGTGATGTTGGCGAGATCAATTGCTCGTTTCATCGGTTGCGCCCGTTTGCGGAATAACGATTTATCGGCGGATTGCGCACCGGGTGACGTTTATCAGGATAATAATTAATCGAAGGATGGCGTAAATGAATAATGGACTTCCGAAACCGTTGGCATTAAAGTGACACCGTCCGGACGTTCGCTATTCTTGGAATCTCCGCAACGCGTAAATCGTAGGAATGACCGCCTCTATCTGTTAGTGTTTCAGAAGTCAGACGCAACAATCGAAACGATAAACAAAAAATTTTGCTTTCTCGTGTCTACGATAATCGCTCTTGGAAGCTGTAGAGTCGAATACGGAGATTTCGTAAAATCTTGCATATAATTTTTGGTCGGATTAGTATACTCAGTAAGTATAGCGTTGTGTAATTGAAAATGGAAACATTACAACTACAAAAACAACTAAACATAAGAATCTAATTAGTTTCGAAGATAATTTTCGAGACGCCGCACATTCCAGAGGGTAGTTTCAACCCTCTCGAATTCAAGTATCACTTAACTTTCCTGCTATATTTGCTTTTAACAACAGAAACCTGGACGGAGTACATGAGAATTGAAGGTATGCAGTCGGGCGAAATCCCTGGTGGGGAAAATGAAGCGGGATAAAGCATACATTCAATATTACAAAGTTCCGGGGTAACATTCCTGCGGCACGGAGGAAACACCATGGTTAAACAAATCGGAAGTCGCGGGCAACACAACGTTTCCCATTGAAAACTGGAGCAAAATTCAAGGGAGAATTTTAAGGGACGTGTCACTCACAGTGTCGCTAAGGTAAGGACCACTCAGGCAAAAGTAAACGAGCAGAAAACAACAGATTTCTTTAAAAAGCAGAGAGCTAAGAAATAAACGTGCAGCAGGAAGAACATAAGGTAAAGACACTTTGCATCAGAGAAAATAGTATCGTGCAACATTTCCGTCGTCGTCGTCTGTGCCGTCGGGGCTCTGTAAAAGCCATTTACGTTCAACTTGGACGGGTAGATGTACATGCGTAGAGGAGAAGATAGAGATACAAGCGTAGAGGTAGATGTAGAGGTACATGCGTAGAGGTAGAGGTAGAGGTACATGCGCTGAAGTCGAGGTGTAGGTAGAGGTACACGCATAGAAGTAGAGATAGAGGAACATACGTAGTGGTACAGGTAGTGATACAGGCGTAGAGTTAGAGGTAGAGGTACATGCAAAGAGGTAGACGTAGAGGCGTAGTGGTAGAGTACATGAACCTCTATCTCTACCTGTACGCATGTACCTCTACCGACGCATGTACCTCTACCTCTACACCTATACCTCTACCTCCATCTCTATCTCTACCCTTGCGCCTGGTACCTCTACCTCTACCTCTACGTATGTGCGTCTACCACTACCTCTACCTCTACCTCGAGCTCTGTGCATGTACCTCTACTTCTACCTCTACGCATGTAACTCTACCACTACCTCTACACATGTACCTCTTACTCTACCCCGACGCATGTACCCCTAACTCTAACCCGACGCACGTACCACTACCTCTACGCAAGTACCTCTACCTCTACCTCTACGCATGTACAACTAACTCTACCGCTACGCATGTACCTCTACCTCTATGCATGTACCTGTACCTCTACTTCTACGCCTGTACCACTACCTATACATCTACCTCTACCCTTGCGCCCGGTACCTCTACCTCTACCTCTACGTCTGTACGTCTACCTCTACCTCTACCTCTAGCTCTACCTCTACCTCTACGTCTATCTCTACTCTACCTCTACCGCTACGGCTGTACCTCTACCTCTACCACTACCTCTATGCCTATACCTCTACCTATACACCTGTACAACTACCTCTACTTCTACGCCTGTACCTCTAACTCTACTTCTACGCATGTACCTCTAACTCTAAACCGACGCATGTACCTCTACCTCTATGCATGTACCTCAAACGCTACCTCTACGCATGTACCTCTACCTCTACCGCTACGTATGTGCCTCTATCCCTATCTCTACCTCCACCTGTTACCTCCATCCACCTTACCAACCTCCACCTTTACGTTGTTTCACTTCGTTTCGCATTCATCATTTACGTTATTTTACGTGTTTTACTTTGCTTTACGTTATTTCGTCTTGTCTCACGTTGTTATTTATTACAGTTTTATGTTCTTCTGCGTTCTTATGCTTTGTTTTTAGGTTGTTTTATATTGTTTTACGTTGCTGTACGTTGCGTCAAGTTGTTTTTTTTGTTTCGCATTGACGATTTACATTATTTTACTTTGATTTTATATTGGTTTACGTTGCTTTACCTTGCTATACGTTGTTTTAAGTTGTCTCACGTTGTTTTTTAAATAGTATTACGTTGTTCTACGTTGTTATACATTGTTTTTACGTCGACTTATACTGTTTTACATTGGTTTATGTTGTGTTACGTTCTTTTACTTTGTTTCGCATTCATGATTTACGTTGTTTTACAATGATTTACGTTGTTTTCTTTGTTTGGCGTTGTTTTTAAAAGAGTATAGCTTTGGTTTACGTTGTTATACATTGTTTTTCGTTGTTTTATTTTGTTTTACATAGCTTCACGTTGTGTTACGTTGTTTTGCTTTGTTTCGCATATATGGTTTATGTTTTTTCTCGGTATTTTACCATGTCTTTCTTTGTTTCGCTATGTTAACAAACGTTGTTTTACGTTGATTGACATTGTTTTTACGTTGTTTTACTTTGTTTTGCCTTGCTTTTCGTTGTTTTACGTTGTCTCACGTTGTTGTTTAAAACAGTATTACGTTGTTCTACGTTGTTATACATTGTTTTTACGTTCTTTTATACTGTTTTACATTGGTTTATGTTGTGTTTCGTACTTTTACTTTGTTTCGCATTCATGATTTACGTTGTTTTACGATGATTTACGTTGTTTTCTTTGTTTGGCGTTGTTTTTAAAACCATATTGCTGTGTTTTACGTTGTTATACATTGCTTTTACGTTGTTCTATGTTTTACGTTGTTTTACGTTGTTTTACGTTGTTTTACCTTGCTTTACATTGTTTTACGTTGTCTCAAGATGTTGTTTAAAACAGTATTACGTTGTTCTATCATTGCTTTACGTTGTTTTATTTTGTTTTACATAGCTTTACGTTGTGTGACGTTGTTTTACTTTGTTTCGCATATATGATTTATGTTTTTCACGTCGTTTTACCTTGTTTTTTTTTGTTTCGCGTTAATGATTATCGTTTTCTACGTTGTTTTGCTCGTTTTTCTTTGTTTCGCTATAATGATTTACGTTGTTTTACTTTGTTTTTACGTTGTAGTACATTATTTTACCTTCCTTTACGTTTATTTACGCTTTCTCACGTTGTTGATTAAACAACCTCGATTATTACGTAAAACAAGCTAAAACAACATAAAAACGTCGTAAAAACAAAATAAAACAACGTAAAACAACGTAAATTATCAATGCAAAACAAAGAAAAAGTTAGTAAAACAACGTAGAGCAATGTAAAACAATATAAAACAACGTAACAACAATGTATAACAACGTAGAACAACGTAATACGGTTTTAAAAAACAACGTGAGACAACGTAAAAAAACTTAAAACAAGATAAAACAAAGTAAAACAACGTAAATCAACGTAAATCATCAATGCGAGGCGAGCAAAACAACGTAACACAACGCAAAGCAATGTAAAATGATATAAAACAACATAAAAATAATGTATAACAATGTAGCTCAATGTAATACGGTTTTAAACATCAACGTGAGACAACGTAAAACAACGTAAAGAAGGTAAAACAACATAAAACAACAGGAAAACAAAGTAAAACAACGTGAATTAATGTAAATCATCAGTGCGAAACAAACGAAAGCAAGATAAAACAACGTGAAACAATGTAAATCATCTATGCGAAACAAAGTAAAACAACTCAACACAACGACAAGCAATGTGAAACTCTATAAAACATTGTAAAAACAACGTATAACAACGTAGAACAACGTCATATTGGTTTAAGCAACAGCGTGAGGCAACGTAAAACAACGTAAGACAAGGTAAAACAACGTAACATAGCGTAAAGTAATGTAAAACAATATAAAACAACGTAAAAACAATGTACAACAACGTAGAACAACGTAATACGGTTTTGAACAACAACGTGAGACAGTGTAAAACAACGTACAGCAAGGTAAAACAACGTGAACCAACGTCAAAACAAAGCAAAACAACGTAAAAGAACGTAAATCATCTATGCGAAACAAAGTAAAACAACGTAACACGTAAAGTAATGTAAAACAGTATAAAACAATGTAAAAACAATGTACAGCAACGTAATACTGTTTTAAACCACAACGCGAAGCAAAGTAAACTACGTAAAGCATCGTCAAACATTTTAAATCGTCAATGCAAAACAAAGTAAATCAACGTAACACAACGTAAAGCAATGTAAAACAATATAAAATAACGTAAAAACAATGTATAGAAACGTAAAACAACCTAATACTCTTTTAAACAACTACGTGAGACAACGGGAAACAACGTAAATCAAGGTAAAACAACACAAAACAACGTAAAAACAAAGTAATGCAACGTACAACAACGTAATGCGAAATGTACGATTAAGAAACAACCCACGTGATCAAACGATCTAGTTTCAAATCTATGCGAATTAGAATATTTATCTACAAATTTACGCAGAACACGTGATTTAGCTACAAATCAATGCGAAATATATGATGTAGCTTCAAATGCACACCAAACAAACGAATTTAACTTCAAATTGATGCGAAACACGTGATTTAGATTCAAATTCATGCAAAACACATGATTTAGCTTCAAATTCATGCGAAACCTGAAGATTTATCTTCAAATCTATGGAAAGAAACGATTAAGCTACAAATCCATGCGAAATAAACGATTTATCTACAAATCCATACGGACCAAACGATTAGCTTCAAATGCATGCGAAATAGAAGATTTATCTTCAAATTCATCCGAATAAACGATTTAGCTTCAAATGCATACAATATAAATGATATAGGTTCAAATCCATGCGAAACAAACGATCTAGGGTCAAATCTATGCGACATAGATATCTTCGCTTCAAACTCAGGCGACATACACGATTTAGCTTCAAATCTATGCAAAATAGAAAATTTTGCTTCAAATCTATGCGAAATAAAAGATTTCTCTTCAAATTGATGCGACACAAACGATTTAGTTTCAAATTCATGCGGAACATACGATTTAGCTACAAATCCTTGCGAAATAGAAGATTTAGCTTCCAATCCATGCGAATCAAAAGATTAAGATTCAATTCCACGCAAAACACACGATATAGTTTCAAATTCATGCGAAACATACGATTTAGCTTCAAATCCATGCGAAACACATGATATAGCTTAAAATCCATGCGAAATACATGATGTAGCTTCAAATGCATACCAAACAAACGGTTTAACTTCAAATTGATACGAAACACGTGATTTAGATTCACATTTAAGCGAAACACATGATTTCTCTTCAAATTCATGCAAAACACATGATTTAGCTCAAAATCCATGCCAAATGGAAGGTTTAGATTCAAATCCATGCGAAATAGACGATTTAGCTGCAAATCCAAGCGAAACAAACGATCTACCTTCAAATCTTTGCGAAATAGATGACTTGGCTTCAAATTCATGCGACACAAACGATTTAGTTTCAAATTCATGCGGAACACATGATTAGCTTCAAACCCATGAGAAATAGAAGATTTATCTTCAAATTCATGAGAAATAAACGATTTAGCTTCAAATGCATACGCGATACAAACGATATAGGTTCAAATCCATGCGAAACAAACGATTTATCCATGCGAAATAGAATATTTAGTTTCAAATCTATGCGACACAAATGATTAAGCTACAAATCCATGCGAAACAAACGATCTAGCTTCAAATCTACGAGAAATAGAAGTTTGGCGGCGGTTCAAAGTGTCGTTGTCGTGGAAAGGAGAGGGGACACGTTTCGTCCGGGGCCCGCTAGAGGACTCATCAGTAAGGCTATCCTAGCGGGCCCTTGCCTTAGACGTAGGGGTAGGACGAAGTCTCTGTGTATATATAGGAATCGAGGCTGATCGGCTACTAGCGGGAAGAGGAGCCCTCTACTGGCGGGTCTGGAGGTAGCCGCCACAGAAGACTTGGCTACAAATTCATGCGAAACAAACGATTTAAATTCAAATTCATTTGGAACACATGATTTAGCTTAAAATCCATGCGAAGTACATGATGTAGCTTCAAATGCATACCAAACAAACGATTTAACTTCAAATTGATACGAAACACGTGATTTAGATTCAAATTTAAACGAAACACATGTATGTCAAAACGACCCCGGTTGCAATTAACCCTTTGAACGCTGCATTTATATACTTTTGAAAGACGGCTGGCGAATTACATAACCCAAACGGAACCTTTAAAAATTCATAATGACCGGTGGGAGTTACGGGGGCGGTATATTTTCTGCTATTCTCATTAATGGGAACATGAAAAAATCCATTTCTGAGATCCAACGAACTAAATACTTTCGCGCCTTCTAATAAATCCAATTGATCCTCTATCAAAGGTAGGGGATATCTATCATTTACCATTTTTTTTTATTAAGCTGTGTGTAGTCAATACAAATTCTAGTTGTGCCATCCTTCTTCTTTACTAGTACAATTGGACTTGCATAATCTGAACAAGACTCTCGAATTATTTCATCTTTCAACCATGACGTTATTTGTTTATCAACTTCAGATTTATCGCGGTCTCTCGTACACTGGGATCTCGTCTTGCAGTATCAAGCTCATTTTAATCCCTACTTCTTTCGTTTTAGATGGTTTATCATTTGCAACACAATGTTCTATAACATTTCTGTGTTCAGGAACCGCAACGTGTGATAAATCTACATTGTCAACTATAGCCTCGACATTGACATTAAAAATTTCCGGCAAATCTATTTATTTAATAGAAATTTCTTCTCCTTTCATACTTAGTTCTACGGAATCTAAAAATTCTGTACTGATTATTAAACTATGGGACGACAAGTATTGGGTAGAACGTGTATATTTATTGGATATGTTATCTGATTTATTGCAATAGTTGTTGAAAATTCCCCTAATGTGTGGTTGTTCTCTGCTCCGACACCACGAAATTGCAAAATCTTATTATTCAATCAAGGAGCACCAATTTTAACATAATAATCCGCTCGCATCAAATTCAGATCGCTTCCAGAATCTATTAACGCTGTCAACTTACAATTTTCGACTTGCACCTCTTTAACTCGCTTCTTTCTCGACGCTTCAGACACACTACTCACAACCCTTGCTGGCCCATTCGCACCGTTACAGCTTGACGCAACATGCCCATAGCCTTGACACTTAAAACACTTGGGTCCTCTTTCTTTCGTCGGGCAGTTTGCAGCCGTATGGTATCGGTTTCCACACAAAAAATATCGCCGTAATTCTTGCCGTGCCACTTGCTGTGATTCACCTTGTGACGAGGTTCCATGGACGGTCGTCTTCTTCTTCTCCTCAGGTCGCCTGTTTTTCGTTCTTGATTTTTCCTTCATGTCTTCGTAAATTTTGAATGTTTCTTTCAACTCACGTATATTTCTAGCACCGTACAATATCGTTTTGTTTGTCTCGAAATCCTGAACTCCGTCAATAATATACTTAATAACTGTTGAGACTTCCACGTCTGCTTGCTTCGCAATCTCCAACATTTGATAAATGTATTCTTGATACGACTCGTTCGATCTTTTAATTTTACGTGACAACTCTTTATGTATCTTGTACGTATCTGCAGTTTTACCAAATTCGGACTCCAATGCTCGCTTCATCTCGACCCATTTGCGACAACATTTTTCACAGTCGACGGACAATCTCGCCGATGCACGCAATAACCGCTTCGCATAAATAACTTTTTGTACTTCACTCCATTCACATAGCTCCGCCATGTCTTCAAACTCTTCGAGCCAACAACGAATGTTTGCTTTATCGTCTCCGCTAAATGTACGCAAGGACTCCTCAACATCCCTGAATGTTAACGCCTGCATCCGACGCACGCATCGTCTCACATAGCTTCCTTCTTCTTCATCTTCACTGCCATCAATATCATCTTCCTCTTCGGCATGTTCGATTTGCAACATTATGGCTGCTTTAAGCCGATCTTGTAGTTGCTTTTTATTTCCCGACGTCCTCAGCTTGCGGCTCTTCAATTCTTCCTTTAAACCGGTTAACTTCATTGTTAGAATTTCCTCTAATTTGTCAGCAGATAGGCTTGCTTGTGATACTTCGACAACGGTATCGTTTCCTTCAGACATCTTGAAAGGTTTTTCAATGCACAACACAACAACTAAAGTTCAACTCTCAACTCCTACAGTCACAATATCATTGTTATCATTCAACGCTACCTTTTCCTCAAATCCCGGCTGAGCCCTCAAAATTATGTAGAAATTGTCTAATATTTAAACAATATAGAATCTGTATCGATTAGGAAAGGACAAAACGTGGTGAAGACAGAAAATATCGCGAACCGTACCTTCAACTAGGATTACAACTACTTCACTTAATTTTACAACTTGCAACACTCCTCACTCGACGACTCTCGTACACTCTCTGTCCACTCCAAACACGCTCCTCCGACACAATGCCTGCCTTTTCTAAAAACGTGCCAATCGCATCCGCCGGCTCTCCGTCGCCAAGGGATTTTTTTCATCTGACCCGGCTTTCGCCAAAGTTTCTCTTCTATTGCCTACCATAATTACAAAGACTTAAAACTACGGTCCCCTAAGCCTAACACTCCTCCTCGTCCTAAACGTACCCACTAAATTACGATACTACAATAGTATAGAATTGTATAAAATAGTACAGAATTCGTTAAAAATCATTAAAATATCTTACAGTATATATCATCATTTACCCGCCGGAGCGGGAGGCGGTCGAGTGCTTCGAGCTCCAGGCCCGGGGATTAGCGCTCGCCAGATGGCATGCGGAGCTTTGCTCCCATGCCGGCGAGCGCGTCCCCGGAGCTCTCCTGCCACACTTCACCTCGTTGCGGGAGAGGCGGTTTGGCAGGCTCTCCTACCGTGCAACGCAGGTGTTCACCGGGCATGGCTGCTTCGGTGTTTACCTGTGTCGCATCGGTCGGGAAGCGACGAAGGGGTGCCACCACTGTGGCGCGGAGGAGGACTCGGCGCAGCATACACTGGAGGTATGTCCCGCCTTTTCAGTGCTGCGCCGAGTCCTAAGAAGGGAAGTTGGTCGCGACCTCGCTCTCTCCAGCTTAGTTGGGGCCATGCTGGAGAGCCCGACAAAATGGGCGGCAGCCATAGCCTTCTGCGAACAGGTAATGTTGCAGAAGGAGGCTGCCGAGCGGGGTCACCGAGCAGCTGAGAATAGGCGGGCGGCGGGTGTACCAGATCTCTGGTTTAATTGCCCGCCGCCCGCCAATCGAGGATGTCCTTTTAGAAGTGGGGGCGACGAAAAGTCGTCGCCCCCGACAGCCGCCGGTGCGGCCGTCATGACGAGGCGGTGTGGAGTGCGGTCCCCCGCTCCGCCGAATCAAGATGATTCATGGGGGGAGGATTAATCTCCCCCCGGGATGCGGCCAGCCACCGCTCCATCCTGGTGGCCGGCCAGGCGAGGGGGAGCCGCGGTCGTGTTCTTGAGAGTTCCCGTGGCTCCCCCGCTAATCGCCAGCGCCCTAGGCCGCCGTGGGGGTTTTAGCGGGTCCAACCCCGCACTACCCCCGCCCCGCCCTTCGGGCGGGACGGGGGTGTCTGACCAGCAGATTTCCCCCACGATAAATAAAAAAAAAAAAGTATATATCATCATTTTCTTCATTTATTTTGACAATTATTCAAAACTATTTTCTACATTTATTTTGTAAATTGTGCAAAATTATTTTCTCCATTTTTTTCGACAATTGTAGAAAACTATTTTCGTCATTTATTTTAGAAATTATGTACAGAAATGTTCCCCATCTATTTGGGAACTTATTTACAGGTATATTCGAAAACAAGTTTCGAATGCTTTAAAAACTTAATTGCCTGATGAAAATTTGTTTTATGAAATTTTATACTTGATTGAAACCGGAGAAAGATTGGACACGTTTGTTTCATTGGAAGATTGATAGCGTCGACAGCACGGGAAAAGCGCAAGCATGAAGCTGTAACGGTTGCATAATTACCGTTACGTCGAATAATTATTTTAATGAGCTGAAGTGTAGCAAATTAGTTTCAAACACGTTTCGAGCGCACCGGCGCCTCTGTTACTACCCTCCTCCGTCCGTGTGTCCGCAATAACGAAATTTTCTCGAGGCTTTTAAATGCTGTGTACTTGCTGCAGAATAAAAGCCTAATTAATTACCATCCACTGGAATGCCGCGTGCTCTCTGTGATTTAATTCGAGTCTCAAAAACGAAGAAAATTATTTCGATAATACCTGATTGAAAGAATTCCTTTAGAAACAGCACTTAACAGACGACATCTTTTTTTTAATGTATTAGAAATCTCGGTTTTCAAACTTATTTAGTAATAGGATTTTAAAAAAATATAATAACTATCGAAGACAGAAATAATTGTTAAATATGCACCTAGAAAAATTCATCCAAATAATCTTCTAATACGTCCAGAAACTATTTCTGATTCTTCTGCAATTAAATAAAATGGAATTTGACTGAATTCGATTGATATACTGGTAATTAATGTTGAACAAATAGGTGAAGCTACTTTAAATATAAATTTCATCGAATTTCGATAATTTAAGAATTTTAGAAATAAATTTTTCTACTGATGTTATTAAATTAATAATAATTTTAATCAAAATTCTAAGTATGTAAATATGGAAAAATTGATCACAACATTTAAATGCAATATTAACATTATTATCGATATAAATAAGTAATAACCAAAACTAAGAAATTATTTATTTGATAATTTAATTAGATATATAGAATGTTGCAGATTAACAATATTAGAAACAATATTAACAGTATTATAAACATGAATAAATACCAATTCAAGCTACGAGATCTTTTATTACTGAGGACAATATTAACACTATTGCAGATATGGACAAATATCGATTGAAAATAGAAACTTCTGTGGCGGCTACCTCCAGACCCGCCAGCAGAGGGCTCTTCTTCCCGCTAGTAACCAAGCCGCCTCGATCCCTATATATACAGAGACTTCGTCCTACCCCCACGTCTAAGGCAAGGGCACGCTAGGATAGCCTTACTGATGAGTCCTCTAGCGGGCCCCGGACGAAACGTCTCCCCTCTCCTTTTCTCGACCAAACACACACAACGACCGTCGCCAAACTTCTTTATTAAATAATTTAATCATATCGCTAAAATGTCGCAAGTTAATAAATATTATAAATAATATCACATTATTAAACATATTTTTAGCACACGTACTGCCGAATCAGCTACGACATTGTTACAAATATAAATAAGTAAAAATGAAAACTAGACAATTCTTTATTAAACAATTAAATCAAGTGTCTACAACGTTGCAAATTAATTTGCTATTCAGCTGACGAGCTAAATGAACCAATTCGTAGGAAACGCGTCAGAAGATCGTTACCGGATCAACGATTCCAAGAAAATTAAGTTTCAAACGAAAATGTCCGATGGATGCCGCGATCGAGCGCGGGAAATTCAAAAGCTGCCGGCGATGAGAATCGAATTCAAACCACTGGCAGAGAGCAGTTTACATATTTAATGGCGTGTGATTAAAGAAACCGCGCACAGTGAAAATAAATGCGTAAAGCTTCCGGAAACTCGACGGTTCCCGTGGGATGGCGGCTGATTAGGCGAACAGCGTTGCTTGGCACTGCGTCGGAACTCTCGTACAACGTAATGGCGGTTAATATCTCTATCGATTGGAATTGAAAACGGCGAAATTCCTGATATCCGAGATCGCCGACGAGCATTTGTATAAATTCGTTATTAAAATGAAAATACTCCGGGCCGCCGTTTCGGTTTTACGTTCTCGCTCCGCCATGACCGGGAAGGTTCAAAGGATGATATTTCAGCTGCGCGAGAAATGAACTCGCGAGCTGCGGTCTCCGTTGCATTTTTTCGACCAACTGCAAAATTTTTTTTGAAATTTTTGACGGCAAAAGTTATGTATATACACAAAAAATTGTGTAACAATATGATTATATACAAATTATGTTTCGTTGTTAAAATATTTTATATTTTTTAAAAAGTCCGAAATGGTGATTGCGACAGGTTGCATGAATAAAAAGAAAGAAAAACATTTTTTTTTATTGTGTAAAAAACAAAAGACCGAGTAAGTAATACATAGTTACTATAAGCTCTACATTACATATTTATGTATGGTATTTAATTATAATATAAAATCCGAACCAAAAATGTCATGCTTCAAATATGATAATTTTGTCATGTTCAACTTATTATTATACGATTATAATATTGTTGCAAAGTACAAAATTTCTATCGCGTCGCGGCATTTTATTTACAATAAAGGATATTAACTATAACACAATTCGATACAATAACAATTCAGATCTTTTAGAAGTAGGATGTTGAGTTGTCCTTTCAGAATCCTTGTCGTAGACAGCGAGCGGTGCCATGGCGAACAACGCTGTCATTGTTTTTGCTCTTCTATAGAAGCACGTTCGTTAATAGAACGATCTTCCATTTAATGGGCAAAAATGTCGGATTACGGAAGCAGGTGAAGTCGTATTTTTAAGTTAAAAAGCAAACCGGTCGCCGAAGCGCGCACAAAGTATTTGTAATCTCGTTGTTCTTCCAGCGAGAGCGAGGGGGGGGGGGGAGACTTAACGCCGTGCTTTCTTTCGATCTTGATCCTGATTTATCTGAACTTTGACGCTCCCATTTGTCCTTCTTTACGCCGCCAACACGCGGTTCCGGCTTCTTAAGCCGGTGGTCGCGTTTCCGGCGTTGTCGTCCACGGTTACCATGTCGTGCGATCGATCTTCATTCAGCTGCAGTTGGTCAGGGGCTTCGGTAATTAATTCGCTGAATCTGGTCGCTACTTGCTTCCATTTCAGCAGGTCAGCTGGCTGCAATGGTAGACGATCGATCAATCCCCGGGAAAATCTATGTAATTTAGACCACGATTTGCTCTCCTTCGATTCGAGGAATCAGTCTTGCGAGCCCGTTAAATCGTGAGCGTTTCTACAACCCGACAAAGTATAATCCTCCCGGTCTCGAATATTAATTAACAAGAGCCCGGACTGATCGAATTCGGCAGCGATAAATAAAAATAGAATCTGCCCGACCTACATCCGTTCATTAACTTGCCCCGGAGAGCAACGCTCTGGGCCAGATGACATCAGCGAAAGAAATAGATCTGTTTCGAACAGTTTTGGTATGAAATCCCGAGATTTCCATTCGGATTTCACCGTTGGGCAATTTTTGTCTTTGGCTCTTTAACGACAAGAGAAAATTTAGTAGGAAATTCGTTAGGAATTTTGCTAGAAAAAATAACTTGGTTGTATTTTACGTACAAATATCTAACAATTTTAATATGTTTTAGAATCTTCGGTATTAAGTACACCAGAAAATTGACTAGGAATATCACTAGAAAAAATTATTTGTTATGTTCAGATTTATGTATTTTATGTATAATTTTCCATCGATGTTTCCGTATTTTTTAAATTTTCGATATAAAGTTCTGTAGAAAAATCATGAGAAACTAACTAGGAGATATACTAAGAAATTTACTACATATGATTACTAGGTCTATTAAGATTTATGTATTTTATGTATAAATTTCCATCAATGTTTAATCAGTTGAAAATCTTTGACGGATGATTTTTCTAGAAACTTCACTGGGAAAGTCACTAGAAAACTCGCTAGTAAATTCGCTAAGAAAAATTACATTTTTATACAGATTTTTATATGTAATTTTTATATTTAAATGTCCATTAATGTCGATATATTTTAAAATCGTAATAATACTGACGCGATAAATGTTTTTATTTAATAGTAATATCTCGAATATTAGTAATTGTATGCAAGAGAACATTTGTGTATGTTTTATGCAAATTTCAGCTGAATGCTTACACATGTTATTAGACCAACTGGACTAATTCACTAACTGGACAATTCACTAAAAGGTACCGATCGAAAAGATATAGCGATGTTTTTGGAACCTCGTGTAGCACCTAGTCTGGAGTGTTTAATGGATTCAGGTTGGTTACCTCGCTAGCGGACAACGAAAATAAGAAATTCCATTAACACTTAACCTGAATCGACCAAGCAGGGCTCCTGGGTTAAAAGAACAGATTCTTATAAAAAAGAGGATCCAGTAAAAGGGTTTCTTACTGGCTTAATTTAAAATGGCCTCTAGAAAGTCATACTGATAATAATAGAAGAATCTTCTGCATTACCAAGACTGGAGTGATTAATGATGTTATACATAACCTAAACTCATTCACTAGAAATTTAGAAATAACAAAGACATTATTTATAGAAGAAGGCTATATACAAACTAAGATTTGTACATCTCACTAGAAGGAAAAGGTCACTAGAATGTGAGTAGAATAATCCTAATTCTAACCTAAACTCATTCAATAAAAATTTAGAAATAACGAAGAAATTATTTATAGAAGAGAGTTATATACTAAAGAACTAGATACAAATTAAGGTTTGTATATCTTACTAGAAGATAAAGGCCATTAGAAACTTAGCAGAAAGTCATATCATAGTAAATATTTGGAACCCTACAGGCATGCCAAAATTAAACTATTGAAGCCCTAGGAGAAGCAGTGTAAAATTAAAGAATAACACAATCTGAAAATTTAGCTCAACCCCATCTGGGGGTAAGATAATTTCGAAGCAACGTGTAACCTCCGTGGCCGTATTTCTGGGATTCTACGTCATCTGCTAGTTAAGTGAGTCAAAACTCAAATATTAAAGCCGTAGGGGGCTATTATAATGTGCTAGAATTAGGAAATAGCCCGAACAGAGTCGGTGGTACCGCGATCCAAATATTAAATCCTTAGTGGGACTATTGTATCGCAGAATTAGAGGATTCCGCAAGTGCAGAATTTACATGAAAAGGAAGATGATATAAAGCAATCTTTAACCTTTATGGTTATATTTCTGGGATTCTACCTCGTTCGCTGGTCAGGTACCATACCCCAAATGTTAAGCCCTTGGGGAGACCATTATATCATAGAAGTAGAGTATTCCACAAGTGCAGAATTTATACTAAAAGGAAGATAATTTAAAGCAACCTTTAACCTTTACGGTTATATTTCTGGGATTCTAGATCGTTTGTGCTAGAGAGGGCTATTAAACCTGAAATATTAAATTCCCAGGGACGATATTATATCATAGAATTATTTATAGCTCAAATCGGGAGAAAATGATTTAAAGCAATCTAATCTGGATTCATAAATATAGGGAACAAAACTCTAATGTGGTAATGCAGTATCAATGGTACCAATATACGCACTGCCAAATTCTAGGATGTTAAAACCTAGAGTAATAAAATTTAGGATGACAAAGTCTATGCCCCTTAAAGCTAGTGTACCGACGCATTGAAACTAAGATCTAGGGGTGTTAAAGCTTAAGCTAGTATTCTAGAGTATTCTTTGGAAGTATATGTTTTCCTGGGGATTCACAAAAGAGAGACCCAAAATGTGGGATGTCACCTCATCTAAGGCCCCTAAATCTGGGATGCTACCATCTAGGGTCCCTATAACTGGAATGTCACTATCCAGGATCCCTAAAAATGAGATGTCACCGTCTAGGATGCTTAAAAACTGGGATGATATCGTCTAGGATCTTTAAAACTGAGCTACCACCATCTACGGCCCCTAAATCTATGTTACTATGATGCAATGTTCAACAATCTATGTTACTATAATCTAGTGTTCCAAAATCTATGTTGCTATGATCTACTGTTCCATAATCTCTGTTACTATGATCTAGTGCTCCAAAATCTATGTTGCTATAATCTAGTGTTCTGTAATCCATGTTACTATGATCTAGTATTCCAAAATCTATGTTACTATGATCCAGTGTTCCAAAATATATGTAACTATAGTCTAGTGTTCTGTAATCCATGTTACTATGATCAAGTATTCCAAAATCTATGTTAGTATGATTCAGTGTTCCAAAATCTATGTTACTATAATCAAGTGTTCCAAAAATGTTGCTATGATCTAGTGTTCCGTAATCTATGTTATTATGATCTAGTGTTCCAAAATCTATGTTGCTATGATCTAGTGTTCCGAAATCTATGTTACCATGATCTAGTGCTCCTAAATCTATGTTATTATGATCTAGTATTCTGTAATCCATGTTACTATGATCCAGTGTTCCAAAATCTATGTTACCATGATTTAGGCTCCCTAAATCAACGTGACTGTGGTCTAGTGTCCCAGAATCTATCACACCGTGATCAGCAACATCAAAACCTGCGATTGTGAAGTCTGAGGTACCAAAATCCATCATTCTTAAACAACGTGGCGCGAAAACGATCTATTCGCGCACAGGATTAGTCCAGGATTGAAGAGTGAGACAGTCGGGGGGAATTTCGGGTTGTGTCAAAGGCAGATAGTCGGATAGGGGAACGTTTAAGCTTCGCGGTCATAGAACAGGAATGGGTGAGGTTAAGTCCCGGGGCTTACCGTTAAAGTGAAAAAGACAGAGCAGCGCTATCGGAAGCAGCGAACCGCGTAGTTCCGATCTCTCGGTCGGGGGTGTCTTGGTAAATCAAGAAGCTTGCCCAGCAGCTCTCCGTGACGGCCGCCGACGTCCTGCCGTATTAAGCCCAGGGCGTCCCTCACAATCACATCGGCGGTCACCCCCGGATTGTCAGCTGGTCGATGCGAAATTACCATTTAATCACCGCTCTTACGATTCTTGGCCCCCCGCCGGTAGTTATAGTCGTGCGGGGACGGATGGCGCCGGATTTGTGGTAACCATTGGCCTGCGCTGCGTGCGCTACTTTCCTAGTTGATCGTGCTAAACGCTATTGAGGTTAGGTTAGTGGAACTTATCCGTTGTCGATGATGATGATGTTCCGAGCTAATAAGGGGAACTTTGACTTTGGAACTACTCGATATACAATTGCGACCGTGAGTGCAACATGGCGGATGGTTGGGTTATGGTGCCAATGTCTAGTTATTTTTTGGTGATTTAACTAGTAGCGTTAGTTTTTGATTGTTCTGTTTAGAACGTTTTTGTAAATGCCTGTAGAAAATTGTATTTATGCAATTGTTTCGATGTAACATTGTTCTTTGAAATTGTTATTGCTATAGAATTGTTTGAAAAGCTGTTAAAGAACGCTTTGGAGGTTAGGTGTGTGACACTTGTCCGTTCTTGATGATTTTGTAAGTCAATAAGGGAAATTTGACTTTGGAACTATTCCATATTCAGTTTTCTGACGACTGCTGACTCAATTGGGACCGTTTGTGCAACATGGCGGACAGTTAGGTTATGGTGCCAATATCTAGTTATTTTTTGGAGATTTAATTAGTAGTGTTTCAATATGGAATTATTTTTTAACTTTGTTGTTCCTGTAGGATTATTTAAACAATGGTTAAAGTGGAGAACTTTCTACATGAAAATAAGAAATGCTGAAATATTATTGCTTAAAGCGATTTTTCAAATAAAATTGTTTTGTAGGCAGAAATGAAATGTAAAATCTGAAAAACTTGGTTTTTGTTCGATTTTAAGGGTGCAATTTTTTCTGAGGAGATATAATGTAGGAGAATTTGCAAAAAAACAATCGAAAGGAAGGTACACCATGCGTCGAATTGGAAATTATTGGGTCTCAGCGTTCATTGATTCGAGTTTATAAATGACAAAAACGAGGAAATGCTACTTTATTTATGGAAGTCGATATTTATATTGCAGATAGGGACAGGCAGCGTAAAACGATTAATTAGCTGCGACGGAAATTGATGACTTACGTTAACAAATAACGGTACAAATGTGCGAAAGTTTCTGTGAACGACTGCTGTTCGTTTACTTTCCTCGACCAGTGCTATCAACAAATTAAAAAACCAAATTCCCAATCCTGTCCAGTTCGAGGACTGGATGCTTTCGTGATGAATATGGAGTGCCAGAAATAAGTAAATTGACAAATTAGTAAATTAAGAAGTTGAATGAACAAAATCAGGAATGATGAAATAAATAAATTAGGAAGTCAAAGATATGTGAAATATGGGAGATAGGACATGACAGAATAAACGAAATAAGAGATGGCAAAATAAATAAATAAATGAAGAGAAACAAGAAATTGGTGGAAACCAGAATGAACAATTGAAGAAACACATAAATTAACAAATTACAAGCATTGAATAAACAAAGTCTGGAATGAGGATACAAAACAATTCAGAAATTGATGAAATGATGAATTAAATAAATTAAGAAATAATGGCAAAAAAAATTAAATGATTCACAAACTGACGAAAACAAAAATTAACCTATTAAGAAATGAAAAACTGGAGAAACGACGTGATAAATGAAGCAACGAAGAAACAAACAAATTAAGGAATACGGAAATTAACTGAAATTACTATAATACTTTCTGAAGCAACATTGAGAATGGCGTTTGAAAAATGTCGCAAAATCGATCTCGGGTGCGTGAATTTGATTCAAAAGTACCAATGCAGCGTCGGACCCTATTTTAATTACTCTTCGTTAGCATGGAGCTTGCAAGGATTTTTTCCAAAAGCGGTGCGCATCAAAGAACACGTCGAAGTACGAAAATGAAATTTTACAAACTGTCTGTCACAGCGTGACCCCTTTTAATTATCGGGCACCGTTTCGAATCAACGATTGAGCAACATGGCGGAATTATTGCTTAACTCAGCGTTCGTCGTTTACTTGTTCATTTCATCAGCGTGCGCGTGCAATCGAAAAGAATGCGTTGTTATCCTCGCGAACGACCGAATTAAAAACACGTTAACACTTTTCCGGCAACCTCGCGTTGTTCCGCGTTCCCGTCAACTTTGATTCGTCATTCAGTTAAATGCGCAGACTTGCAGCAATGAATTTCTTTAGTCGTTGCGAATTCATTCGATTCAAATCTTGTTAAACAAAATATAAAAACGAAGATTTGTATATGTCTTTATATATTTATATTATATATTTTATATTTTATACTTTTTTATATTATATATTTTATATTTTATACTTTTTTATATTATATATTTTATATTTTATACTTTTTTATATTATATATTTTATATTTTATACGTTTTTATATTATACATTTCATATTTTATACTTTTTTATATTATACGCTTTGATAATAAACGCAGGCCATTTTCTATCGAATCGAATTTCTATCAAAAGGTGAAAAATTCATTTCGACAAAGTGAAATGTTGCAGAAGAAAATTAGGGGAGGGGTGCATATATTATTTAAATTATGCATATTGACTGTGTGTGTATTGACTGTATTTTATTATACTTTATAATAATATTATCGATAAGAATTCTCGAAACATTTTTCTCAAAAATATATGTACATATACGATTTAACAAATGCAATAAAATTAATATTTTTCCTTAAACATGTATTTGCAACCAGTGCAAGTGAAATAATGTGTACGCGTGTACATACAGGGTGCTCCATATAAAAGAAACCTTAAACTTATCTCCTTCATTCTATTTTTTTACCATAATAGTATGACCATTAAAGCATCTTTAGTTATATTGTTTTTCATTAGCATGAAGCGTATATTGGATAAAATTTAATGTTCCAGAAATATTTCTTACATGGCAGCTAGGAAGGTTAATAGAATGGTCTGTTTTAGGTGCGACAATAATAATATTATTCTTGTGAATAATGAACTACATTCTTCTGAGAAATATATGTGAAATTATTAAGAATAATATTGTTAGTATTAGCAATATTGGAATATAGAAATAAAGAAATAGAAACAAATACTAAAAATTGCTAATTAGAAAATGAAATTGAAAGTAACAAATAGGACAAAAAATACCGTAATTAGCATAATATTATGAAAAATAACTTATACGTGCCATTAAAATTAATAATATTAGAAAATGAAAATACCAAATGGAAACTAGACATAAATATTGCCTATTAAAAAATAAAAATGAACGTAGCAAGTGGTAAACAAAAATATAAATTGCTACCTAGAAAATAGAAATGAAAAATATCAAATGATAATTAAAACAAAAGATTGTCAATTTGAAAGTAAAAATAAAAGTATGAAGCAGTAAATAAAATAAGAACAAAATAAAAAGTGACTAATTAGAAAATAAAAATGAAAGTAATAACTAGAAGCTGAAATGAAAAATTGCTGAACAGAGTATAAAAATCGAAACTAATAGTAAATACCAAATTGAAAAATTACCAAATGAAAAAATAAAAATTGGAATAACAAATACAACATAATATACAAAACTGTCTACCAGAAAATAGAAATGAAAGTTCTGAGTAAAAACTGAAATTAAAAATTGCCAAATAGATTATAGAAATTAAAACTCCGAGTGGAAGCTTACATAAAAAATTGCCAAACAGTTAGCAGAAATTGAAATGCCAAATATTATAGAAAATGAAAGTAAAAATTGTCAATTAGAAAATATAAAAATGAAAGTACTGATTTGGAAACTGAAATTAAGAATTGTCAAATAGAATACAGACATTAAAACATCTAGTGGAATCTAACATGAAAAATTGCCAAATAGATACTACAAATTAAAATATGAAATAAGAAATAAAAGTAAAAATTGCCAATTAAAAAATAAAAATGGAAGTACTGGTGCGTGTGTGTGTAGAAACGGAAATTAAATATTGCCAAATAAAATATAAAAATGGAAACTGGTAAATTACAGTAACACGAACTGAAATGAAAAAATGCCGAATGGAAAATAGAAATAAAAACTTTCGTTAGTATTTGCACAAAGTAGAGAACTGATTCTGAGAATTGTCAACTAAAAAATATAAATGAGAGCACCAAAGGTGAACAGAGAATATGACTCAAGATATGAAACGAAATAACAATTGCCAATTAGGGAGGAAAATTGAAAGTAGAGAAGGTAGGAAATAAAAATGGCGGACTTAGCGTAAAATAATAATCTGTCTGTTCTGACCCACAACTTTTTTGCTATTTCATTAACATTGGATAGCGAAATCTAAACTTGTATTTTAAAAAATTGGAGTTTGAATAGTTTTCTAATTGTGGTTTAAGATGGAGACCTAACTTCCGGTTACTTTAGAATTTACCAAATCTAGCTTAAACCCTAGAAAACGCCATTTATATTTTCTAGTCGGATCTTCCTTCGGATACTTAATTTTGAAAATAAATTACAAAAGGACTGTGGAAAATGCCTCCATCTCTTTAAGAATTATTTAAACATGTTTAAATGTTCGTAATATTGTAAAACAGTGTATCGTCGTAATCAGGAGAATCTGTAGAATTATTCTACGCAAATATCATGCGTGTGGCATTTACGGTTAAAGAAAAATGAAAAATTTTCAATTAAGAAGCTAAAAGAAGTTGTAGTCGACAGTTTGACGTTTCGTTTTAAAATGAATTTTTATAATCTAAAACAAATTTTAGATTATAATGATTTCTAAATTTGTGGTAAAATCGTAAAAATCGTTACGTACGCTCCTTGAGGAAGATTATGGTCTCCCTGACCGACTGCAGCGATTTCTTCGATATTATATCGTCGTCTGCGTCCTGTCTGCCAAGAAACATATCAGAAACTGAATTTCACAAAATTACAAAATTTTTTGATTTTTGATAGCCAAACATTACAATGACCTTTGAAAAAATATGTGTAAATATGCACAAAATAGCGATGATCTTCAATACTTGGAAGAAAATGATCTCGAAAGAAAAGAAGAACATCAATCGTAATATTCTTAGCTCTGAACTAAAGAAAGTTGGCACATATTTTTGATATCAGCAAAAATACGAAAATATTTTATTATACAGGGTAAAATAAAATAAGCTAACTAAAATAACGAAATATTTAATTTCTCACTGATTTTAACCAAATAAATCGTACAACAATAAACCTAAATACATTTGACGATTTCTTTGAGTTTTATTAATTAGTCTATTTGGACATAAATACAAGTGATATTTGTTAGAATTTTATAAAATAACAAGAAATCCAGTAAAATCGAATGTAGTACTTCAGAACAGTCAATAATTTCATTCAACCGATCACAATAAATTTCATCGGGGAGCACATAATTATAAAATTCCAATGAAACTAATACAATAAATTTCATTAAAGTCCGCGTGTCCGCGATCAAATGAGGAACCCGGCGGAAGCTGAGAATCGGGTAGATCCGTGGCCATAAATAACGCAAAATAATATTCAGCCGGGTTAATTAAAAATAATATTTCATTGTGGACGCGGTGCGCGGCGCGGATCTCCATTATCCTCCGCCATTTTTAAAAACGCGATAGGACCGACCGACTCGTTTCCATTCCGAATTCCGTCAGGTAGTTTATTAAAAAGAAAAAATGAAACGCATAAAACAACGGAAAGAAATCAAAGCGTTCGGGCTAAGAAAAAACAATCAAGAGCGTGTCACGTTCGCTTTAACTGATTCATGCTAGCGATAATTAAACGCAAGCTCGGCCGCGTCGGCCGACTTGTTAGTCCCGAGATAATTATTGTTCGGCAGGCAATTATAATTCTTACTTTACTGTGTTGCCGGGCGTGTGATCGCCGATCTTAATGATCCTAATTGCACCGATAACCTTTCGCTGCGCGTTGATTTTGTAATTAAATCCGCGCAGATCGACGAGCTAGTCGCGAGCCATTTTTATCCGCTGATAAAACCGGAATACATTTATGAAATGTTACAGAATTATTTCTTCATTTATGAGGTTCTTGAGAATTAATTTATGAGAATTCGTGGATCGTATCGAGCAAAAATTTTAATAAAATAAATGATAGTACGTAATATGTAGTAAGAAGATTATGTTAGCAAACAAACTAATTTATTCAATAGATTTTAAACAATTTTAGATCAGTCTTCCATTTTAAACAATTTTAAATTAGCCTTTGATCACAAACAATATTAAATCAGTTTTCCATTTTAAGGAATTTTAAATTAGCCTTTGATCATAAACAATTTTAAGTCAGTCTGCGATTTTAGACAATTTTAAATCAGTCTTCAATTTTAAACGATTTTACACATTTTGTAGTCAAACCGTTAACCGTGGCGCAGGTAATAAGACTGGGGAAAAAGTGGGTAATTGGGTAATTGGTGTTGTGCAGAAGGTAAGGGGAATACGTGACGGTGAGAGAATTTTGGCGACCAGATGTAGGCAGCGTTGAAGGAAATATTACAGGCAGGAAATAACGGCTTTTCGGTATAATTAGATACTATTATTACGGTCGCTTATTTGTTTGTGGAAAGACGCTTGCAGTACAGATAGAGTCGTTTGGTAATTTTCGGAATCTATTTTATGGTAGGGACGGTGTTGGATCGAGCGGTCGAGCCGCGTATGCTTTATTACTATCGATAGCTTCTATATACTTTTAACGCGGAACAACAAGTCTTAATGGACATGAGGCGAAAAAAGATAGAATTACAATTGGCTTATGTGCAAATGCGTTAGGCACACATAAGATTATGCCTATTGTAATTTATAAATATAAAAACCTAAGAGCTTTGAAACATGTACTTTCATTACCTGTAATTTTTAAATCGCAGTCAAATGCACGGATGAGTAGAACGTTATTTTCAGATTGATTTGAAAACCATTTCGAACCATCAGTAAAACAATATCAGGAGGAAAACAAATATCGGAGAAAGTAAAATGATGTTAAATGATTGCGAAGCCTACAAAATTTCGCTACAAGAAGAGGAACATTTTAAAATTATATATTTACCACCTAATACAGCATTTGTTCTGGAACCAATGGATCAAGGGATCATAGGAAAAACAAAAAAAATTTTCCGGCACAAGCTTTTGCAAATTGTTTTAACATATGATCAAGGAATAAATGAATTTTATGACGATTACACATTAAAAACCTGTATTGACATTTTATCGGATTCGTGGTTCAAAGTTACAACAAAGAACATAAAAAATGCATGGAATAAACTAGTACATAATAGTAATCCTGCTGGTCCTCCAATTCAATCACACATGGGAGAGTTTGAACCTGATTGGCCAGAGATAATGAGTGCAATTACAGGAGAGCAATGCACCCTGATACATGCCACACAATTTTTATTAGACTGTGAGGAGGAAGAAAGAAGGAACGAAAACGAAAATACAGAACTGCAAAATGAACCAAACAACCACAATAAATTACATGCGGCCCTTAAGTTATTGACATCTTACAGTAAACATCATACGTATTCATATACAATGGTAAAAATTTGCAGCCAATTTGAATATGAATTATTTACAAATTAATGTTTTTTTTTACATTATTTGTTATGAGAAAATAGAGGAAAAACACCACCTTGTTATAACGACGTATTTTATTTATTACGTAACTTGCTAAAATAAAATGAATTACAGATTAAGTATCAAGTAAATAAATGTTGTTCAGTCTCATTGCAAGGCTGGAAATCTGTTTCGGTTTCTTTCCGTATCCAGGAAGAAGATCCGAAAGAACGAAATTATTTTATTGTGAAAAGGTGAAAGTTTTAGTATTTAAGGTGTACCCGGTGACTATGCGACGCATCCCGATTGCCATAGCCAGGGTGGTACCAGCGATCGCGAACTCTCTGTCCACCCTTCGTACCTGCGAAAACTGTGACAGCAGCGCACTAATTTGCATCTGATCGATTGTACCAAACCATCGGAAAATAGCATTTAAGGCTACAAATTTGAATTTTTTGGGAGAATCAAGTAAACATCATTGCCTAAACTTTTCACCATCGCACACCACGTGCATCTTGGCAGCGCATTACGCACAACGTCTATCGTCTTTGATTCTATTGGCAACAGAAATATCTGTCCAAACTATATCACGTTTGGTCTCATTTGAATCAGAAATCCATCAGCAATATGTTAAAAAAAAATCAGTATTAAAATGTTAAAATTAAAAAAAATCTATGTCATTGTATTATGAGTTGTCTTCCGGGAATTCGAGTCAAAGGAGCCGGGGCGCGTGCCGCAGCACACGTGTTCACCGACTCGCATAGCGAGAAAATCGATAAATTACAGGGTCGCGCAATATCTCGGTGTCAGAAGTGGCATACTTAAGTCGCGCCAGGAAGAGAGACACTACTACACATGTATATACGGTCTAGGGACGTAACGCCCACGCGACACAATCTCTCAATAAGAGCGCGGTCCCTAGATCGAGACGTTCGATCTCAATCCATAAAACCGCGGTGCCACCAGTCTGGCTCATAATGCGTCAAGGCTGTCTGGCCTCGGAAAGCGACGGAGAGGCTCTTCGGAATCGAGCAGATAGCACCGTAGGACCGCTGTCAGCCGGCAAAGACCGAGCACCCGGCGATCTATCATCCGCGATCCTCTCCCGGGAACGATTGTTAAAGAGTTTCGAATGGCGGCCGGCCATTTGCGATCGATGGCCCATCCACGCGCGAGCGCGATATCGGTTTTTCCACCTAGAATTAGTATCTGGCTACGTTCAACCCCCCGTTTGACTCGGCAGCCGTTCCTCCCCGCCCCTCTCCATAAGAGACGAGAAGAATCCCGGGGGTTATAGGAAGAGGATTCTCGAGGTTCTAATCTCCTGATGATCGGTCAGCTTAGCTTTTTACGGGGGCCGTATGAAAAATCTATCAGGGTTAAAGCGTCGCTGAATCATTGATCGCTTATGCACACCGGCGCGGCTTTATCGGATGGATTCTCCTGTGAGGAACCGTTTCCGAGCGGCGCGCTGCTTTGAAAAATTCAGCCGCGTACCGGGCACTAATAGAGGACTTTTTGCAAGTTGACGAGCCATCCGAACCGGGCGCGCCCGTTAATTATTTTATGACGCGTCGTCCACGGGATTCGCGGCGATGCTGGGGGAGGACTTAGGCTGTCTTCCCACTTGGAACCGTTTTATAACCAATTTCAATCGACCGATTTCAATGAAATTTTCAGCGTGTACAGGGTGTTCCACGTAACCGTTGCCACGATTTTTTCCAGCATCTCCGGCGGTCTAACAAATAAACGTTTCGAACAAATGTTACTCGGTTTTTAGCCGGCTACGGATTGCGATATAGAAAGCTTCAGAAAGAAATAATTTACGTGAAGAAATCAAGGTCACTTTCATTTTTTTTTAAGTTGCACAAGACGAATTCGATGACCTGTTATACCACGACCTTCGGATGACCTTGACGTAACACAGTTTTCAATGACAACATATCACTTCGTTGATCGCATTTTTTGTGCGTCAAGGTTGTCCGTAGGATATGGTGTAACATATCGTTGGATTCGTCTAGGCACAAGCTACAATGATATGAAGTAAAAAATATAAAATGCAATTTAAGAAAATGAAGGTGACCTTAATTTTTTGGAATAAAACACTTATTTCTGAAACTTTTTATACCGCATTATTCCGACTATTTTTTATTCATATTAACATTAGATTTACGGAACCCGTTAAAATGGCGTGTCACCAATTTTTTAATTTACAATTACGGCAAATGTTACAACAACACTTGTTGAGAATCAGAATAAACGTCTTATTGTTACTTTTATAAACTCATTTAAAACAGCTGTTTTTTGTCTAGAAATCTAGTATTAAATAAATATTCCAAAATGTATAATCTTATCTACAAACATCAATTCATCGAACAGTAGTATAAATATTCAACAATAACATTTTTAATCGTCGTAAAATCGATGATAATATTATACCCTCTGAAAAGCGTTCCGTAATAGGTACAGTAAATTCTCCCTAATTGATGCTCAGCTTAGAAACAAAAATAGACAATTTGGGAAGAAGAGATACATTTATTCGAGCTTTGCGGCTCATTTTTATAGTTAACGATCGTCACCAACTATAAAAGCGAGCCTCAAGGCCACGAAAGCATTCTTTTTGGAAGAAAATTGCTGCTATATTTTTAGACATAATCATTTCAAATTTATATTTATTTATATGTAAAAAGAAATTTGTATTCTAAAGATTTCTATTGAATTTTCAATGAAATAATCATCAATTATTAATGAATTGAAAATGAAATAAAAATTAAGACCATCTTCAACGAAAAATTTTAATTGTGACCAACGATGCCCTAAAATATTGGTAGCGGTACGGTAAATTTTGTTGGCGCCTCGGAGTCGCCATTCGAGTGCAAAGGGTTAGGTTTTAAAATCAATCGTACGTCAGCGGTGTCTGGCATTCTTCGAGCGTCATTTAAAAATGTTTATTGCTCCATGATATAGTAAAAAAATATACGGTTACGATCGCGAGAGTCTACAGAATCGTTCTACGAAAAATTCGTGCGAAAAATTCGTCACAAGTTACACCGGGAAAAATTCTCAAACGCGATAATTTGTCTGCTGAGAAAGAAACTCATCTCCCAGCAATTCGAGTTTCAAACTGAAATCTTCGAAGAACCGACAAAGAGATCGAGAAAAGATCGTCTCGCGATGTGTAATGAGATCGGAATCTACGAGATAAAATTCATCGTCGGTTATCATCACGGCCGGAAGCGTGACCGCGGCCTAATAAGTGTCCTCGAGCGGGTGGTTTCGCTCACCTCTTGGAGCTCTGCGCGCCCATCGCGGCGATCATGGCCGATTGGCGGGAAATTCGAACGGGGTTCCAGCGCGTCCGCGGTGCGGCAACAGCAATCAACCGAATAATTTAAGGGTCCATCGAGATAACGGTAGGTTACGACGCGGATCGCGACTATATTTCCGTCATCGACGCGAACCTATCCGCTTAACGACCAGATTTCCCACGATGCGCAGCACGCACGCGTGCACAAATCGAGAGGACCGTTCGATACAGTCTTTTGTTCCACTGTCGCTATTAAAATAACGTGATTCCGCGAACGGCACCGGGACAGGAGCGTAATAGAAACACCGATACCGAACCGGCCGCGGCCGGCCGATCGTCACCGATTTTTCGATTTCCCGCTAGCTCCCGTGGACCCCCGTGGACCCCCATGAAACCAATATGGCTGCCGTGAAATAATGGGACAGTATAGACAATAGACAAATCAACTTTAAATTCATCGCGCCCTGCCAGCCGAGAATCATTCTCCCCGACGTGAAACAATTCGCTCGATTCCATTCGAAACGAGATTAGTTTTTTGGTTGATGCGCGCATCGGGACGAACATGAATTCTTCTGGAAATTTGGCGGTACGTCATGCGGCCAGAATATGCCGTGAAATATGATCGCCACGTATCTTTCTTTTGGAAAATTTTAACGTTTTCGTAGAATTTTTAGTCCGTTCTTTTCTATTTCCCAGGTTTTATTCGTCGATTGTTATTTATGTATTTAACGTTGTTTTTATGTTGTATGGTTTTTAGTACGGTTATTTGATGCAGCAATGGCTCGAATGATTCTCAAAGCTAATTTAATAAATAATAATCGTGTTAAAGGACGTGAGGGATATGTTTGTTAGAGAAATATGAAGAATATTATCAATAAGATACTCACCCATTTAGTTGTAAAATCCACTTTATGCACGGAAATGTGTGGGGGATAGTGCATTGACCACATTTACGTACTTTGTTAATCTTCACTGTACACCACATGTTTAAAAATTTCATACGTTACACACAAGGTGTCATGCACACTAGAAAATTAAAACGGCCGTCACGGTTAAATTACTTACTATTTCGGGTCCGAAAAATTAGTAAATATTCTTCAGACGTTCTAAAGTAAAGGTGAACAGCGTTTTTCTTAAAAATATCACTGTAAAAAAAATCCGGAAAGTTCTCGCTTCGTGATTTGTTCAATACTTCGAACGCGGCTCGAGTCCGTCCCGACCATCTGTCAAAGCCTCTTTCTGCGGGCTCTCGAACTTCGCGCCGTCACCTCCCATTGGTCAGTGATTTCCGTTAATAACTCGTAAACAAAGACGCAGATTGCATTTTCGCAAAGGAAAAAGTTACTTCAAATGACCTCAGCTACCCCTCATTTTCGGCTGTTAGAATAATTTGTGGAACACCCTGTATATTTAAATCATTTATATATATTTTATTGAACATTTATTAGTTAAATATCTCGAAGTTCGAAAAATCGGCAAAATTAGCCCAAAAGTGATCAAAAGTAGCTTCCTTAGATAAGAAAGTTAAACAACGAGAGTTTTTTACTTCGTTTTGACATTCCAACTATGTAATAGCAAAATTGTAACATTATCTATTATACAGGTCCCTCTATGATCTAAAAAAAATTCAAATCGTCTACTCTAATTTTAAAAAAGTTAAAATAGCACCTTGAAAAGTGTTCGAATATCAGTGGGAGTCACTGTATACATATAGCTGATGGCCAGCCTCGGCGACCAAGGGTTGTATTCGCGAGGCATTTTCATGCCCGGCATCTTTTTCGCCGGCATTGTTCGCCCTTGACGAATACGAGGTTCTCTGTTCTTCAGCAAGGGCGAAATGAATAGTCCTCCGAAGCATTGGCGGATTAATGCGTACTGGTGCCCGAGGCGCGATACAAAATTGAGATCCCCAATACGCTATGACACGCTATGACAAATAGAGCGATTATTAAAAAAAGTTTATTTGAAAATAAAAACTTTATTTATGGCATTGAGAAATTAATTTCAATAACAGCTTTTCGGGACTTTTGCTAGTGCACAGTCGAATGCATGTGTAGATTTCAGCTAGCAACTTGCGTTCATTTGTCGCATATGCATTGCATTTATATCATTTTACTACATGAAATAATATCACGTCGCTCGTTTCAACAGACAGCTGTTATATTATGTACAAAAAAAATAAAATACTACTAATTTATCAATATGTAATTTAATCAAAATAATACATGTTTGCTGGCTTTAAATGGACTTACATCATTTTCATAATTAGTCAATTGTAATAATCATTTAATTTCAGTTATGAAATTTTAAATATCATTTGAAATATATTTTCTATTAATCCATATAATTTTGTTTATTAATAATAACAATAAATAAAATAGGAGTCTCGTTTCTTATTTTGAACGCCAAATATATTTATATATTGTTAAACTTAAAATAAGATATTGTTATTATTTATTTACCGTAAATAACCAGACCCTGTTTACTCCCGGTAGGTTCTGCTTTCCCTTGCAAATCATAATTTTCATCAAGGCACGGTGCGAGCCTGTTTACAATGGTTCCTTCAATTGACTCATTTGCACTGGCTCGGCCTAATCCGCCGCTTCTCTTTTTTTTTTTAATTTAACCGAACGAGCCAATCCTTGCAAAATCCGTATGACACGACCGGTCATCGCAGGTACATGTGCTTACCTGATAGCCGGCAGCGGTGGCTAATGGTTTTCCACGGGAGACGTTTTTATACCTGGCGCATCTTTTCCGGTAGTATCCTTTTGTCATTGTTCGTCCTTGCTGATTAGGACGTTCTGTCCTTTAGCAAAGACAGTATAAATAGCCTGCCGATGTCAACGGAAACACTTATTCTGCGATCAGTGCAGCAACAACCAGCAATCAGCAAACAGCAGTGATCAGTGCGAAGACTTCGGCGAATTTTCTCAGTTAATTTTCCCAGTGAAGTATAGTGACAATTTCTTAGTGAACTAAAATGGCATGGTACGTACATTTTTGCTATATTTTTCCGCGAACATTCTTCAGTCACTTGTTTTGACTAATGTTTTCCGTGTGTCGGGTATAAGAAAGAACAATTTATTTTTACGAATTTAAATATTTATAAATAAAATATATTTTTCATCGAGACACGAATCAACCTCTAGTTTGGCCGGATACGGAGAATTCTCCCTAATTGATGCTCGGATAGTGCACGAAGATGGACAAGTCGGGAAGAGGAGATACGATTATTCAAATTTTTGAAAATTGAAATCTTCAAAATTAGAACATTTAAATACTAGATAATTTAAAAAATGTACATTTAGAAATCGGAGAACTTAAAAATCGTGAATTTGTAAATCAAAGAATTTAGAGATTGAAATCTTAAAAATTAGATCATATAGAAATCAGCTAACTTCGAAATTGTAAATTTATAAATCAGAGAATTTAAAAACCGTCAATTTGAAAATCGGACGATTCAGAAATTGGAATCTTAAAAATCAGAAAGTACAGAAACCAGATAATTTCGAAATTATGAATTTAGAAGTATGCGCATTGAAACATCGTGCCATTCGAAACGGTTGGTTCGAGAAATTGCAAGTTTCTCGGAACGGAAAAATGTGTTTAATCCTGGCGTATAAATATTTCCAATTTATTCGCTTATAAAAACGAGTCGTCTACAAAGTTGTCGATTCACCGATAACTATAAAAACGAGCCGCGAGGCTCGAGTAATCGTGTCTCCTCTTCCCAGATTGTCCATTTCTGTGCGTAATCCGAGCGTCAGTTAGGGAGACATTACTGTATCTCCAAACGTTTCTGCAAACTTGATTCGATTAAAGCTTCCGTCGTTTAATATACCGTTTAATATTACTATACCACACGCCATCAGAAGCTGCAAGATACGTGCATACTAATTAATTGTTTCTTTTCGTTCAGTTCCAGAACTAATACTGAATCCTGCATTGAGTGGGGCTCCATAGAAGGTGGAGAAATCAAGTTCGAGTCTCTGACGGAGAATACTTTGGAGGGAGCATTAGAAGTAATAAGGAAAAGCTTTTTCCCCAACGAGAGCATCTGCAAAGGCATAAATCTGTTATCGGATCCTTGTAGCGTCAAAGCGCTCGAGGAGGTGTGTTTGGCAGTTACTAGAGACGGTGTCAGCCTTGTTGCAATCGAAGTCAAGACTCAGAAAGTTGTTGGTGTCGTTCTCAATAAAATTAAGAAAATAAAGAGAGATGAAATTGACCCGCGGTGGTTGTGGGGGCAACCACCGTACGATCGACTTCCCCCGATCATCAGGCATCCTCCTGAAATGACTTGGCTTGAGAGCTTCAGAGAAGATTGTGAACATCACACGGCCAATGCCTACCTAGATTTGATGATTGCTATAAACGACCAGATAAATTTATTCGAATATTATGATGTTGATTGTATTATGGAGTGTATGTTCCTGGCTACGCTGCCGGAGATGCAGCAGCAAAATATTGGCGAGAGCTTAGTGTGCTTGTCCGTGGATGTTGCCAATGCGCTGGGTAGTGGAGAAGATGTGAAAGTACCATTAGCCGATACTGGAGGTGATAGTATAATCCGTCATTACCTGGGCGTACCGAAGTTAGTGACTGCCGTCATGACTTGCAATTACGCGCAGATCATCGCGAGGAGGTGCCGCTTTAAGGTCTTTAAAAGGATCAATTACAGGAACTTTGGCTGGGATAACGTACCGTTCCGCGAGAGAATCGGGGATGAGCATCATGACTTCACTGTAGTAGTTAAGAAAATAAAGAACTTGTACGATTCTTAAAGAAGATATCGCGATATCAAGAAAATTATATTTTATTTAGTATTTACGTGTGTTTAGCACGATTACGATAATATTATTTTGACCGAAGTTGTCAATTATTATCCTCGAAATTATCTTTGGAATTATTAATTTTGAACTTATCATCTTCGAAATTGTTATCTTCGACATTGTGATCATCTTCGAAATTATTATCTTCGAAATTATTATCTTCGAAGTGATCCTAGAAATAATTATCTTTGAAATTGTTATCCTAGAAATTATTATCTTTGAAATTGTTATCCTAGAAATTATTATCTTTGAAATTGTTATTCTATAAAGTGTTATCTCCGAAATTGTTATCTTTGGAAATATAGATCTCGAAATTATTATCCTTGAAATTATTATCCTTGAAATTATTATCCTTCAAATTATTATCTTTAGAATTATCATCGAAATGATTAAAATAACACCAATTGACCAAAATATATTCGCTATGCATTGCTATTGGAATCTCGTCGATTTATCAATCGACTTATCAATGAAAAGTGTACAAATAAAACAATGAAATTTATACTTTTCTGCCTGGTTACTCGTCGTTTAAGCCACTTCATGAAGGAACGGAGATCAGGCACTCGCGCATTTGCATCAACATTTGCATTGTTGCGGCGCAACGCCGACGTAAAATAAATAAAGCAAATCGCCGAGAATTCCGGAATTCATAAAGTTCGCACGGAATCGCAGTTATTCTTTTCTGATTATTATTCATGGTCGTGATGAATAAGTCGCGTCCGTTCCTTCGGAACCAACATCTTTTTCTGTGAAATATCAGCGGAACGATGCCGCCGTAGAAACAAATTGGAAATATTTATACGCCGGGATTAAACACATTCTTCCTTTCCGAGAAACTTGCAGTTTCTCGATCCAGCCGTTTTGAAAGGTACGATGTTTCAATGCGCATACTTCTAAATTCACAATTTCGAAATTATCTGGTTTCTGTAGTTTCCGATTTTTAAGATTTCAATTTCTGAATTGTCCGATTTATAAATTCACGATTTTTAAGTCTTCTGATATCTAAATTAACAACTTTGAAATCATTTGGTTTCTAAATTTCCTGATTTTTAAGATTTCAATTTATAAATTCTTCGATTTTTATGTTATTTGATTTTTAAGATTGCAATTTATAAATTCTTTGATTTTTAAATTCACAATTTTTATGTCATTTGATTTTTAAATTTAGAATTTTGAAGTCATCTGATTCCTAAATGTTTTAATTTTTGAGATTCCGATTTCTAAATTCTTCGATTTTCGAATTTGTAATTTTTAATTTTTCAGATTATGGTACCTAAATGTTTCGATTTTTGAAATGCGATATCTTGATTGTTATTTCGGAACAGTTTGTATTCCAATCGGCGATCTATGGATTATTGTAGAGTGGTTTAAACGACGCCGTTATTAACACTGTCCGGACGTTTGTCGTTTTCACGTTCGAACTAGCCAGCGGTTAATCGAACCTTGGTAATGTCCCGCGTACACGCGGAATTAGAAACGTATAATTCCAATCCAATTCGCCTGCCACGTTGAATTTCATTTACACCGGCGCGACGGCGGTTTTGGTGCGTCCGATTTGATTAGAAGTAACAATTCGGTTGACTGCAGTTTGTTTAGACGATTTAGATTCAATGGATTCAATCCGCGAAGCCGCTCCAAAGGGAAACCGAACGGTTCGCACGATTAGCACTTTTCTTTTCGTTATTAGCTATTGTTATTATCTTGTGTTATTATCCACAGCTTGGTTGTGTTAAATACAAATTGTCTACGTCGATCGCGACATACAAATACAATACTCTAAAATATGACCGAATTTGGCTTCCGATGATTCCACCATTTTGCATTTGAATAATGATGTTTCGTCATAAATTTATAAAATTCTATTGCCATTATTAACAATTGATCTTACTTTTCGTAGATTATTATTAAAAGAACAGGATTTGGAACGACTTTATCGCCTAATAAATGCTCTATGACGAAAGCTAACCCAAAATCGACAATTACTGTTTAGCAACGTACGCTTTCAAAATATGCAAATATCATAATTATACAAAGTTCTCGCTATTAATAATTGTGGCTTGTTAACAATTGTTGTTGTGATAAAATTGTTCGTAATTCATTGTAAATATATTGTCAACAATTGTTGCTGTAACAAAATTGTTCATAATTCATTGTAAATATAATGTTAATAATTTGTATCATTTGTCGTAGACAAATCTATACAAATTCTTGAGCAATTAATAAATTCTCAGTCTGCTTCATTGATAACAAATTTTGCAGTATGTTTTCAATTTCTTTAAAAATAAATATTGACGCAACGATAAAGAAATGTTCAGAATTTTATGAATATAATACGATGATAAATAAAAAGGGAAGTTTGTAAATACGGATATGTAGTTACAATAGAGGAATAATCAAAGTGGTGCACACATCCGATTGACTGCTGCGTTCTCACTGTAATTTCCGATCCGCGTCGCGATCTAATGGATTAACAGAAGCTTGCGGTCTCGTGTTAAAACGGATATTAACAGACTGCAACTAAAATAATCAATTAAACCCCTTTAACAGAATTGCATGCAGACGTGAATCCTATTAGCGGCTTTGCTCAGCCTCTAATACATTCGTTATGTAACAGAGTTGCAATCATTGTAGAGAGGATAGCGAATTACATGTTTTTGAAAATCCATTGCTTGAATTTTGAATAATTTCCGTACACAGAAAATGGCATCAAATGGTATAAAATAGCATAAAATTGCCTAAAATTGCATAAAATGGGATAAAGTAGCATAAAATGGTGTAAAATGGCAGAAAATGGCAAGGAAAGCTAGTAGATCACTGTTTTTGGTCCCAATGGAAAGAGGAGACTTCATTCTATCAGATCATAGTCATTTCAATCGCTATGAAAAGTTTAAATTATGAGAGAAATGTGAATTTGAAAATAACCAAAAAATTACCATCTCTACTTAGAATGGGGGGTCTTAAAGATACAAAGGCACTAATACTGAATAATCCAAACGGCGCGAAAGCTAAGATTTCACCCTTTGAAATGTATCTAAGGACACCATTTTATAGTTTTTTTTGTTAACAAAGTTACGATATTTTGAATTTCAGGATTTCATTCGGAAGAGAATCCAAGGTGCTATACGATGGCAAACAAAAATCATAGATCAATATTTTCGGGCTCATTCGAAAGGGGAGACTTCGTTCGTTAAAATAATTGTGAACTAAACAATTTTTTGAACCACTCAGACGTATGCGAATATGAGAAATCGACAAGACGGAAACATTTGTATTTACAGTGCAGGGTATTAACGAAATAAAATTTATTAAACAGAAGAATTAAGATGCTACGAAACTGGAAACTTGGACTTTTAAAATGAGTCGAAGAACACCACCCTAAAAAATGTTCGCCTAGAATTCCACGACCTCAGAAATCACACTAACCTTGGACACTTTTTTTCAAAACTGCCATGAATTGGCAACAAAATATCGCAGATCAATGTTCTTGGACTCGTTGGAAAGGGAATACTTCGTTCCACAGAATCACGGTGATTTCGTACGCCGGAGAAACGTTTCGAACATATTAGAAGCACGCGAATTTGAAAAACGACCAACAATGTTCCATTTTCGCTTATCGCTCGAGTTCCATCGAACCATTTTTCGTTTCGTGCGATTTATGGTGTAGTGCCGGCAGTGCACAGAGCCAAAAATATTCGCGCCGAATCGGAAATGTGATTATCATGTTCGCGCGACCCCCAGCCGCCGAAATTCAATTGGTCCAGCAAGTTTCGGTTGATCCAGCAAATCAGAACTTGGTGAAATATCGTTGGCGCACTTGTAACAATGACACGGAGTCACTACAGCTTCAGATGATCGCGATTAGGGCAAATTTCGCAAGAGTTAGACGATTACGCTAGTTCTGGCTCGTCGTCGACGGATAATAAAACGGATAATAAGAGCACGCGTTGCGACGGATAATTTACGATTTTTCGATGATTTTTAGCGCTGGTTGACAAGAATCGCCGGTACGAATGTCGGACAATTTTATTTCATAATTTTAATTGCTCCTGGACAAAATATTCTCCTTTTTATTTTCTGCACTGTGAAACTGCCCCTTTAACAACGACATCCTGATGTTATTCTATTTTCTTGTATATTCATCAAATTTATCAGATATTAAAATAATGTGTATAATAAAACGTGAACTCTTTATCCCCTTTTCCTATTTTCTTTTAGAGCGGAACAGCCCTTTTTTAATTGCGATATGTAGATGTTACCTTATTTTTTTATATGTTTAAAAAAAATGATATTAAATGATATGTTATTAAGGAATTTTCAATAATAGCAAAATGTCGAAGAATTTTCAGAGTTGTTCAATACTGTTGATAATCAAATTTCATCAATTTATTTTGTCAATTGATTATACAAAAACTTGGAATATACAAGCGAATATTTACGCTAATTTTACGCACAAAATTCTCGACATATGTAAATAACAATCTCAATCGCCTCTCACTTCTCATTCATCATCCGATCATTGAATACATTGATCACGCATCATTCGTTTCCGCATTTATACTAATTATACAATTTTAATAAAAATAATCCCGAAAATATTAAATAAATAATTAAAAATTATTTCAATTATTTTTTTCATTCTTAACACACTCAATACATAGCTTTCTTATTATTAAATAAATGAATTTCCTTATATATCAGGTATGGAATTGTTATGTGTACAGTAAATTCTCCCTAATTGATGCTCAGCTTAGAAACAAAAATGGATAATTTGGGAAGAGAAGATACGATTAATCGAGCCTTGCAACTGGTTTTTATAGTTGCTGACAATCGGTATCTATAAAAAGGAGCTGCAAGGCTCGAATAACCGTATCTCCTCTTTCCAAATTGCCCATTTTTCTTTAGAAGCCGAAAGAAAATTGGGAAGAATTTAATATACAATGTACTATGAATGTATATGGAAACGTGGAAATATCTAAAAAATATGGGTGATACGAACAATGTTTTAAAACGAATATTATAAGATATCGATGATCAGATTCGATGCTTTGTACATGCTATTCAACAAAACTATTTGTTTATACTATTCGTTATTTCTCGATATAATCATCGATTTTTCAAGTTCCATCGTATAGATATTAATCAGTGAGGTATGTAAACACTTTTACAATACAATTCGAAAAGTCGTCGACTAGAACAACCGTGCCTGGGTTAAAGATTCGTTCTCGATGATCGCAAAGGATCGCATCTTAATGTCGATATTTACATCGATTTTTAAGTGAAAAAGAAAGAACTTTTATCATTAAATATATATATATATAATAATATAATGCGTGCCATAAACTCGAGGACCGGTCGTAAAAGTATCAAAGTCGAGATCCTGGGTCTGGCCCCTTGAAAGTCCTTATAATTTTACAACCGGTCCTAAGAACCGACCGTTCATGTCACGTATTTGGGTATGCTAGAATTTCTGATTTTAATTTCTGCTTGCCCCCTCCCCCATCGGACAATGTTCTGCCCATCATCAGCACGGCATTCTAGTCTATTGATTACGGGTGAATAATGGTGGGGGAGATTAACCAAGAAATTCTTATTTGTATTCTCTTCGATCGTGAATGGCCGTAACGGTACCTTAAGGGGTGAACGTTTCCTCTGCCCAATCCGCTGGAAGGTCCGCGGACTGTACGCATTCTTGTAAATGAACAAGAAAACAATGTACGCAACAATCTACGTTTTCTTGGCTAATGACCGTGCCCGGCCGCTCGGTCTCCCGTGCAATTTACCGTACGGTGCAGTAAATCCACCCTAATTGACGCTCAGATTGTGCACGAATTCTGTTTACACAGCTATACATATATCGATTTACCAGTGAAATTCATGATGTTCGAAATAAAAATCGAGCCGTCGAAAAATTTTCGGTGTTGTTAATTATAATTGTTCAATATTGTTGATAATCATATTTTATCGATTTATAATAGTAAATACTATAAATTATAACAATAGTAAATTCTAGCCGGACTACATAGCTTATGTGTTAATTTTATAGTAATTAATACGAATGTTAATTTCAGCAATGCTAATGCGAAAATTGACAGCAATTTCAATTTCGATGATATTAAATAATATGTTATTAAGGAATTTTCAATAAAAACAAAATGTCGAAGAAATTTCAGAATTGTTGTATACTGTTGATAATCAAATTTCATAAATTTATATTGTCAATTGATTATACAAAAGATTAAAATATACACGCGAATATTTACGCTAATTTCACGCTCAAGATTCTATATATGTAAATAACAATTTCAATCGCCTCTCACTTCTCATTCATCATCCGATCATCGAATACATTGATTTTCACTGCTCACGCATCATTCGATTCCGCAGTTATACCAATTATACAATTTTAATAAAAATAACCCCGAAAATATTAAATAAATAATTAAAAATTATTTCAATTATTTTTTTCATTCTTGATACATTAAATACATAGCTTTCTTATTATTAAATAAATGAATTTCCTTATATATCAAGTATGGAATTGTTATGTGTACAGTAAATTCTCCCCAATTGATGCTCAGCCTTAGAAACAAAAATGGACAATTTGGGAAGAGGAGATACAATTATTCGAGCTTTGCGGTTCGTTTTTACAGTTAACGATTGCCACCAACTATAAAAACGAGCCGCAAGGCAACGAAAGCATTCTTTTTGAAAGAAAATTGCTGCTATATTTTTAGACATAATCATTTCAAATTTATATTTATTTATATGTAAAATAAAATTTGTATTCTAAATATTTCTATGGAATTTTCAATGAAATAATCATCAATTATTAATAAATTGATAATGAAACAAAAATTGAGACAATCTTCAACGAAAAATTTTAATTCTGACCAACGATGCCCTAAAATATTGGTAGCGAAATATATTTCTTGAAATGAGGGACTCGACGAAAACTCGCCTGCGACTCGACTTTTGGTGAACAGATGCGGACGATATATAATACTGTAAAATACTAAAATGTATAAGGGAGAGTAACGTTTTCACGAAAATACTGCTTCGCACGGATAGATCGATATTGTCTACAATTCATCATCGGGAGGACAAGCGCAATACAAATTGATTCATTCGGAAATCTTAATCGTTTCTCATTGGTTTATTTTGAAAATGGTGTTTTTTTTATTTTAAAAAATTTAATTTATTAATTGTATAATATTAATAATTATAATTATACATTTATTATTTAGATAACGATAAGTTATGTACATGCTAAAAATTTCACTGAAATCGGTTGACCTTCGTACGAGCTGTAAATAATTAATGATCGCAAAAATCGCACTTTTTATCAAGAAGTGTGAGAAATTTGCAATTTTTACAATCTTTTAACGTTTGTAACTTACCATTGCGTTAAACGATTTCAATGAAATTTTCAGCATGCGTATAACTTACCGAGATCAACAAGACGCATTTTTTACATTTTCGTTAGATTTCATAATATAAACATCCTCTTTTATTTTTAAATAATTAACCTTCATATTTCAAAAGAAGTATTCGAAATTTATAGATTTTATCATTATTAATAAATATAATTAACTAATGATATATATTGAAATTATTTATAAATATTTTATTAAACATTCATTAGTTAAATATCTCGAAGTTCGAAAAATCGGCAAAATCGGCAAAATTAGCCTAAAAGTGATCAAAAATAGCTTCCTCAGATAAGAAAGTTAAACAACGAGAGACTTTTACTTTGTTTTGTCATTCCAAGCATGTAATAGCAAAATTGTAACATTGTCTATTATACAGGTCCCTCTATGATCTAAAAAAAAATTCAAATCGTCTACTCTAATTTTAAAAAAGTTAAAATTGCGCCTTGAGAAGTGTTCGAATGTCAGTGGGACTCACTGTATACATATAGCTGATGGCCGGTCTCGGCAACCAAGGGTTGTATTCGCGAGGCATTTTCACGCCCGGCATCTTTTTCGCCGGCATTGTTCGTCCTTGACGAATACGAGTTCTCTGTTCTTCAGCAAGGGCGAAATAAAGAGCCCTCCCAAGCATTGGCGGATTAATGCGTACTGGTGCCCGAGGCGCGATACAAAATTGAAATCCCTAATATGCTATGACACGCTATGACAAATAGAGCGATTATTAAAAAAAGTTTTATTTGAAAATAAAAACTTTATTTATGGCATTGAGAAATTAATTTCAATAACAGCTTTTCTGGACTTTTGCTAGTGCACAGTCGAATGCATGTGTAGATTTCAGCTAGCGACTTGCGTTCATTTGTCGCATATGCATTGCATTTATATCATTTTACTACATGAAATAATATCACGTTGTTCGTTTCAACAGACAGCTGTTATATTATGTATAAAAAAATAAAATACTACTAATTTATCAATATGTAATTTAACCAAAGTAATACATGTTTGCTGGCTTTAAATGGACTTACATCATTTTCATAATTAATCAATTGTAATAATCATTTAATTTCAATTATGAAATTTTAAATATCATTCGAAATATATTTTCTATTAATCCATATAATTTTGTTTATTAATAATTACAATAAATAAAATAGGAGTCTCGTTTCTTATTTTGAACGTTAAATATATTTATATATTGTTAAACTTAAAATAAGATATTGTTATTATTTATTTACTCTCTTTATGTGGCGGTGTTTTGAAATAGTCATGATGCACAGGCGTTACATAATGTAATAACTGTTTCATATCCTTATATTTTTCGTATGTAACAGATCTCTCGGCATCGCTGTACAAAGATGACATTTGAAAACATTAATTCCACTTGGATATCTCCCGCATCACTATACCTGCAGGAAAATTCTTCATACCATCGAATGCCCCCTTTCATGCTAAACAACTTTTGTAGGAACATGTTTTCGATAACTTCACCCTGTAAATATATCCAATAACAAAGGTACTGTAAATAACCAGGCCCTAATTAGTCCCCGTAGGTTCTGCTTTCCCTTGCAAATCATAATTTTTATCAAGGCTCGGTGCGAGCCTGTTTACGATGGTTCCTTCAATTGACTCATTTCCACTAGCTCGGCCTAATCCGCCGCTGTTCTTTTTCTTTTAATTTAACCGAACGAACCGATCCTTGTAAAATCCGTATGACACGACCGGTCATCGCAGGTACATGTGCTTACCTGATAGCCGGCCGCGGTGGCTAATGGTTTTCCACGGGAGACGTTTTCATACCTGGCGCATTTTTTTCGGGTAGTATCCTTTTGTCATTGTTCGTCTTTGCTGATTAGGACGTTCTGTCCTTTAGCAAGGACAGTATAAATACCCTGCCGATGTCAACGGAAACACTCATTCTGTGA